>NW_027125232.1:0-347500 GCF_033026475.1 Channa argus | reverse complement strand
GGCCCAGCACGCTTCCGCTGCGCCACTCTGCTGTCAACCACCCCAGATGGGATTTGAACCCACAATCACTGGCTTAGGAGGCCAGTGCCTTATCCATTAGGCCACTGGGGCATCTCAAACACCTTTACTCATCAGTTCTTCCACCAAACAGTTGCTTCCTATACAGAGCATAATGTGAGACATGCCATGTTGGCTTTGGGTAACACAATAATGGCCCCAAATGCAGTAGATATTGTGAGTAGAAGGGAAATTTTTAAAAGTGCAAAGAAAAAGATGTGAAACACATAGAAACTAGTTTCCAATGCTGATATGAAACTGGCATTGTACCCCAGATTGGACTCGAACCCTTTGGGTAACACAATAATGACAATAAAAGCAGTTAGTATAGTAAGATGGAGGAAAGCATTTGAAAGAGCAGAGAAAAGAATGTGAAATATACAATAATTGCATTCCCAAGCTGATATGCATCTGGAATTGTACAGTAGGTGAATATGTACTTTCTGTATCTGGTTCACTTTACTAAAATGTTGTAAAAGCCCTAAGTCAGCTTACAAAACACAGTTAGCAGAGGATAGTTTCGAACCGTCGACCTTTGGGTTATGGGCCCAGCACGCTTCCGCTGCGCCACTCTGCTGTCAACCACTCCAGATGGGACTCGAACCCTTTGGGTAACACAATAATGACAATAAAAGCAGTTAGTATAGTAAGATGGAGGAAAGCATTTGAAAGAGCAGAGAAAAGAATGTGAAATATACAAAAATTGCATTCCCAAGCTCATATGCATCTGGAATTGTACAGTAGGTGAATATGTACTTTCTGTATCTGGTTCACTTTACTAAAAGGTTGTAAAGGCCCTAAGTCAGCTTACAAAACACAATTAGCAGAGGATGGTTTCGATCCATCGACCTCTGGGTTATGGGCCCAGCACGCTTCCGCTGCGCCACTCTGCTTTGAACCAAACCAGATTGGACTCGAACCCTTTGGGTAATACAACTGCTCATACTGAACCAAAACCCAAAACTTTCAAATGTGGATTATTAAATATCAGATCTCTCTCTTCTAAATCTTTGTTAGTAAATGACTTGATAAATGATCATCAAATTGGTTTATTTTGTCTCACTGAAACGTGGTTGCAGCAGGAAGAATATGTCAGTTTAAATGAGTCAACCCCCCAAAGTCATATTAATTATCATGTTCCTAGATGCACAGGCCGAGGTGGAGGAGTAGCAGCAATATTTCACTCTAGCTTATCAATAATTCCTAGACCTAAACATAGTTATACCTCATTTGAGAGTCTTACTCTTAGCCTTTCACACCCAAACTGGAAAACTCAAAAACCACTATTATTGGATATCGTGTACCGTCCTCCAGTCCCTTATTCAGAGTTTTTGATTGAATTTTCTGATTTTCTATCTGATTTAGTGCTTAGTACAGATAAAGTCATTATAGTGGGTGACTTTAACATTCATGTAGATGCTGACAGTAACTGTCTGAGCACTGCGTTTAATTCATTATTAGATTCAATTGGTTTTTCCCAAAATGTAAATAAACCCACTCATTGTTTTAGTCACACGTTAGACCTTGTCCTTACATATGGCATTGAAACTGATAATTTAATAGTATTTCCTCATAATTCTCTTCTGTCTGACCATTTTCTAATAACATTTGAATTTACAATAACGGACTATACAGCAGTTAGGAAAAAATTCCACTACAGCAGTTGTTTATCTGAAAATGCTGTGAATACATTTAAAGAAATTATTTCTTCATCTTTTTCACCACCATGTGTCAATACTATGGTGAGTAGCCATCTTACTCCTGTGCAAATTGATTATTTAGTTGACGATTCTGCCGCCTCACTGCGTAGGATACTAGATACAGTTGCCCCTTTGAAATAGAAGGCAGTGAATCAGAGGAGCCGACCTCCATGGTACAATTCACAAATGCACAGCTTAAAGCAGGCAACACGAAAGTTAGAGAGGAAGTGGCGTTCCACTAATTTAGAAGAATCCCGGTTAGCCTGGAAAAACAGTTTAAAAACATACAAAAAAGCTCTCCGTGATGCCAGAACAGCATATTATTCCGCATTAATAGAGGAAAACAAGAACAACCCCCGGTTTCTGTTCAGCACTGTAGCCAGGCTGACTAAGAGCCATAGTTCTGTTGAGCCTAGTATTCCCTTAACTTTGAGCAGCAATGACTTTATGACTTTCTTTACTAGTAAAATTGTAGCCATTAGGGAAAAGATTCACCAGATCCTCCCTACAAATATTACGGCTAGATCTTCATGTACAACAGCTATAGAATCCTCAATAAGGCCCCAATCCATCTTAGACTGCTTTTCACCCATAGATCTCACTGAGCTAAGTTCAACTACCGCCTCCTCAAAACTAACAACATGTCTTTTAGACCCTGTTCCAACCAAATTGCTTAAAGATGTTCTACCTTTAATAGACACTTTCATATTAGATTTGATTAACCTATCTTTAGAAACTGGCTATGTACCAAAGGCCTATAAAGTTGCTGTAATCAAACCATTACTTAAAAAACCTTGTCTTGATCCAGGGGATTTAGCCAACTATAGACCAATATCAAATCTCCCGTTTATTTCTAAAATCCTTGAAAAAGTAGTTGCAAAACAATTATGTGATCACCTTTACAGGAATAATTTGTATGAAGACTTTCAGTCAGGATTTAGAGCTCATCACAGTACAGAAACAGCACTGGTAAAAGTCTCCAATGATCTTCTCCTGGCTTCAGATAATGGACTTGTGTCTGTACTCGTCTTACTAGACCTTAGTGCCGCATTTGACACCATTGACCACAACATTTTATTACAGAGACTAGAACATGGATTTGGGATTAAAGGAACCACATTACATTGGTTTAAATCTTATCTGTCAGACAGATTCCAACTTGTTCATGTTAATGATGACTCTTCTTTATGCACCAAAGTCAGCTATGGAGTTCCACAGGGCTCTGTGTTAGGACCAATACTTTTTAATCTCTACATGTCACCTTTAGGCAAAATCATTAGGAAACATTCCATAAACTTCCACTGATATGCAGATGATACCCAGCTCTATTTATCTGTGAAACCAGAAGATACTAACCAATTAGTCAAATTTGAAGCATGTCTAAAAGACATAAAGAACTGGATGTCCTACAATTTCCTACTTCTAAATTCAGACAAAACTGAAATCATCCTCTTTGGGCCTAAAAACATGAGAAATATGCTGTCTAACAATATAGTTACTCTAGATGACATAACTTTGGCCTCTAGTACTACGGTGAGGAACCTAGGAGTTATCTTTGACCAAGATTTGGCGTTTACGTCACATAAAAGACAAATGTCTAGAACAGCCTTCTTCCACCTACGGAACATTGCTAAAATTAGAAGCATCCTGTCTCAAAGTGATGCCGAAAAACTTGTCCATGCATTTGTTACTTCTAGGTTGGACTACTGTAATTCCCTACTTCTGGGGTGTCCTAATAACTCTCTAAAAAGCCTTCAATTAATCCAAAATGCTGCAGCAAGAGTGCTGACTGGATTAGGAAAGAGAGATCATATTTCACCTTCACTAGCTTCTCTTCATTGGCTTCCCATAAAATCTAGAATAGAGTTCAAAACCCTCCTCCTTACATACAAAGCTCTTAATGGTCAAGCTCCATCATATTTAATAGATCTCATAGTCCTGTATCGCCCAATTAGACCACTTCGATCCCAAAATACTGGCCTACTTGTGGTTCCCAGAGTTTGCAAAAGTAGAATGGGAGGCAGAGCCCTTAGCTATCAAGCTCCTCTCCTGTGGAACCAGCTTCCAATCCAAATTCGGGGAGCAGACACCCTCTCTACTTTTAAGACTAGGCTTAAAACTTTCCTTTTTGATAAAGCTTATAGTTAAAAATCCTCACTCAACGCCAGTGCCTTATCCATTAGGCCACTGGGGCATCTCAAACACCTTTACTCATCAGTTCTTCCACCAAACAGTTGCTTCCTAGACAGAGCATAATGTGAGACATGCCATGTTGGCTTTGGGTAACACAATAATGGCCCCAAATGCAGTAGATATAGTGAGTAGAAGGGAAATTTTTAAAAGTGCAAAGAAAAAGATGTGAAACACGTAGAAACTAGATTGCCATGCTGATATGAAACTGGCATTGTACCCCAGATTGGACTCGAACCCTTTGGGTAGCACAATAATGACAATAAAAGCAGTTAGTATAGTAAGATGGAGGAAAGCATTTGAAAGAGCAGAGAAAAGAATGTGAAATATACAATAATTGCATTCCCAAGCGGATATGCATCTGGAATGTTACAGTAGGTGAATATGTACTTTCTGTATCTGGTTCACTTTACTAAGAGGTTGTAAAGGCCCTAAGTCAGCTTACAAAACACAGTTAGCAGAGGATGGTTTCGATCCATCAACCTCTGGGTTTTGGGCCCAGCACGCTTCCGCTGCGCCACTCTGCTTTCAACCACACCAGATTGGAGTCGAACCCTTTGGGTAACACAATAATGACAATAAAAGCAGTTAGTATAGTAAGATGGAGGAAAGCATTTGAAAGAGCAGAGAAAAGAATGTGAAATATACAAAAATTGCATTCCCAAGCTGATATGCATCTGGAATTGTACAGTAGGCGAATATGTATTTTCTGTATCTGGTTCACTTTACTAAAAGGTTGTAAAGGCCCTAAGTCAGCTTACAAAACACAGTTAGCAGAGGATGGTTTCGATCCATCGACCTCTGGGTTATGGGCCCAGCACGCTTCCGCTGCGCCACTCTGCTTTCAACCACGCCAGATTGGACTCGAACCCTTTGGGTAACACAATAATGACAATAAAAGCAGTTAGTATAGTAAGATGGAGGAAAGCATTTGAAAGAGCAGAGAAAAGAATGTGAAATATACAAAAATTGCATTCCCAAGCTGATATGCATCTGGAATATTACAGTAGGTGAATATGTACTTTCTGTATCTGGATCACTTTACTTAAAGGTTGTAAAGGCCCTAAGTCAGCTTACAAAACACAGTTAGCAAAGGATGGTTTCAATCTATTGACCTCTGGGTTATGGGCCCAGCACGCTTCTGCTGCGCCACTCTGCTGTCAACCACCCCAGATGGGACTCGAACCCACAATCCCTGGCTTAGGAGGCCAGTGCATTATCCATTAGGCCACTGGGGCATCACAAACACCTTTACTCCTCAGTTCTTCCAACTAACAGTTGCTTCCTATATAGAGCATAATGTGAGACATGCCATGTTGGCTTTGGGTAACACAGTAATGGCCCCAAATGCAGTAGATATAGTGAGTAGAAGGGAAAAGATGTGAAATACGTAGAAACTAGATTGCCATGCTGAGATGAAACTGGCATTGTACACCAGATTGGACTCGAACCCTTTGGGTAACACAATAATGACAATAAAAGCAGTTAGTATAGTAAGATGGACGAAAGCATTTGAAAGAGCAGAGAAAGGAATTTGAAATATACAAAAATTGCATTCCCAAGCTGATATGCATCTGGAATTGTACAGTAGATGAATATGTACTGTCTGTATCTGGTTCATTTTACTAAGACATTGTAAAGGCTCTAAATCACTTTACAAAACACAGTTAGCAGAGGATGGATTCGATCCATCGACCTCTGGGTTATGGGCCCAGCACACTTCTGCTGCGCCACTCTGCTTTCAACCAAACCAGATTGGACTCGAACCCTTTGGGTAACACAATAATGACAATAAAAGCAGTTAGTATAGTAAGATTGAGGAAAGCATTTGAAAGAGCAGAGAAAAGAATGTGAAATATACAAAAATTGCATTCCCAAGCTGATATGCATCTGGAATTGTACAGTAGGTGAATATGTACATTCTGTATCTGGTTCACTTTACTAAAAAGTTGCAAAGGCCCTAAGTCAGCTTACAAAACAAAGTTAGCAGAGGATGGTTTCGATCCATCGACCTCTGGGTTATGGGCCCAGCACGCTTCCGCTGCGCCACTCTGCTGTCAACCACCCCAGATGGGACTTGAACCCACAATCCCTGGCTTAGGAGGCTAGTGCCTTATCCATTAGGCCACTGGGGCCTCTCAAACACCTTTACTCATCAGTTCTTCCACCAAACAGTTGCTTCCTAGACAGAGCATAATGTGAGACATGCCATGTTGGCTTTGGGTAACACAATAATGGCCCCAAATGCAGTAGATATAGTGAGTAGAAGGGAAATTTTTAAAAGTGCAAAGAAAAAGATGTGAAACACGTAGAAACTAGATTGCCATGCTGATATGAAACTGGCATTGTACCCCAGATTGGACTCGAACCCTTTGGGTAGACCAATAATGACAATAAAAGCAGTTAGTATAGTAAGATGGAGGAAAGCATTTGAAAGAGCAGAGAAAAGAATGTGAAATATACAATAATTGCATTCCCAAGCTGATATGCATCTGGAATTGTATAGTAGGTGAATATGTACTTTCTGTATCTGGTTCACTTTACTAAGAGGTTGTAAAGGCCCTAAGTCAGCTTACAAAACACAGTTAGCAGAGGATGGTTTCGATCCATCGACCTCTGGGTTATGGGCCCAGCACGCTTCCGCTGCGCCACTCTGCTGTCAACCACCCCAGATGGGACTTGAACCGACAATCCCTGGCTTAAGAGGCCAGTGCCTTATCCATTAGGCCACTGGGGCCTCTCAAACACCTTTACTCATCAGTTCTTCCACCAAACAGTTGCTTCCTAGACAGAGCATAATGTGAGACATGCCATGTTGGCTTTGGGTAACACAATAATGGCCCCAAATGCAGTAGATATAGTGAGTAGAAGGGAAATTTTTAAAAGTGCAAAGAAAAAGATGTGAAACACGTAGAAACTAGATTGCCATGCTGATATGAAACTGGCATTGTACCCCAGATTGGACTCGAACCCTTTGGGTAGACCAATAATGACAATAAAAGCAGTTAGTATAGTAAGATGGAGGAAAGCATTTGAAAGAGCAGAGAAAAGAATGTGAAATATACAATAATTGCATTCCCAAGCTGATATGCATCTGGAATTGTATAGTAGGTGAATATGTACTTTCTGTATCTGGTTCACTTTACTAAGAGGTTGTAAAGGCCCTAAGTCAGCTTACAAAACACAGTTAGCAGAGGATGGTTTCGATCCATCGACCTCTGGGTTATGGGCCCAGCACGCTTCCGCTGCGCCACTCTGCTGTCAACCACCCCAGATGGGACTTGAACCCACAATCCCTGGCTTAGGAGGCCAGTGCCTTATCCATTAGGCCACTGGGGCATCTCAATCACCTTTACTCATCAGTTCTTCCACCAAACAGTTGCTTCCTATACAGAGCATAATGTGAGACATGCCATGTTGGCTTTGGGTAACACAATAATGGCCCCATATGCAGTAGATATAGTGAGTTCAATTCAATTCAACTTTATTTATATAGTGCCAATTCACAACAAAGTCATCTCAGGGCACTTTACAGAATAAAGTCAAGATTATAAAGATATATAAAGAGAACCCAACAATTCCCCCTGGAGCAAGCCATAGGCAACAGTGGAGAGGAAAAACTCCCTTTAACGGAAGAAACCTCCAGCAGAACCAGGCTCAGGGTGGACGGCCATTTGCCTCGACCGGTTGGGGTGAGTGGAAAGGGGAGAGGGAAAAGAACAGAGCAACAAAAAGCAACAACAAAACATTGGGCAGATTGGTAGGACCAGTAGCTTCACGCTGGAAGACACACAGCTTCAAAGCCGGGGGACACCTGCAGAAAGGGACAGAGAGAAGGGGACAGAGGATGACAAAGACAACTACGGGAGAGAACACACAGAGTTAATGACATACAGTGGTGACAATTGCGGGATGAGAGGAGAGGAGAGATGGTCAAGAGGAGGAAAGGAGCTCAGTGCATTGGGGGGTGGGTCCCCCAGCAGTCTAAGCCTATGGCAGCATAACTATAAATAACTATATGCTTTATTAAAAAGGAAGGTTTTAAGCCTAGACTTAAAAGTAGAGAGGCTGTCTGCTTCCCGAATCTGAACTGGGAGCTGGTTTCACAAGAGAGGAGCTTGATAGCTAAAGGCTCTACCTCCCATTCTACTTTTGGAAATTCTGGGAACCACAAGTAGGCCTGCATTCTGAGAGCAAAGTGGTCTACTGGGATGATATGGTGCTATGAGGTCTTCTAAATATGATGGAGCCTGACCATTCAGAGCTTTATATGTAAGAAGCAGGGTTTCAAATTCTATTCTACATTTAATTGGAAGCCAATGGAGAGAAGCTAGTGAAGGTGAAATATGATCTCTCTTGCTAGTTCCAGTCAGCACTCTTGCTGCAGCATTTTGGATTAATTGCAGGCTCTTTAGGGAGTTACTGGGGCATCCTGAAAGTAGGGAATTACAGTAGTCAAACCTAGAGGTAACAAATGCATGGACCAGTTTTTCGGCATCACTTTGAGACAGGATGCTCCTAATTTTGGCAATGTTCCGTAGGTGGAAGAAGGCTGTTCTAGAGATTTGTTTTATATGTGAGTTAAAGGACAGATCCTGATCAAACATAACTCCAAGGTTCCTTGCAGTAGTACTGGAGGCCAGGCTTATGCCATCTAGTGTAACAATATGGTTGGACATCATATCTCTGAGATTTTTAGGCCCAAATACTATGAATTCAGTTTTGTCTGAGTTTAAAAGTAAAAAATTGTGGGACATCCAGGCCTTTATGTCTTGTAGGCATGCTTGAAGCTTTATTAACTGATTATTTTCATCTGGTTCCATATATAAATATAGCTGGGTATCATCAGCATAACAGTGGAAGGGATATTTTTAAAAGTGCAAAGAAAAAGATGTGAAACACGTAGAAACTAGATTGCCATGCTGATATGAAACTGGCATTGTACCCCAGATTGGACTCGAACCCTTTGGGTAACACAATAATGACAATAAAAGCAGTTAGTATAGTAAGATGGAGGAAAGCATTTGAAAGAGCAGAGAAAAGAATGTGAAATATACAAAAATTGCATTCCCAAGCTGATATGCATCTGGAATATTACAGTAGGTGAATATGTACTTTCTGTATCTGGATCACTTTACTTAAAGGTTGTAAAGGCCCTAAGTCAGCTTACAAAACACAGTTAGCAAAGGATGGTTTCAATCTATTGACCTCTGGGTTATGGGCCCAGCACGCTTCCGCTGCGCCACTCTGCTTTCAACCACGCCAGATTGGACTCGAACCCTTTGGGTAACACAATAATGACAATAAAAGCAGTTAGTATAGTAAGATGGAGGAAAGCATTTGAAAGAGCAGAGAAAAGAATGTGAAATATACAAAAATTGCATTCCCAAGCTGATATGCATCTGGAATATTACAGTAGGTGAATATGTACTTTCTGTATCTGGATCACTTTACTTAAAGGTTGTAAAGGCCCTAAGTCAGCTTACAAAACACAGTTAGCAAAGGATGGTTTCAATCTATTGACCTCTGGGTTATGGGCCCAGCACGCTTTTGCTGCGCCACTCTGCTGTCAACCACCCCAGATGGGACTCGAACCCACAATCCCTGGCTTAGGAGGCCAGTGCATTATCCATTAGGCCACTGGGGCATCACAAACACCTTTACTCCTCAGTTCTTCCAACTAACAGTTGCTTCCTATACAGAGCATAATGTGAGACATGCCATGTTGGCTTTGGGTAACACAGTAATGGCTCCAAATGCAGTAGATATAGTGAGTAGAAGGGAAAAGATGTGAAATACGTAGAAACTAGATTGCCATGCTGAGATGAAACTGGCATTGTACACCAGATTGGACTCGAACCCTTTGGGTAACACAATAATGGCCCCAAATGTAGTAGATATAGTGAGTAGAAGGGAAATTTTTAAAAGTGCAAAGAAAAAGATGTGAAACACATAGAAACTAGTTTCCAATGCTGATATGAAACTGGCATTGTACCCCAGATTGGACTCGAACCCTTTGGGTAACACAATAATGACAATAAAAGCAGTTAGTATAGTAAGATGGAGGAAACCATTTAAAAGAGCAGAGAAAGGAATTTGAAATATACAAAAATTGCATTCCCAAGCTGATATGCATCTGGAATTGTACAGGAGGTGAATATTTACTTTCTGTATCTGGTTCAGTTTACTAAAAGGTTGTAAAGGCCCTAAGTCAGCTTACAAAACACAGTTAGCAGAGGATGGTTTCGATCCATCGACCTCTGGGTTATGGGTCCAGCACGCTTCCGCTGTACCACTCTGCTGTCAACCACCCCAGATAGGACTTGAACCCACAATCCCTGGCTTAGGAGGCCAGTGCCTTATCCAATAGGCCACTGGGGCATCTCAAACACCTTTACTCATCAGTTCTTCCACCAAACAGTTGCTTCCTATACAGAGCATAATGTGAGCCATGCCATGTTGGCTTTGGGTAACACAATAATGGCCCCAAATGCAGTAGATATAGTGAGTAGAAGGGAAATTTTTAAAAGTGCAAAGAAAAAGATGTGAAACACGTAGAAACTAGAATGCCATGCTGATATGAAACTGGCATTGTACCCCAGATTGGACTCGAACCCTTTGGGTAACACAATAATGACAATAAAAGCAGTTAGTATAGTAAAATGGAGGAAAGCATTTGAAAGAGCAGAGAAAAGAATGTGAAATATACAAAAATTGCATTCCCAAGCTGATATGCATCTGGAATATTACAGTAGGTGAATATGTACTTTCTGTATCTGGTTCACTTTACTAAAAGGTTGTAAAGGCCCTAAGTCAGCTTACAAAACACAGTTAGCAGAGGATAGTTTCGAACCATCGACCTTTGGGTTATGGGCCCAGCACGCTTCCGCTGAGCCACTCTGCTGTCAACCACCCCACATGGGACTCGAACCCTTTGGGTAACACAATAATGACAATAAAAGCAGTTAGTATAGTAAGATGGAGGAAAGCATTTGAAAGAGCAGAGAAAAGAATGTGAAATATACATAAATTGTATTCCCAAGCTCATATGCATCTGGAATTGTACAGTAGGTGAATATGTACTTTCTGTATCTGGTTCACTTTACTAAAAGGTTGTAAAGGCCCTAAGTCAGCTTACAAAACACAGTTAGCAGAGGATGGTTTCGATCCATCGACCTCTGGGTTATGGGCCCAGCACGCTTCCGCTGCGCCACTCTGCTTTGAACCACACCAGATTGGACTCGAACCCTTTGGGTAATACAACTGCTCATACTGAACCAAAACCCAAAACTTTTAAATGTGGATTATTAAACATCAGATCTCTCTCTTCTAAATCTTTGTTAGTAAATGACTTGATAAATGATCATCAAATTGGTTTATTTTGTCTCACTGAAACGTGGTTGCAGCAGGAAGAATATGTCAGTTTAAATGAGTCAACCCCCCAAAGTCATATTAATTATCATGTTCCTAGATGCACAGGCCGAGGTGGAGGAGTAGCAGCAATATTTCACTCTAGCTTATCAATAATTCCTAGACCTAAACATAGTTATACCTCATTTGAGAGTCTTACTCTTAGCCTTTCACACCCAAACTGGAAAACTCAAAAACCACTATTATTTGTTATCGTGTACCGTCCTCCAGTCCCTTATTCAGAGTTTTTGATTGAATTTTCTGATTTTCTATCTGATTTAGTGCTTAGTACAGATAAAGTCATTATAGTGGGTGACTTTAACATTCATGTAGATGCTGACAGTAACTGTCTGAGCACTGCGTTTAATTCATTATTAGATTCAATTGGTTTTTCCCAAAATGTAAATAAACCCACTCATTGTTTTAGTCACACGTTAGACCTTGTCCTTACATATGGCATTGAAACTGATAATTTAATAGTATTTCCTCATAATTCTCTTCTGTCTGACCATTTTCTAATAACATTTGAATTTACAATAACGGACTATACAGCAGTTAGGAAAAAATTCCACTACAGCAGATGTTTATCTGAAAATGCTGTGAATACATTTAAAGAAATTATTTCTTCATCTTTTTCACCACCATGTGTCAATACTATGGTGAGTAGCCATCTTACTCCTGTGCAAATTGATTATTTAGTTGACGATTCTGCCGCCTCACTGCGTAGGATACTAGATACAGTTGCCCCTTTGAAATAGAAGGCAGTGAATCAGAGGAGCCGACCTCCATGGTACAATTCACAAATGCACAGCTTAAAGCAGGCAACACGAAAGCTAGAGAGGAAGTGGTGTTCCACTAATTTAGAAGAATCCCGGTTAGCCTGGAAAAACAGTTTAAAAACATACAAAAAAGCTCTCCGTGATGCCAGAACAGCATATTATTCCGCATTAATAGAGGAAAACAAGAACAACCCCCGGTTTCTGTTCAGCACTGTAGCCAGGCTGACTAAGAGCCATAGTTCTGTTGAGCCTAGTATTCCCTTAACTTTGAGCAGCAATGACTTTATGACTTTCTTTACTAGTAAAATTGTAGCCATTAGGGAAAAGATTCACCAGATCCTCCCTACAAATATTACGGCTAGATCTTCATGTACAACAGCTATAGAATCCTCAATAAGGCCCCAATCCATCTTAGACTGCTTTTCACCCATAGATCTCACTGAGCTAAGTTCAACTACCGCCTCCTCAAAACTAACAACATGTCTTTTAGACCCTGTTCCAACCAAATTGCTTAAAGATGTTCTACCTTTAATAGACACTTTCATATTAGATTTGATTAACCTATCTTTAGAAACTGGCTATGTACCAAAGGCCTATAAAGTTGCTGTAATCAAACCATTACTTAAAAAACCTTGTCTTGATCCAGGGGATTTAGCCAACTATAGACCAATATCAAATCTCCCGTTTATTTCTAAAATCCTTGAAAAAGTAGTTGCAAAACAATTATGTGATCACCTTTACAGGAATAATTTGTATGAAGACTTTCAGTCAGGATTTAGAGCTCATCACAGTACAGAAACAGCACTGGTAAAAGTCTCCAATGATCTTCTCCTGGCTTCAGATAATGGACTTGTGTCTGTACTCGTCTTACTAGACCTTAGTGCCGCATTTGACACCATTGACCACAACATTTTATTACAGAGACTAGAACATGGATTTGGGATTAAAGGAACCACATTACATTGGTTTAAATCTTATCTGTCAGACAGATTCCAACTTGTTCATGTTAATGATGACTCTTCTTTATGCACCAAAGTCAGCTATGGAGTTCCACAGGGCTCTGTGTTAGGACCAATACTTTTTAATCTCTACATGTCACCTTTAGGCAAAATCATTAGGAAACATTCCATAAACGTCCACTGATATGCAGATGATACCCAGCTCTATTTATCTGTGAAACCAGAAGATACTAACCAATTAGTCAAATTTGAAGCATGTCTAAAAGACATAAAGAACTGGATGTCCTACAATTTCCTACTTCTAAATTCAGACAAAACTGAAATCATCCTCTTTGGGCCTAAAAACATGAGAAATATGCTGTCTAACAATATAGTTACTCTAGATGACATAACTTTGGCCTCTAGTACTACGGTGAGGAACCTTGGAGTTATCTTTGACCAAGATTTGGCGTTTACGTCACATAAAAGACAAATGTCTAGAACAGCCTTCTTCCACCTACGGAACATTGCTAAAATTAGAAGCATCCTGTCTCAAAGTGATGCCGAAAAACTTGTCCATGCATTTGTTACTTCTAGGTTGGACTACTGTAATTCCCTACTTCTGGGGTGTCCTAATAACTCTCTAAAAAGCCTTCAATTAATCCAAAATGCTGCAGCAAGAGTGCTGACTGGATTAGGAAAGAGAGATCATATTTCACCTTCACTAGCTTCTCTTCATTGGCTTCCCATAAAATCTAGAATAGAGTTCAAAACCCTCCTCCTTACATACAAAGCTCTTAATGGTCAAGCTCCATCATATTTAATAGATCTCATAGTCCTGTATCGCCCAATTAGACCACTTCGATCCCAAAATACTGGCCTACTTGTGGTTCCCAGAGTTTGCAAAAGTAGAATGGGAGGCAGAGCCTTTAGCTATCAAGCTCCTCTCCTGTGGAACCAGCTTCCAATCCAAATTCGGGGAGCAGACACCCTCTCTACTTTTAAGACTAGGCTTAAAACTTTCCTTTTTGATAAAGCTTATAGTTAAAAATCCTCACTCAACGCCAGTGCCTTATCCATTAGGCCACTGGGGCATCTCAAACACCTTTACTCATCAGTTCTTCCACCAAACAGTTGCTTCCTAGACAGAGCATAATGTGAGACATGCCATGTTGGCTTTGGGTAACACAATAATGGCCCCAAATGCAGTAGATATAGTGAGTAGAAGGGAAATTTTTAAAAGTGCAAAGAAAAAGATGTGAAACACGTAGAAACTAGATTGCCATGCTGATATGAAACTGGCATTGTACCCCAGATTGGACTCGAACCCTTTGGGTAGCACAATAATGACAATAAAAGCAGTTAGTATAGTAAGATGGAGGAAAGCATTTGAAAGAGCAGAGAAAAGAATGTGAAATATACAATAATTGCATTCCCAAGCTGATATGCATCTGGAATTGTATAGTAGGTGAATATGTACTTTCTGTATCTGGTTCACTTTACTAAGAGGTTGTAAAGGCCCTAAGTCAGCTTACAAAACACAGTTAGCAGAGGATGGTTTCGATCCATCGACCTCTGGGTTATGGGCCCAGCACGCTTCCGCTGCGCCACTCTGCTGTCAACCACCCCAGATGGGACTTGAACCCACAATCCCTGGCTTAGGAGGCCAGTGCCTTATCCATTAGGCCACTGGGGCATCTCAATCACCTTTACTCATCAGTTCTTCCACCAAACAGTTGCTTCCTATACAGAGCATAATGTGAGACATGCCATGTTGGCTTTGGGTAACACAATAATGGCCCCATATGCAGTAGATATAGTGAGTTCAATTCAATTCAACTTTATTTATATAGTGCCAATTCACAACAAAGTCATCTCAGGGCACTTTACAGAATAAAGTCAAGATTATAAAGATATATAAAGAGAACCCAACAATTCCCCCTGGAGCAAGCCATAGGCAACAGTGGAGAGGAAAAACTCCCTTTAACGGAAGAAACCTCCAGCAGAACCAGGCTCAGGGTGGACGGCCATTTGCCTCGACCGGTTGGGGTGAGTGGAAAGGGGAGAGGGAAAAGAACAGAGCAACAAAAAGCAACAACAAAACATTGGGCAGATTGGTAGGACCAGTAGCTTCACGCTGGAAGACACACAGCTTCAAAGCCGGGGGACACCTGCAGAAAGGGACAGAGAGAAGGGGACAGAGGATGACAAAGACAACTACGGGAGAGAACACACAGAGTTAATGACATACAGTGGTGACAATTGCGGGATGAGAGGAGAGGAGAGATGGTCAAGAGGAGGAAAGGAGCTCAGTGCATTGGGGGGTGGGTCCCCCAGCAGTCTAAGCCTATGGCAGCATAACTATAAATAACTATATGCTTTATTAAAAAGGAAGGTTTTAAGCCTAGACTTAAAAGTAGAGAGGCTGTCTGCTTCCCGAATCTGAACTGGGAGCTGGTTTCACAAGAGAGGAGCTTGATAGCTAAAGGCTCTACCTCCCATTCTACTTTTGGAAATTCTGGGAACCACAAGTAGGCCTGCATTCTGAGAGCAAAGTGGTCTACTGGGATGATATGGTGCTATGAGGTCTTCTAAATATGATGGAGCCTGACCATTCAGAGCTTTATATGTAAGAAGCAGGGTTTCAAATTCTATTCTACATTTAATTGGAAGCCAATGGAGAGAAGCTAGTGAAGGTGAAATATGATCTCTCTTGCTAGTTCCAGTCAGCACTCTTGCTGCAGCATTTTGGATTAATTGCAGGCTCTTTAGGGAGTTACTGGGGCATCCTGAAAGTAGGGAATTACAGTAGTCAAACCTAGAGGTAACAAATGCATGGACCAGTTTTTCGGCATCACTTTGAGACAGGATGCTCCTAATTTTGGCAATGTTCCGTAGGTGGAAGAAGGCTGTTCTAGAGATTTGTTTTATATGTGAGTTAAAGGACAGATCCTGATCAAACATAACTCCAAGGTTCCTTGCAGTAGTACTGGAGGCCAGGCTTATGCCATCTAGTGTAACAATATGGTTGGACATCATATCTCTGAGATTTTTGGGCCCAAATACTATGAATTCAGTTTTGTCTGAGTTTAAAAGTAAAAAATTGTGGGACATCCAGGCCTTTATGTCTTGTAGGCATGCTTGAAGCTTTATTAACTGATTATTTTCATCTGGTTCCATATATAAATATAGCTGGGTATCATCAGCATAACAGTGGAAGGGATATTTTTAAAAGTGCAAAGAAAAAGATGTGAAACACGTAGAAACTAGATTGCCATGCTGATATGAAACTGGCATTGTACCCCAGATTGGACTCGAACCCTTTGGGTAACACAATAATGACAATAAAAGCAGTTAGTATAGTAAGATGGAGGAAAGCATTTGAAAGAGCAGAGAAAAGAATGTGAAATATACAAAAATTGCATTCCCAAGCTGATATGCATCTGGAATATTACAGTAGGTGAATATGTACTTTCTGTATCTGGATCACTTTACTTAAAGGTTGTAAAGGCCCTAAGTCAGCTTACAAAACACAGTTAGCAAAGGATGGTTTCAATCTATTGACCTCTGGGTTATGGGCCCAGCACGCTTCCGCTGCGCCACTCTGCTTTCAACCACGCCAGATTGGACTCGAACCCTTTGGGTAACACAATAATGACAATAAAAGCAGTTAGTATAGTAAGATGGAGGAAAGCATTTGAAAGAGCAGAGAAAAGAATGTGAAATATACAAAAATTGCATTCCCAAGCTGATATGCATCTGGAATATTACAGTAGGTGAATATGTACTTTCTGTATCTGGATCACTTTACTTAAAGGTTGTAAAGGCCCTAAGTCAGCTTACAAAACACAGTTAGCAAAGGATGGTTTCAATCTATTGACCTCTGGGTTATGGGCCCAGCACGCTTTTGCTGCGCCACTCTGCTGTCAACCACCCCAGATGGGACTCGAACCCACAATCCCTGGCATAGGAGGCCAGTGCATTATCCATTAGGCCACTGGGGCATCACAAACACCTTTACTCCTCAGTTCTTCCAACTAACAGTTGCTTCCTATACAGAGCATAATGTGAGACATGCCATGTTGGCTTTGGGTAACACAGTAATGGCCACAAATGCAGTAGATATAGTGAGTAGAAGGGAAAAGATGTGAAATACGTAGAAACTAGATTGCCATGCTGAGATGAAACTGGCATTGTACACCAGATTGGACTCGAACCCTTTGGGTAACACAATAATGGCCCCAAATGTAGTAGATATAGTGAGTAGAAGGGAAATTTTTAAAAGTGCAAAGAAAAAGATGTGAAACACATAGAAACTAGTTTCCAATGCTGATATGAAACTGGCATTGTACCCCAGATTGGACTCGAACCCTTTGGGTAACACAATAATGACAATAAAAGCAGTTAGTATAGTAAGATGGAGGAAACCATTTAAAAGAGCAGAGAAAGGAATTTGAAATATACAAAAATTGCATTCCCAAGCTGATATGCATCTGGAATTGTACAGGAGGTGAATATTTACTTTCTGTATCTGGTTCAGTTTACTAAAAGGTTGTAAAGGCCCTAAGTCAGCTTACAAAACACAGTTAGCAGAGGATGGTTTCGATCCATCGACCTCTGGGTTATGGGTCCAGCACGCTTCCGCTGTACCACTCTGCTGTCAACCACCCCAGATAGGACTTGAACCCACAATCCCTGGCTTAGGAGGCCAGTGCCTTATCCAATAGGCCACTGGGGCATCTCAAACACCTTTACTCATCAGTTCTTCCACCAAACAGTTGCTTCCTATACAGAGCATAATGTGAGCCATGCCATGTTGGCTTTGGGTAACACAATAATGGCCCCAAATGCAGTAGATATAGTGAGTAGAAGGGAAATTTTTAAAAGTGCAAAGAAAAAGATGTGAAACACGTAGAAACTAGAATGCCATGCTGATATGAAACTGGCATTGTACCCCAGATTGGACTCGAACCCTTTGGGTAACACAATAATGACAATAAAAGCAGTTAGTATAGTAAGATGGAGGAAAGCATTTGAAAGAGCAGAGAAAAGAATGTGAAATATACATAAATTGCATTCCCAAGCTCATATGCATCTGGAATTGTACAGTAGGTGAATATGTACTTTCTGTATCTGGTTCACTTTACTAAAAGGTTGTAAAGGCCCTAAGTCAGCTTACAAAACACAGTTAGCAGAGGATGGTTTCGATCCATCGACCTCTGGGTTATGGGCCCAGCACGCTTCCGCTGCGCCACTCTGCTTTGAACCACACCAGATTGGACTCGAACCCTTTGGGTAATACAACTGCTCATACTGTACCAAAACCCAAAACTTTTAAATGTGGATTATTAAACATCAGATCTCTCTCTTCTAAATCTTTGTTAGTAAATGACTTGATAAATGATCATCAAATTGGTTTATTTTGTCTCACTGAAACGTGGTTGCAGCAGGAAGAATATGTCAGTTTAAATGAGTCAACCCCCCAAAGTCATATTAATTATCATGTTCCTAGATGCACAGGCCGAGGTGGAGGAGTAGCAGCAATATTTCACTCTAGCTTATCAATAATTCCTAGACCTAAACATAGTTATACCTCATTTGAGAGTCTTACTCTTAGCCTTTCACACCCAAACTGGAAAACTCAAAAACCACTATTATTTGTTATCGTGTACCGTCCTCCAGTCCCTTATTCAGAGTTTTTGATTGAATTTTCTGATTTTCTATCTGATTTAGTGCTTAGTACAGATAAAGTCATTATAGTGGGTGACTTTAACATTCATGTAGATGCTGACAGTAACTGTCTGAGCACTGCGTTTAATTCATTATTAGATTCAATTGGTTTTTCCCAAAATGTAAATAAACCCACTCATTGTTTTAGTCACACGTTAGACCTTGTCCTTACATATGGCATTGAAACTGATAATTTAATAGTATTTCCTCATAATTCTCTTCTGTCTGACCATTTTCTAATAACATTTGAATTTACAATAACGGACTATACAGCAGTTAGGAAAAAATTCCACTACAGCAGATGTTTATCTGAAAATGCTGTGAATACATTTAAAGAAATTATTTCTTCATCTTTTTCACCACCATGTGTCAATACTATGGTGAGTAGCCATCTTACTCCTGTGCAAATTGATTATTTAGTTGACGATTCTGCCGCCTCACTGCGTAGGATACTAGATACAGTTGCCCCTTTGAAATAGAAGGCAGTGAATCAGAGGAGCCGACCTCCATGGTACAATTCACAAATGCACAGCTTAAAGCAGGCAACACGAAAGCTAGAGAGGAAGTGGTGTTCCACTAATTTAGAAGAATCCCGGTTAGCCTGGAAAAACAGTTTAAAAACATACAAAAAAGCTCTCCGTGATGCCAGAACAGCATATTATTCCGCATTAATAGAGGAAAACAAGAACAACCCCCGGTTTCTGTTCAGCACTGTAGCCAGGCTGACTAAGAGCCATAGTTCTGTTGAGCCTAGTATTCCCTTAACTTTGAGCAGCAATGACTTTATGACTTTCTTTACTAGTAAAATTGTAGCCATTAGGGAAAAGATTCACCAGATCCTCCCTACAAATATTACGGCTAGATCTTCATGTACAACAGCTATAGAATCCTCAATAAGGCCCCAATCCATCTTAGACTGCTTTTCACCCATAGATCTCACTGAGCTAAGTTCAACTACCGCCTCCTCAAAACTAACAACATGTCTTTTAGACCCTGTTCCAACCAAATTGCTTAAAGATGTTCTACCTTTAATAGACACTTTCATATTAGATTTGATTAACCTATCTTTAGAAACTGGCTATGTACCAAAGGCCTATAAAGTTGCTGTAATCAAACCATTACTTAAAAAACCTTGTCTTGATCCAGGGGATTTAGCCAACTATAGACCAATATCAAATCTCCCGTTTATTTCTAAAATCCTTGAAAAAGTAGTTGCAAAACAATTATGTGATCACCTTTACAGGAATAATTTGTATGAAGACTTTCAGTCAGGATTTAGAGCTCATCACAGTACAGAAACAGCACTGGTAAAAGTCTCCAATGATCTTCTCCTGGCTTCAGATAATGGACTTGTGTCTGTACTCGTCTTACTAGACCTTAGTGCCGCATTTGACACCATTGACCACAACATTTTATTACAGAGACTAGAACATGGATTTGGGATTAAAGGAACCACATTACATTGGTTTAAATCTTATCTGTCAGACAGATTCCAACTTGTTCATGTTAATGATGACTCTTCTTTATGCACCAAAGTCAGCTATGGAGTTCCACAGGGCTCTGTGTTAGGACCAATACTTTTTAATCTCTACATGTCACCTTTAGGCAAAATCATTAGGAAACATTCCATAAACTTCCACTGATATGCAGATGATACCCAGCTCTATTTATCTGTGAAACCAGAAGATACTAACCAATTAGTCAAATTTGAAGCATGTCTAAAAGACATAAAGAACTGGATGTCCTACAATTTCCTACTTCTAAATTCAGACAAAACTGAAATCATCCTCTTTGGGCCTAAAAACATGAGAAATATGCTGTCTAACAATATAGTTACTCTAGATGACATAACTTTGGCCTCTAGTACTACGGTGAGGAACCTAGGAGTTATCTTTGACCAAGATTTGGCGTTTACGTCACATAAAAGACAAATGTCTAGAACAGCCTTCTTCCACCTACGGAACATTGCTAAAATTAGAAGCATCCTGTCTCAAAGTGATGCCGAAAAACTTGTCCATGCATTTGTTACTTCTAGGTTGGACTACTGTAATTCCCTACTTCTGGGGTGTCCTAATAACTCTCTAAAAAGCCTTCAATTAATCCAAAATGCTGCAGCAAGAGTGCTGACTGGATTAGGAAAGAGAGATCATATTTCACCTTCACTAGCTTCTCTTCATTGGCTTCCCATAAAATCTAGAATAGAGTTCAAAACCCTCCTCCTTACATACAAAGCTCTTAATGGTCAAGCTCCATCATATTTAATAGATCTCATAGTCCTGTATCGCCCAATTAGACCACTTCGATCCCAAAATACTGGCCTACTTGTGGTTCCCAGAGTTTGCAAAAGTAGAATGGGAGGCAGAGCCCTTAGCTATCAAGCTCCTCTCCTGTGGAACCAGCTTCCAATCCAAATTCGGGGAGCAGACACCCTCTCTACTTTTAAGACTAGGCTTAAAACTTTCCTTTTTGATAAAGCTTATAGTTAAAAATCCTCACTCAACGCCAGTGCCTTATCCATTAGGCCACTGGGGCATCTCAAACACCTTTACTCATCAGTTCTTCCACCAAACAGTTGCTTCCTAGACAGAGCATAATGTGAGACATGCCATGTTGGCTTTGGGTAACACAATAATGGCCCCAAATGCAGTAGATATAGTGAGTAGAAGGGAAATTTTTAAAAGTGCAAAGAAAAAGATGTGAAACACGTAGAAACTAGATTGCCATGCTGATATGAAACTGGCATTGTACCCCAGATTGGACTCGAACCCTTTGGGTAGCACAATAATGACAATAAAAGCAGTTAGTATAGTAAGATGGAGGAAAGCATTTGAAAGAGCAGAGAAAAGAATGTGAAATATACAATAATTGCATTCCCAAGCGGATATGCATCTGGAATGTTACAGTAGGTGAATATGTACTTTCTGTATCTGGTTCACTTTACTAAGAGGTTGTAAAGGCCCTAAGTCAGCTTACAAAACACAGTTAGCAGAGGATGGTTTCGATCCATCAACCTCTGGGTTTTGGGCCCAGCACGCTTCCGCTGCGCCACTCTGCTTTCAACCACACCAGATTGGAGTCGAACCCTTTGGGTAACACAATAATGACAATAAAAGCAGTTAGTATAGTAAGATGGAGGAAAGCATTTGAAAGAGCAGAGAAAAGAATGTGAAATATACAAAAATTGCATTCCCAAGCTGATATGCATCTGGAATTGTACAGTAGGCGAATATGTATTTTCTGTATCTGGTTCACTTTACTAAAAGGTTGTAAAGGCCCTAAGTCAGCTTACAAAACACAGTTAGCAGAGGATGGTTTCGATCCATCGACCTCTGGGTTATGGGCCCAGCACGCTTCCGCTGCGCCACTCTGCTTTCAACCACGCCAGATTGGACTCGAACCCTTTGGGTAACACAATAATGACAATAAAAGCAGTTAGTATAGTAAGATGGAGGAAAGCATTTGAAAGAGCAGAGAAAAGAATGTGAAATATACAAAAATTGCATTCCCAAGCTGATATGCATCTGGAATATTACAGTAGGTGAATATGTACTTTCTGTATCTGGATCACTTTACTTAAAGGTTGTAAAGGCCCTAAGTCAGCTTACAAAACACAGTTGGCAAAGGATGGTTTCAATCTATTGACCTCTGGGTTATGGGCCCAGCACGCTTCTGCTGCGCCACTCTGCTGTCAACCACCCCAGATGGGACTCGAACCCACAATCCCTGGCTTAGGAGGCCAGTGCATTATCCATTAGGCCACTGGGGCATCACAAACACCTTTACTCCTCAGTTCTTCCAACTAACAGTTGCTTCCTATATAGAGCATAATGTGAGACATGCCATGTTGGCTTTGGGTAACACAGTAATGGCCCCAAATGCAGTAGATATAGTGAGTAGAAGGGAAAAGATGTGAAATACGTAGAAACTAGATTGCCATGCTGAGATGAAACTGGCATTGTACACCAGATTGGACTCGAACCCTTTGGGTAACACAATAATGACAATAAAAGCAGTTAGTATAGTAAGATGGACGAAAGCATTTGAAAGAGCAGAGAAAGGAATTTGAAATATACAAAAATTGCATTCCCAAGCTGATATGCATCTGGAATTGTACAGTAGATGAATATGTACTGTCTGTATCTGGTTCATTTTACTAAGACATTGTAAAGGCTCTAAATCACTTTACAAAACACAGTTAGCAGAGGATGGATTCGATCCATCGACTTCTGGGTTATGGGCCCAGCACACTTCTGCTGCGCCACTCTGCTTTCAACCAAACCAGATTGGACTCGAACCCTTTGGGTAACACAATAATGACAATAAAAGCAGTTAGTATAGTAAGATTGAGGAAAGCATTTGAAAGAGCAGAGAAAAGAATGTGAAATATACAAAAATTGCATTCCCAAGCTGATATGCATCTGGAATTGTACAGTAGGTGAATATGTACATTCTGTATCTGGTTCACTTTACTAAAAAGTTGCAAAGGCCCTAAGTCAGCTTACAAAACAAAGTTAGCAGAGGATGGTTTCGATCCATCGACCTCTGGGTTATGGGCCCAGCACGCTTCCGCTGCGCCACTCTGCTGTCAACCACCCCAGATGGGACTTGAACCCACAATCCCTGGCTTAGGAGGCTAGTGCCTTATCCATTAGGCCACTGGGGCCTCTCAAACACCTTTACTCATCAGTTCTTCCACCAAACAGTTGCTTCCTAGACAGAGCATAATGTGAGACATGCCATGTTGGCTTTGGGTAACACAATAATGGCCCCAAATGCAGTAGATATAGTGAGTAGAAGGGAAATTTTTAAAAGTGCAAAGAAAAAGATGTGAAACACGTAGAAACTAGATTGCCATGCTGATATGAAACTGGCATTGTACCCCAGATTGGACTCGAACCCTTTGGGTAGACCAATAATGACAATAAAAGCAGTTAGTATAGTAAGATGGAGGAAAGCATTTGAAAGAGCAGAGAAAATAATGTGAAATATACAATAATTGCATTCCCAAGCTGATATGCATCTGGAATTGTATAGTAGGTGAATATGTACTTTCTGTATCTGGTTCACTTTACTAAGAGGTTGTAAAGGCCCTAAGTCAGCTTACAAAACACAGTTAGCAGAGGATGGTTTCGATCCATCGACCTCTGGGTTATGGGCCCAGCACGCTTCCGCTGCGCCACTCTGCTGTCAACCACCCCAGATGGGACTTGAACCGACAATCCCTGGCTTAAGAGGCCAGTGCCTTATCCATTAGGCCACTGGGGCCTCTCAAACACCTTTACTCATCAGTTCTTCCACCAAACAGTTGCTTCCTAGACAGAGCATAATGTGAGACATGCCATGTTGGCTTTGGGTAACACAATAATGGCCCCAAATGCAGTAGATATAGTGAGTAGAAGGGAAATTTTTAAAAGTGCAAAGAAAAAGATGTGAAACACGTAGAAACTAGATTGCCATGCTGATATGAAACTGGCATTGTACCCCAGATTGGACTCGAACCCTTTGGGTAGCACAATAATGACAATAAAAGCAGTTAGTATAGTAAGATGGAGGAAAGCATTTGAAAGAGCAGAGAAAAGAATGTGAAATATACAATAATTGCATTCCCAAGCTGATATGCATCTGGAATTGTATAGTAGGTGAATATGTACTTTCTGTATCTGGTTCACTTTACTAAGAGGTTGTAAAGGCCCTAAGTCAGCTTACAAAACACAGTTAGCAGAGGATGGTTTTGATCCATCAACCTCTGGGTTATGGGCCCAGCACGCTTCCGCTGCGCCACTCTGCTGTCAACCACCCCAGATGGTACTCGAACCCTTTGGGTAACACAATAATGACAATAAAAGCAGTTAGTATAGTAAGATGGAGGAAAGCATTTGAAAGAGCAGAGAAAAGAATGTGAAATATACAAAAATTGCATTCCCAAGCTGATATGCATCTGGAATTGTACAGTAGATGAATATGTACTGTCTGTATCTGGTTCATTTTACTAAGACATTGTAAAGGCCTTAAATACCCTTACAAAACACAGTTAGCAGAGGATGGTTTCGATTCATCGCCCTCTGGGTTATGGGCCCAGCACGCTTCCGCTGCGCCACTCTGCTTTGAACCACACCAGATTTCACTCGAACCCTTTGGGTAATACAATAATGACAATAAAAGCAGTTAGTATAGTAAGATGGAGGAAAGCATTTGAAAGAGCAGAGAAAAGAATGTGAAATATACAAAAATTGCATTCCCAAGCTGATATGCATCTGGAATTGTACAGTAGGTGAATATGTACTTTCTGTATCTGGTTCACTTTACTAAAAAGTTGTAAAGGCCCTAAGTCAGCTTACAAAACACAGGTAGCAGAGGATGGTTTCGATCCATCGACCTCTGGGTTATGGGCCCAGCACGCTTCCGCTGCGCCACTCTGCTGTCAACCACCCCAGATGGGATTTGAACCCACAATCACTGGCTTAGGAGGCCAGTGCCTTATCCATTAGGCCACTGGGGCATCTCAAACACCTTTACTCATCAGTTCTTCCACCAAACAGTTGCTTCCTATACAGAGCATAATGTGAGACATGCCATGTTGGCTTTGGGTAACACAATAATGGCCCCAAATGCAGTAGATATTGTGAGTAGAAGGGAAATTTTTAAAAGTGCAAAGAAAAAGATGTGAAACACATAGAAACTAGTTTCCAATGCTGATATGAAACTGGCATTGTACCCCAGATTGGACTCGAACCCTTTGGGTAACACAATAATGACAATAAAAGCAGTTAGTATAGTAAGATGGAGGAAAGCATTTGAAAGAGCAGAGAAAAGAATGTGAAATATACAATAATTGCATTCCCAAGCTGATATGCATCTGGAATTGTACAGTAGGTGAATATGTACTTTCTGTATCTGGTTCACTTTACTAAAATGTTGTAAAAGCCCTAAGTCAGCTTACAAAACACAGTTAGCAGAGGATAGTTTCGAACCGTCGACCTTTGGGTTATGGGCCCAGCACGCTTCCGCTGCGCCACTCTGCTGTCAACCACTCCAGATGGGACTCGAACCCTTTGGGTAACACAATAATGACAATAAAAGCAGTTAGTATAGTAAGATGGAGGAAAGCATTTGAAAGAGCAGAGAAAAGAATGTGAAATATACAAAAATTGCATTCCCAAGCTCATATGCATCTGGAATTGTACAGTAGGTGAATATGTACTTTCTGTATCTGGTTCACTTTACTAAAAGGTTGTAAAGGCCCTAAGTCAGCTTACAAAACACAATTAGCAGAGGATGGTTTCGATCCATCGACCTCTGGGTTATGGGCCCAGCACGCTTCCGCTGCGCCACTCTGCTTTGAACCAAACCAGATTGGACTCGAACCCTTTGGGTAATACAACTGCTCATACTGAACCAAAACCCAAAACTTTCAAATGTGGATTATTAAATATCAGATCTCTCTCTTCTAAATCTTTGTTAGTAAATGACTTGATAAATGATCATCAAATTGGTTTATTTTGTCTCACTGAAACGTGGTTGCAGCAGGAAGAATATGTCAGTTTAAATGAGTCAACCCCCCAAAGTCATATTAATTATCATGTTCCTAGATGCACAGGCCGAGGTGGAGGAGTAGCAGCAATATTTCACTCTAGCTTATCAATAATTCCTAGACCTAAACATAGTTATACCTCATTTGAGAGTCTTACTCTTAGCCTTTCACACCCAAACTGGAAAACTCAAAAACCACTATTATTGGATATCGTGTACCGTCCTCCAGTCCCTTATTCAGAGTTTTTGATTGAATTTTCTGATTTTCTATCTGATTTAGTGCTTAGTACAGATAAAGTCATTATAGTGGGTGACTTTAACATTCATGTAGATGCTGACAGTAACTGTCTGAGCACTGCGTTTAATTCATTATTAGATTCAATTGGTTTTTCCCAAAATGTAAATAAACCCACTCATTGTTTTAGTCACACGTTAGACCTTGTCCTTACATATGGCATTGAAACTGATAATTTAATAGTATTTCCTCATAATTCTCTTCTGTCTGACCATTTTCTAATAACATTTGAATTTACAATAACGGACTATACAGCAGTTAGGAAAAAATTCCACTACAGCAGTTGTTTATCTGAAAATGCTGTGAATACATTTAAAGAAATTATTTCTTCATCTTTTTCACCACCATGTGTCAATACTATGGTGAGTAGCCATCTTACTCCTGTGCAAATTGATTATTTAGTTGACGATTCTGCCGCCTCACTGCGTAGGATACTAGATACAGTTGCCCCTTTGAAATAGAAGGCAGTGAATCAGAGGAGCCGACCTCCATGGTACAATTCACAAATGCACAGCTTAAAGCAGGCAACACGAAAGTTAGAGAGGAAGTGGCGTTCCACTAATTTAGAAGAATCCCGGTTAGCCTGGAAAAACAGTTTAAAAACATACAAAAAAGCTCTCCGTGATGCCAGAACAGCATATTATTCCGCATTAATAGAGGAAAACAAGAACAACCCCCGGTTTCTGTTCAGCACTGTAGCCAGGCTGACTAAGAGCCATAGTTCTGTTGAGCCTAGTATTCCCTTAACTTTGAGCAGCAATGACTTTATGACTTTCTTTACTAGTAAAATTGTAGCCATTAGGGAAAAGATTCACCAGATCCTCCCTACAAATATTACGGCTAGATCTTCATGTACAACAGCTATAGAATCCTCAATAAGGCCCCAATCCATCTTAGACTGCTTTTCACCCATAGATCTCACTGAGCTAAGTTCAACTACCGCCTCCTCAAAACTAACAACATGTCTTTTAGACCCTGTTCCAACCAAATTGCTTAAAGATGTTCTACCTTTAATAGACACTTTCATATTAGATTTGATTAACCTATCTTTAGAAACTGGCTATGTACCAAAGGCCTATAAAGTTGCTGTAATCAAACCATTACTTAAAAAACCTTGTCTTGATCCAGGGGATTTAGCCAACTATAGACCAATATCAAATCTCCCGTTTATTTCTAAAATCCTTGAAAAAGTAGTTGCAAAACAATTATGTGATCACCTTTACAGGAATAATTTGTATGAAGACTTTCAGTCAGGATTTAGAGCTCATCACAGTACAGAAACAGCACTGGTAAAAGTCTCCAATGATCTTCTCCTGGCTTCAGATAATGGACTTGTGTCTGTACTCGTCTTACTAGACCTTAGTGCCGCATTTGACACCATTGACCACAACATTTTATTACAGAGACTAGAACATGGATTTGGGATTAAAGGAACCACATTACATTGGTTTAAATCTTATCTGTCAGACAGATTCCAACTTGTTCATGTTAATGATGACTCTTCTTTATGCACCAAAGTCAGCTATGGAGTTCCACAGGGCTCTGTGTTAGGACCAATACTTTTTAATCTCTACATGTCACCTTTAGGCAAAATCATTAGGAAACATTCCATAAACTTCCACTGATATGCAGATGATACCCAGCTCTATTTATCTGTGAAACCAGAAGATACTAACCAATTAGTCAAATTTGAAGCATGTCTAAAAGACATAAAGAACTGGATGTCCTACAATTTCCTACTTCTAAATTCAGACAAAACTGAAATCATCCTCTTTGGGCCTAAAAACATGAGAAATATGCTGTCTAACAATATAGTTACTCTAGATGACATAACTTTGGCCTCTAGTACTACGGTGAGGAACCTTGGAGTTATCTTTGACCAAGATTTGGCGTTTACGTCACATAAAAGACAAATGTCTAGAACAGCCTTCTTCCACCTACGGAACATTGCTAAAATTAGAAGCATCCTGTCTCAAAGTGATGCCGAAAAACTTGTCCATGCATTTGTTACTTCTAGGTTGGACTACTGTAATTCCCTACTTCTGGGGTGTCCTAATAACTCTCTAAAAAGCCTTCAATTAATCCAAAATGCTGCAGCAAGAGTGCTGACTGGATTAGGAAAGAGAGATCATATTTCACCTTCACTAGCTTCTCTTCATTGGCTTCCCATAAAATCTAGAATAGAGTTCAAAACCCTCCTCCTTACATACAAAGCTCTTAATGGTCAAGCTCCATCATATTTAATAGATCTCATAGTCCTGTATCGCCCAATTAGACCACTTCGATCCCAAAATACTGGCCTACTTGTGGTTCCCAGAGTTTGCAAAAGTAGAATGGGAGGCAGAGCCCTTAGCTATCAAGCTCCTCTCCTGTGGAACCAGCTTCCAATCCAAATTCGGGGAGCAGACACCCTCTCTACTTTTAAGACTAGGCTTAAAACTTTCCTTTTTGATAAAGCTTATAGTTAAAAATCCTCACTCAACGCCAGTGCCTTATCCATTAGGCCACTGGGGCATCTCAAACACCTTTACTCATCAGTTCTTCCACCAAACAGTTGCTTCCTAGACAGAGCATAATGTGAGACATGCCATGTTGGCTTTGGGTAACACAATAATGGCCCCAAATGCAGTAGATATAGTGAGTAGAAGGGAAATTTTTAAAAGTGCAAAGAAAAAGATGTGAAACACGTAGAAACTAGATTGCCATGCTGATATGAAACTGGCATTGTACCCCAGATTGGACTCGAACCCTTTGGGTAGCACAATAATGACAATAAAAGCAGTTAGTATAGTAAGATGGAGGAAAGCATTTGAAAGAGCAGAGAAAAGAATGTGAAATATACAATAATTGCATTCCCAAGCGGATATGCATCTGGAATGTTACAGTAGGTGAATATGTACTTTCTGTATCTGGTTCACTTTACTAAGAGGTTGTAAAGGCCCTAAGTCAGCTTACAAAACACAGTTAGCAGAGGATGGTTTCGACCCATCGACCTCTGGGTTTTGGGCCCAGCACGCTTCCGCTGCGCCACTCTGCTTTCAACCACACCAGATTGGAGTCGAACCCTTTGGGTAACACAATAATGACAATAAAAGCAGTTAGTATAGTAAGATGGAGGAAAGCATTTGAAAGAGCAGAGAAAAGAATGTGAAATATACAAAAATTGCATTCCCAAGCTGATATGCATCTGGAATTGTACAGTAGGCGAATATGTATTTTCTGTATCTGGTTCACTTTACTAAAAGGTTGTAAAGGCCCTAAGTCAGCTTACAAAACACAGTTAGCAGAGGATGGTTTCGATCCATCGACCTCTGGGTTATGGGCCCAGCACGCTTCCGCTGCGCCACTCTGCTTTCAACCACGCCAGATTGGACTCGAACCCTTTGGGTAACACAATAATGACAATAAAAGCAGTTAGTATAGTAAGATGGAGGAAAGCATTTGAAAGAGCAGAGAAAAGAATGTGAAATATACAAAAATTGCATTCCCAAGCTGATATGCATCTGGAATATTACAGTAGGTGAATATGTACTTTCTGTATCTGGATCACTTTACTTAAAGGTTGTAAAGGCCCTAAGTCAGCTTACAAAACACAGTTAGCAAAGGATGGTTTCAATCTATTGACCTCTGGGTTATGGGCCCAGCACGCTTCAGCTGCGCCACTCTGCTGTCAACCACCCCAGATGGGACTCGAACCCTTTGGGTAATACAACTGCTCATACTGAACCAAAACCCAAAACTTTTAAATGTGGATTATTAAACATCAGATCTCTCTCTTCTAAATCTTTGTTAGTAAATGACTTGATAAATGATCATCAAATTGGTTTATTTTGTCTCACTGAAACGTGGTTGCAGCAGGAAGAATATGTCAGTTTAAATGAGTCAACCCCCCAAAGTCATATTAATTATCATGTTCCTAGATGCACAGGCCGAGGTGGAGGAGTAGCAGCAATATTTCACTCTAGCTTATCAATAATTCCTAGACCTAAACATAGTTATACCTCATTTGAGAGTCTTACTCTTAGCCTTTCACACCCAAACTGGAAAACTCAAAAACCACTATTATTGGTTATCGTGTACCGTCCTCCAGTCCCTTATTCAGAGTTTTTGATTGAATTTTCTGATTTTCTATCTGATTTAGTGCTTAGTACAGATAAAGTCATTATAGTGGGTGACTTTAACATTCGTGTAGATGCTGACAGTAACTGTCTGAGCACTGCGTTTAATTCATTATTAGATTCAATTGGTTTTTCCCAAAATGTAAATAAACCCACTCATTGTTTTAGTCACACGTTAGACCTTGTCCTTACATATGGCATTGAAACTGATAATTTAATAGTATTTCCTCATAATTCTCTTCTGTCTGACCATTTTCTAATAACATTTGAATTTACAATAACGGACTATACAGCAGTTAGGAAAAAATTCCACTACAGCAGATGTTTATCTGAAAATGCTGTGAATACATTTAAAGAAATTATTTCTTCATCTTTTTCACCACCATGTGTCAATACTATGGTGAGTAGCCATCTTACTCCTGTGCAAATTGATTATTTAGTTGACGATTCTGCCGCCTCACTGCGTAGGATACTAGATACAGTTGCCCCTTTGAAATAGAAGGCAGTGAATCAGAGGAGCCGACCTCCATGGTACAATTCACAAATGCACAGCTTAAAGCAGGCAACACGAAAGCTAGAGAGGAAGTGGTGTTCCACTAATTTAGAAGAATCCCGGTTAGCCTGGAAAAACAGTTTAAAAACATACAAAAAAGCTCTCCGTGATGCCAGAACAGCATATTATTCCGCATTAATAGAGGAAAACAAGAACAACCCCCGGTTTCTGTTCAGCACTGTAGCCAGGCTGACTAAGAGCCATAGTTCTGTTGAGCCTAGTATTCCCTTAACTTTGAGCAGCAATGACTTTATGACTTTCTTTACTAGTAAAATTGTAGCCATTAGGGAAAAGATTCACCAGATCCTCCCTACAAATATTACGGCTAGATCTTCATGTACAACAGCTATAGAATCCTCAATAAGGCCCCAATCCATCTTAGACTGCTTTTCACCCATAGATCTCACTGAGCTAAGTTCAACTACCGCCTCCTCAAAACTAACAACATGTCTTTTAGACCCTGTTCCAACCAAATTGCTTAAAGATGTTCTACCTTTAATAGACACTTTCATATTAGATTTGATTAACCTATCTTTAGAAACTGGCTATGTACCAAAGGCCTATAAAGTTGCTGTAATCAAACCATTACTTAAAAAACCTTGTCTTGATCCAGGGGATTTAGCCAACTATAGACCAATATCAAATCTCCCGTTTATTTCTAAAATCCTTGAAAAAGTAGTTGCAAAACAATTATGTGATCACCTTTACAGGAATAATTTGTATGAAGACTTTCAGTCAGGATTTAGAGCTCATCACAGTACAGAAACAGCACTGGTAAAAGTCTCCAATGATCTTCTCCTGGCTTCAGATAATGGACTTGTGTCTGTACTCGTCTTACTAGACCTTAGTGCCGCATTTGACACCATTGACCACAACATTTTATTACAGAGACTAGAACATGGATTTGGGATTAAAGGAACCACATTACATTGGTTTAAATCTTATCTGTCAGACAGATTCCAACTTGTTCATGTTAATGATGACTCTTCTTTATGCACCAAAGTCAGCTATGGAGTTCCACAGGGCTCTGTGTTAGGACCAATACTTTTTAATCTCTACATGTCACCTTTAGGCAAAATCATTAGGAAACATTCCATAAACTTCCACTGATATGCAGATGATACCCAGCTCTATTTATCTGTGAAACCAGAAGATACTAACCAATTAGTCAAATTTGAAGCATGTCTAAAAGACATAAAGAACTGGATGTCCTACAATTTCCTACTTCTAAATTCAGACAAAACTGAAATCATCCTCTTTGGGCCTAAAAACATGAGAAATATGCTGTCTAACAATATAGTTACTCTAGATGACATAACTTTGGCCTCTAGTACTACGGTGAGGAACCTAGGAGTTATCTTTGACCAAGATTTGGCGTTTACGTCACATAAAAGACAAATGTCTAGAACAGCCTTCTTCCACCTACGGAACATTGCTAAAATTAGAAGCATCCTGTCTCAAAGTGATGCCGAAAAACTTGTCCATGCATTTGTTACTTCTAGGTTGGACTACTGTAATTCCCTACTTCTGGGGTGTCCTAATAACTCTCTAAAAAGCCTTCAATTAATCCAAAATGCTGCAGCAAGAGTGCTGACTGGATTAGGAAAGAGAGATCATATTTCACCTTCACTAGCTTCTCTTCATTGGCTTCCCATAAAATCTAGAATAGAGTTCAAAACCCTCCTCCTTACATACAAAGCTCTTAATGGTCAAGCTCCATCATATTTAAAAGATCTCATAGTCCTGTATCGCCCAATTAGACCACTTCGATCCCAAAATACTGGCCTACTTGTGGTTCCCAGAGTTTGCAAAAGTAGAATGGGAGGCAGAGCCTTTAGCTATCAAGCTCCTCTCCTGTGGAACCAGCTTCCAATCCAAATTCGTGGAGCAGACACCCTCTCTACTTTTAAGACTAGGCTTAAAACTTTCCTTTTTGATAAAGCTTATAGTTAAAAATCCTCACTCAACGCCAGTGCCTTATCCATTAGGCCACTGGGGCATCTCAAACACCTTTACTCATCAGTTCTTCCACCAAACAGTTGCTTCCTAGACAGAGCATAATGTGAGACATGCCATGTTGGCTTTGGGTAACACAATAATGGCCCCAAATGCAGTAGATATAGTGAGTAGAAGGGAAATTTTTAAAAGTGCAAAGAAAAAGATGTGAAACACGTAGAAACTAGATTGCCATGCTGATATGAAACTGGCATTGTACCCCAGATTGGACTCGAACCCTTTGGGTAGCACAATAATGACAATAAAAGCAGTTAGTATAGTAAGATGGAGGAAAGCATTTGAAAGAGCAGAGAAAAGAATGTGAAATATACAATAATTGCATTCCCAAGCTGATATGCATCTGGAATTGTATAGTAGGTGAATATGTACTTTCTGTATCTGGTTCACTTTACTAAGAGGTTGTAAAGGCCCTAAGTCAGCTTACAAAACACAGTTAGCAGAGGATGGTTTTGATCCATCAACCTCTGGGTTATGGGCCCAGCACGCTTCCGCTGCGCCACTCTGCTGTCAACCACCCCAGATGGTACTCGAACCCTTTGGGTAACACAATAATGACAATAAAAGCAGTTAGTATAGTAAGATGGAGGAAAGCATTTGAAAGAGCAGAGAAAAGAATGTGAAATATACAAAAATTGCATTCCCAAGCTGATATGCATCTGGAATTGTACAGTAGATGAATATGTACTGTCTGTATCTGGTTCATTTTACTAAGACATTGTAAAGGCCTTAAATACCCTTACAAAACACAGTTAGCAGAGGATGGTTTCGATCCATCGACCTCTGGGTTATGGGCCCAGCACGCTTCCGCTGCGCCACTCTGCTTTGAACCAAACCAGATTGGACTCGAACCCTTTGGGTAATACAACTGCTCATACTGAACCAAAACCCAAAACTTTCAAATGTGGATTATTAAATATCAGATCTCTCTCTTCTAAATCTTTGTTAGTAAATGACTTGATAAATGATCATCAAATTGGTTTATTTTGTCTCACTGAAACGTGGTTGCAGCAGGAAGAATATGTCAGTTTAAATGAGTCAACCCCCCAAAGTCATATTAATTATCATGTTCCTAGATGCACAGGCCGAGGTGGAGGAGTAGCAGCAATATTTCACTCTAGCTTATCAATAATTCCTAGACCTAAACATAGTTATACCTCATTTGAGAGTCTTACTCTTAGCCTTTCACACCCAAACTGGAAAACTCAAAAACCACTATTATTGGTTATCGTGTACCGTCCTCCAGTCCCTTATTCAGAGTTTTTGATTGAATTTTCTGATTTTCTATCTGATTTAGTGCTTAGTACAGATAAAGTCATTATAGTGGGTGACTTTAACATTCGTGTAGATGCTGACAGTAACTGTCTGAGCACTGCGTTTAATTCATTATTAGATTCAATTGGTTTTTCCCAAAATGTAAATAAACCCACTCATTGTTTTAGTCACACGTTAGACCTTGTCCTTACATATGGCATTGAAACTGATAATTTAATAGTATTTCCTCATAATTCTCTTCTGTCTGACCATTTTCTAATAACATTTGAATTTACAATAACGGACTATACAGCAGTTAGGAAAAAATTCCACTACAGCAGATGTTTATCTGAAAATGCTGTGAATACATTTAAAGAAATTATTTCTTCATCTTTTTCACCACCATGTGTCAATACTATGGTGAGTAGCCATCTTACTCCTGTGCAAATTGATTATTTAGTTGACGATTCTGCCGCCTCACTGCGTAGGATACTAGATACAGTTGCCCCTTTGAAATAGAAGGCAGTGAATCAGAGGAGCCGACCTCCATGGTACAATTCACAAATGCACAGCTTAAAGCAGGCAACACGAAAGCTAGAGAGGAAGTGGTGTTCCACTAATTTAGAAGAATCCCGGTTAGCCTGGAAAAACAGTTTAAAAACATACAAAAAAGCTCTCCGTGATGCCAGAACAGCATATTATTCCGCATTAATAGAGGAAAACAAGAACAACCCCCGGTTTCTGTTCAGCACTGTAGCCAGGCTGACTAAGAGCCATAGTTCTGTTGAGCCTAGTATTCCCTTAACTTTGAGCAGCAATGACTTTATGACTTTCTTTACTAGTAAAATTGTAGTCATTAGGGAAAAGATTCACCAGATCCTCCCTACAAATATTACGGCTAGATCTTCATGTACAACAGCTATAGAATCCTCAATAAGGCCCCAATCCATCTTAGACTGCTTTTCACCCATAGATCTCACTGAGCTAAGTTCAACTACCGCCTCCTCAAAACTAACAACATGTCTTTTAGACCCTGTTCCAACCAAATTGCTTAAAGATGTTCTACCTTTAATAGACACTTTCATATTAGATTTGATTAACCTATCTTTAGAAACTGGCTATGTACCAAAGGCCTATAAAGTTGCTGTAATCAAACCATTACTTAAAAAACCTTGTCTTGATCCAGGGGATTTAGCCAACTATAGACCAATATCAAATCTCCCGTTTATTTCTAAAATCCTTGAAAAAGTAGTTGCAAAACAATTATGTGATCACCTTTACAGGAATAATTTGTATGAAGACTTTCAGTCAGGATTTAGAGCTCATCACAGTACAGAAACAGCACTGGTAAAAGTCTCCAATGATCTTCTCCTGGCTTCAGATAATGGACTTGTGTCTGTACTCGTCTTACTAGACCTTAGTGCCGCATTTGACACCATTGACCACAACATTTTATTACAGAGACTAGAACATGGATTTGGGATTAAAGGAACCACATTACATTGGTTTAAATCTTATCTGTCAGACAGATTCCAACTTGTTCATGTTAATGATGACTCTTCTTTATGCACCAAAGTCAGCTATGGAGTTCCACAGGGCTCTGTGTTAGGACCAATACTTTTTAATCTCTACATGTCACCTTTAGGCAAAATCATTAGGAAACATTCCATAAACTTCCACTGATATGCAGATGATACCCAGCTCTATTTATCTGTGAAACCAGAAGATACTAACCAATTAGTCAAATTTGAAGCATGTCTAAAAGACATAAAGAACTGGATGTCCTACAATTTCCTACTTCTAAATTCAGACAAAACTGAAATCATCCTCTTTGGGCCTAAAAACATGAGAAATATGCTGTCTAACAATATAGTTACTCTAGATGACATAACTTTGGCCTCTAGTACTACGGTGAGGAACCTAGGAGTTATCTTTGACCAAGATTTGGCGTTTACGTCACATAAAAGACAAATGTCTAGAACAGCCTTCTTCCACCTACGGAACATTGCTAAAATTAGAAGCATCCTGTCTCAAAGTGATGCCGAAAAACTTGTCCATGCATTTGTTACTTCTAGGTTGGACTACTGTAATTCCCTACTTCTGGGGTGTCCTAATAACTCTCTAAAAAGCCTTCAATTAATCCAAAATGCTGCAGCAAGAGTGCTGACTGGATTAGGAAAGAGAGATCATATTTCACCTTCACTAGCTTCTCTTCATTGGCTTCCCATAAAATCTAGAATAGAGTTCAAAACCCTCCTCCTTACATACAAAGCTCTTAATGGTCAAGCTCCATCATATTTAAAAGATCTCATAGTCCTGTATCGCCCAATTAGACCACTTCGATCCCAAAATACTGGCCTACTTGTGGTTCCCAGAGTTTGCAAAAGTAGAATGGGAGGCAGAGCCTTTAGCTATCAAGCTCCTCTCCTGTGGAACCAGCTTCCAATCCAAATTCGTGGAGCAGACACCCTCTCTACTTTTAAGACTAGGCTTAAAACTTTCCTTTTTGATAAAGCTTATAGTTAAAAATCCTCACTCAACGCCAGTGCCTTATCCATTAGGCCACTGGGGCATCTCAAACACCTTTACTCATCAGTTCTTCCACCAAACAGTTGCTTCCTAGACAGAGCATAATGTGAGACATGCCATGTTGGCTTTGGGTAACACAATAATGGCCCCAAATGCAGTAGATATAGTGAGTAGAAGGGAAATTTTTAAAAGTGCAAAGAAAAAGATGTGAAACACGTAGAAACTAGATTGCCATGCTGATATGAAACTGGCATTGTACCCCAGATTGGACTCGAACCCTTTGGGTAGCACAATAATGACAATAAAAGCAGTTAGTATAGTAAGATGGAGGAAAGCATTTGAAAGAGCAGAGAAAAGAATGTGAAATATACAATAATTGCATTCCCAAGCTGATATGCATCTGGAATTGTATAGTAGGTGAATATGTACTTTCTGTATCTGGTTCACTTTACTAAGAGGTTGTAAAGGCCCTAAGTCAGCTTACAAAACACAGTTAGCAGAGGATGGTTTTGATCCATCAACCTCTGGGTTATGGGCCCAGCACGCTTCCGCTGCGCCACTCTGCTGTCAACCACCCCAGATGGTACTCGAACCCTTTGGGTAACACAATAATGACAATAAAAGCAGTTAGTATAGTAAGATGGAGGAAAGCATTTGAAAGAGCAGAGAAAAGAATGTGAAATATACAAAAATTGCATTCCCAAGCTGATATGCATCTGGAATTGTACAGTAGATGAATATGTACTGTCTGTATCTGGTTCATTTTACTAAGACATTGTAAAGGCCTTAAATACCCTTACAAAACACAGTTAGCAGAGGATGGTTTCGATCCATCGACCTCTGGGTTATGGGCCCAGCACGCTTCCGCTGCGCCACTCTGCTTTGAACCAAACCAGATTGGACTCGAACCCTTTGGGTAATACAACTGCTCATACTGAACCAAAACCCAAAACTTTCAAATGTGGATTATTAAATATCAGATCTCTCTCTTCTAAATCTTTGTTAGTAAATGACTTGATAAATGATCATCAAATTGGTTTATTTTGTCTCACTGAAACGTGGTTGCAGCAGGAAGAATATGTCAGTTTAAATGAGTCAACCCCCCAAAGTCATATTAATTATCATGTTCCTAGATGCACAGGCCGAGGTGGAGGAGTAGCAGCAATATTTCACTCTAGCTTATCAATAATTCCTAGACCTAAACATAGTTATACCTCATTTGAGAGTCTTACTCTTAGCCTTTCACACCCAAACTGGAAAACTCAAAAACCACTAATATTGGATATCGTGTACCGTCCTCCAGTCCCTTATTCAGAGTTTTTGATTGAATTTTCTGATTTTCTATCTGATTTAGTGCTTAGTACAGATAAAGTCATTATAGTGGGTGACTTTAACATTCATGTAGATGCTGACAGTAACTGTCTGAGCACTGCGTTTAATTCATTATTAGATTCAATTGGTTTTTCCCAAAATGTAAATAAACCCACTCATTGTTTTAGTCACACGTTAGACCTTGTCCTTACATATGGCATTGAAACTGATAATTTAATAGTATTTCCTCATAATTCTCTTCTGTCTGACCATTTTCTAATAACATTTGAATTTACAATAACGGACTATACAGCAGTTAGGAAAAAATTCCACTACAGCAGTTGTTTATCTGAAAATGCTGTGAATACATTTAAAGAAATTATTTCTTCATCTTTTTCACCACCATGTGTCAATACTATGGTGAGTAGCCATCTTACTCCTGTGCAAATTGATTATTTAGTTGACGATTCTGCCGCCTCACTGCGTAGGATACTAGATACAGTTGCCCCTTTGAAATAGAAGGCAGTGAATCAGAGGAGCCGACCTCCATGGTACAATTCACAAATGCACAGCTTAAAGCAGGCAACACGAAAGTTAGAGAGGAAGTGGCGTTCCACTAATTTAGAAGAATCCCGGTTAGCCTGGAAAAACAGTTTAAAAACATACAAAAAAGCTCTCCGTGATGCCAGAACAGCATATTATTCCGCATTAATAGAGGAAAACAAGAACAACCCCCGGTTTCTGTTCAGCACTGTAGCCAGGCTGACTAAGAGCCATAGTTCTGTTGAGCCTTGTATTCCCTTAACTTTGAGCAGCAATGACTTTATGACTTTCTTTACTAGTAAAATTGTAGCCATTAGGGAAAAGATTCACCAGATCCTCCCTACAAATATTACGGCTAGATCTTCATGTACAACAGCTATAGAATCCTCAATAAGGCCCCAATCCATCTTAGACTGCTTTTCACCCATAGATCTCACTGAGCTAAGTTCAACTACCGCCTCCTCAAAACTAACAACATGTCTTTTAGACCCTGTTCCAACCAAATTGCTTAAAGATGTTCTACCTTTAATAGACACTTTCATATTAGATTTGATTAACCTATCTTTAGAAACTGGCTATGTACCAAAGGCCTATAAAGTTGCTGTAATCAAACCATTACTTAAAAAACCTTGTCTTGATCCAGGGGATTTAGCCAACTATAGACCAATATCAAATCTCCCGTTTATTTCTAAAATCCTTGAAAAAGTAGTTGCAAAACAATTATGTGATCACCTTTACAGGAATAATTTGTATGAAGACTTTCAGTCAGGATTTAGAGCTCATCACAGTACAGAAACAGCACTGGTAAAAGTCTCCAATGATCTTCTCCTGGCTTCAGATAATGGACTTGTGTCTGTACTCGTCTTACTAGACCTTAGTGCCGCATTTGACACCATTGACCACAACATTTTATTACAGAGACTAGAACATGGATTTGGGATTAAAGGAACCACATTACATTGGTTTAAATCTTATCTGTCAGACAGATTCCAACTTGTTCATGTTAATGATGACTCTTCTTTATGCACCAAAGTCAGCTATGGAGTTCCACAGGGCTCTGTGTTAGGACCAATACTTTTTAATCTCTACATGTCACCTTTAGACAAAATCATTAGGAAACATTCCATAAACTTCCACTGATATGCAGATGATACCCAGCTCTATTTATCTGTGAAACCAGAAGATACTAACCAATTAGTCAAATTTGAAGCATGTCTAAAAGACATAAAGAACTGGATGTCCTACAATTTCCTACTTCTAAATTCAGACAAAACTGAAATCATCCTCTTTGGGCCTAAAAACATGAGAAATATGCTGTCTAACAATATAGTTACTCTAGATGACATAACTTTGGCCTCTAGTACTACGGTGAGGAACCTAGGAGTTATCTTTGACCAAGATTTGGCGTTTACGTCACATAAAAGACAAATGTCTAGAACAGCATTCTTCCACCTACGGAACATTGCTAAAATTAGAAGCATCCTGTCTCAAAGTGATGCCGAAAAACTTGTCCATGCATTTGTTACTTCTAGGTTGGACTACTGTAATTCCCTACTTCTGGGGTGTCCTAATAACTCTCTAAAAAGCCTTCAATTAATCCAAAATGCTGCAGCAAGAGTGCTGACTGGATTAGGAAAGAGAGATCATATTTCACCTTCACTAGCTTCTCTTCATTGGCTTCCCATAAAATCTAGAATAGAGTTCAAAACCCTCCTCCTTACATACAAAGCTCTTAATGGTCAAGCTCCATCATATTTAATAGATCTCATAGTCCTGTATCGCCCAATTAGACCACTTCGATCCCAAAATACTGGCCTACTTGTGGTTCCCAGAGTTTGCAAAAGTAGAATGGGAGGCAGAGCCTTTAGCTATCAAGCTCCTCTCCTGTGGAACCAGCTTCCAATCCAAATTCGGGGAGCAGACACCCTCTCTACTTTTAAGACTAGGCTTAAAACTTTCCTTTTTGATAAAGCTTATAGTTAAAAATCCTCACTCAACGCCAGTGCCTTATCCATTAGGCCACTGGGGCATCTCAAACACCTTTACTCATCAGTTCTTCCACCAAACAGTTGCTTCCTATACAGAGCATAATGTGAGACATGCCATGTTGGCTTTGGGTAACACAATAATGGCCCCAAATGCAGTAGATATAGTGAGTAGAAGGGAAATTTTTAAAAGTGCAAAGAAAAAGATGTGAAACACATAGAAACTAGTTTCCAATGCTGATATGAAACTGGCATTGTACCCCAGATTGGACTCGAACCCTTTGGGTAACACAATAATGACAATAAAAGCAGTTAGTATAGTAAGATGGAGGAAACCATTTAAAAGAGCAGAGAAAGGAATTTGAAATATACAAAAATTGCATTCCCAAGCTGATATGCATCTGGAATTGTACAGTAGGTGAATATGTACTTTCTGTATCTGGTTCACTTTACTAAAAGGTTGTAAAGGCCCTAAGTCAGCTTACAAAACACAGTTAGCAGAGGATAGTTTCGAACCATCGACCTTTGGGTTATGGGCCCAGCACGCTTCCGCTGAGCCACTCTGCTGTCAACCACCCCAGATGGGACTCGAACCCTTTGGGTAACACAATAATGACAATAAAAGCAGTTAGTATAGTAAGATGGAGGAAAGCATTTGAAAGAGCAGAGAAAAGAATGTGAAATATACAAAAATTGCATTCCCAAGCTCATATGCATCTGGAATTGTACAGTAGGTGAATATGTACTTTCTGTATCTGGTTCACTTTACTAAAAGGTTGTAAAGGCCCTAAGTCAGCTTACAAAACACAGTTAGCAGAGGATGGTTTCGATCCATCGACCTCTGGGTTATGGGCCCAGCACGCTTCCGCTGCGCCACTCTGCTTTGAACCACACCAGATTGGACTCGAACCCTTTGGGTAATACAACTGCTCATACTGAACCAAAACCCAAAACTTTTAAATGTGGATTATTAAACATCAGATCTCTCTCTTCTAAATCTTTGTTAGTAAATGACTTGATAAATGATCATCAAATTGGTTTATTTTGTCTCACTGAAACGTGGTTGCAGCAGGAAGAATATGTCAGTTTAAATGAGTCAACCCCCCAAAGTCATATTAATTATCATGTTCCTAGATGCACAGGCCGAGGTGGAGGAGTAGCAGCAATATTTCACTCTAGCTTATCAATAATTCCTAGACCTAAACATAGTTATACCTCATTTGAGAGTCTTACTCTTAGCCTTTCACACCCAAACTGGAAAACTCAAAAACCACTATTATTGGATATCGTGTACCGTCCTCCAGTCCCTTATTCAGAGTTTTTGATTGAATTTTCTGATTTTCTATCTGATTTAGTGCTTAGTACAGATAAAGTCATTATAGTGGGTGACTTTAACATTCATGTAGATGCTGACAGTAACTGTCTGAGCACTGCGTTTAATTCATTATTAGATTCAATTGGTTTTTCCCAAAATGTAAATAAACCCACTCATTGTTTTAGTCACACGTTAGACCTTGTCCTTACATATGGCATTGAAACTGATAATTTAATAGTATTTCCTCATAATTCTCTTCTGTCTGACCATTTTCTAATAACATTTGAATTTACAATAACGGACTATACAGCAGTTAGGAAAAAATTCCACTACAGCAGTTGTTTATCTGAAAATGCTGTGAATACATTTAAAGAAATTATTTCTTCATCTTTTTCACCACCATGTGTCAATACTATGGTGAGTAGCCATCTTACTCCTGTGCAAATTGATTATTTAGTTGACGATTCTGCCGCCTCACTGCGTAGGATACTAGATACAGTTGCCCCTTTGAAATAGAAGGCAGTGAATCAGAGGAGCCGACCTCCATGGTACAATTCACAAATGCACAGCTTAAAGCAGGCAACACGAAAGTTAGAGAGGAAGTGGCGTTCCACTAATTTAGAAGAATCCCGGTTAGCCTGGAAAAACAGTTTAAAAACATACAAAAAAGCTCTCCGTGATGCCAGAACAGCATATTATTCCGCATTAATAGAGGAAAACAAGAACAACCCCCGGTTTCTGTTCAGCACTGTAGCCAGGCTGACTAAGAGCCATAGTTCTGTTGAGCCTAGTATTCCCTTAACTTTGAGCAGCAATGACTTTATGACTTTCTTTACTAGTAAAATTGTAGCCATTAGGGAAAAGATTCACCAGATCCTCCCTACAAATATTACGGCTAGATCTTCATGTACAACAGCTATAGAATCCTCAATAAGGCCCCAATCCATCTTAGACTGCTTTTCACCCATAGATCTCACTGAGCTAAGTTCAACTACCGCCTCCTCAAAACTAACAACATGTCTTTTAGACCCTGTTCCAACCAAATTGCTTAAAGATGTTCTACCTTTAATAGACACTTTCATATTAGATTTGATTAACCTATCTTTAGAAACTGGCTATGTACCAAAGGCCTATAAAGTTGCTGTAATCAAACCATTACTTAAAAAACCTTGTCTTGATCCAGGGGATTTAGCCAACTATAGACCAATATCAAATCTCCCGTTTATTTCTAAAATCCTTGAAAAAGTAGTTGCAAAACAATTATGTGATCACCTTTACAGGAATAATTTGTATGAAGACTTTCAGTCAGGATTTAGAGCTCATCACAGTACAGAAACAGCACTGGTAAAAGTCTCCAATGATCTTCTCCTGGCTTCAGATAATGGACTTGTGTCTGTACTCGTCTTACTAGACCTTAGTGCCGCATTTGACACCATTGACCACAACATTTTATTACAGAGACTAGAACATGGATTTGGGATTAAAGGAACCACATTACATTGGTTTAAATCTTATCTGTCAGACAGATTCCAACTTGTTCATGTTAATGATGACTCTTCTTTATGCACCAAAGTCAGCTATGGAGTTCCACAGGGCTCTGTGTTAGGACCAATACTTTTTAATCTCTACATGTCACCTTTAGGCAAAATCATTAGGAAACATTCCATAAACTTCCACTGATATGCAGATGATACCCAGCTCTATTTATCTGTGAAACCAGAAGATACTAACCAATTAGTCAAATTTGAAGCATGTCTAAAAGACATAAAGAACTGGATGTCCTACAATTTCCTACTTCTAAATTCAGACAAAACTGAAATCATCCTCTTTGGGCCTAAAAACATGAGAAATATGCTGTCTAACAATATAGTTACTCTAGATGACATAACTTTGGCCTCTAGTACTACGGTGAGGAACCTTGGAGTTATCTTTGACCAAGATTTGGCGTTTACGTCACATAAAAGACAAATGTCTAGAACAGCCTTCTTCCACCTACGGAACATTGCTAAAATTAGAAGCATCCTGTCTCAAAGTGATGCCGAAAAACTTGTCCATGCATTTGTTACTTCTAGGTTGGACTACTGTAATTCCCTACTTCTGGGGTGTCCTAATAACTCTCTAAAAAGCCTTCAATTAATCCAAAATGCTGCAGCAAGAGTGCTGACTGGATTAGGAAAGAGAGATCATATTTCACCTTCACTAGCTTCTCTTCATTGGCTTCCCATAAAATCTAGAATAGAGTTCAAAACCCTCCTCCTTACATACAAAGCTCTTAATGGTCAAGCTCCATCATATTTAATAGATCTCATAGTCCTGTATCGCCCAATTAGACCACTTCGATCCCAAAATACTGGCCTACTTGTGGTTCCCAGAGTTTGCAAAAGTAGAATGGGAGGCAGAGCCTTTAGCTATCAAGCTCCTCTCCTGTGGAACCAGCTTCCAATCCAAATTCGGGGAGCAGACACCCTCTCTACTTTTAAGACTAGGCTTAAAACTTTCCTTTTTGATAAAGCTTATAGTTAAAAATCCTCACTCAACGCCAGTGCCTTATCCATTAGGCCACTGGGGCATCTCAAACACCTTTACTCATCAGTTCTTCCACCAAACAGTTGCTTCCTAGACAGAGCATAATGTGAGACATGCCATGTTGGCTTTGGGTAACACAATAATGGCCCCAAATGCAGTAGATATAGTGAGTAGAAGGGAAATTTTTAAAAGTGCAAAGAAAAAGATGTGAAACACGTAGAAACTAGATTGCCATGCTGATATGAAACTGGCATTGTACCCCAGATTGGACTCGAACCCTTTGGGTAGCACAATAATGACAATAAAAGCAGTTAGTATAGTAAGATGGAGGAAAGCATTTGAAAGAGCAGAGAAAAGAATGTGAAATATACAATAATTGCATTCCCAAGCGGATATGCATCTGGAATTGTACAGTAGGTGAATATGTACTTTCTGTATCTGGTTCACTTTACTAAAAGGTTGTAAAGGCCCTAAGTCAGCTTACAAAACACAGTTAGCAGAGGATGGTTTCGATCCATCGACCTCTGGGTTATGGGCCCAGCACGCTTCCGCTGCGCCACTCTGCTGTCAACCACCCCAGATGGGACTCTAACCCTTTGGGTAACACAATAATGACAATAAAAGCAGTTAGTATAGTAAGATGGAGGAAAGCATTTGAAAGAGCAGAGAAAAGAATGTGAAATATACAAAAATTGCATTCCCAAGCTGATATGCATCTGGAATTGTACAGTAGGCGAATATGTATTTTCTGTATCTGGTTCACTTTACTAAAAGGTTGTAAAGGCCCTAAGTCAGCTTACAAAACACAGTTAGCAGAGGATGGTTTCGATCCATCGACCTCTGGGTTATGGGCCCAGCACGCTTCCGCTGCGCCACTCTGCTTTCAACCACGCCAGATTGGACTCGAACCCTTTGGGTAACACAATAATGACAATAAAAGCAGTTAGTATAGTAAGATGGAGGAAAGCATTTGAAAGAGCAGAGAAAAGAATGTGAAATATACAATAATTGCATTCCCAAGCTGATATGCATCTGGAATTGTACAGTAGGTGAATATGTACTTTCTGTATCTGGTTCACTTTACTAAAAGGTTGTAAAGGCCCTAAGTCAGCTTACAAAACACAGTTAGCAGAGGATGGTTTCGATCCATCGACCTCTGGGTTATGGGCCCAGCACGCTTCCGCTGCGCCACTCTGCTTTGAACCACACCAGATTGGACTCGAACCCTTTGGGTAATACAACTGCTCATACTGAACCAAAACCCAAAACTTTTAAATGTGGATTATTAAACATCAGATCTCTCTCTTCTAAATCTTTGTTAGTAAATGACTTGATAAATGATCATCAAATTGGTTTATTTTGTCTCACTGAAACGTGGTTGCAGCAGGAAGAATATGTCAGTTTAAATGAGTCAACCCCCCAAAGTCATATTAATTATCATGTTCCTAGATGCACAGGCCGAGGTGGAGGAGTAGCAGCAATATTTCACTCTAGCTTATCAATAATTCCTAGACCTAAACATAGTTATACCTCATTTGAGAGTCTTACTCTTAGCCTTTCACACCCAAACTGGAAAACTCAAAAACCACTATTATTTGTTATCGTGTACCGTCCTCCAGTCCCTTATTCAGAGTTTTTGATTGAATTTTCTGATTTTCTATCTGATTTAGTGCTTAGTACAGATAAAGTCATTATAGTGGGTGACTTTAACATTCATGTAGATGCTGACAGTAACTGTCTGAGCACTGCGTTTAATTCATTATTAGATTCAATTGGTTTTTCCCAAAATGTAAATAAACCCACTCATTGTTTTAGTCACACGTTAGACCTTGTCCTTACATATGGCATTGAAACTGATAATTTAATAGTATTTCCTCATAATTCTCTTCTGTCTGACCATTTTCTAATAACATTTGAATTTACAATAACGGACTATACAGCAGTTAGGAAAAAATTCCACTACAGCAGATGTTTATCTGAAAATGCTGTGAATACATTTAAAGAAATTATTTCTTCATCTTTTTCACCACCATGTGTCAATACTATGGTGAGTAGCCATCTTACTCCTGTGCAAATTGATTATTTAGTTGACGATTCTGCCGCCTCACTGCGTAGGATACTAGATACAGTTGCCCCTTTGAAATAGAAGGCAGTGAATCAGAGGAGCCGACCTCCATGGTACAATTCACAAATGCACAGCTTAAAGCAGGCAACACGAAAGCTAGAGAGGAAGTGGCGTTCCACTAATTTAGAAGAATCCCGGTTAGCCTGGAAAAACAGTTTAAAAACATACAAAAAAGCTCTCCGTGATGCCAGAACAGCATATTATTCCGCATTAATAGAGGAAAACAAGAACAACCCCCGGTTTCTGTTCAGCACTGTAGCCAGGCTGACTAAGAGCCATAGTTCTGTTGAGCCTAGTATTCCCTTAACTTTGAGCAGCAATGACTTTATGACTTTCTTTACTAGTAAAATTGTAGCCATTAGGGAAAAGATTCACCAGATCCTCCCTACAAATATTACGGCTAGATCTTCATGTACAACAGCTATAGAATCCTCAATAAGGCCCCAATCCATCTTAGACTGCTTTTCACCCATAGATCTCACTGAGCTAAGTTCAACTACCGCCTCCTCAAAACTAACAACATGTCTTTTAGACCCTGTTCCAACCAAATTGCTTAAAGATGTTCTACCTTTAATAGACACTTTCATATTAGATTTGATTAACCTATCTTTAGAAACTGGCTATGTACCAAAGGCCTATAAAGTTGCTGTAATCAAACCATTACTTAAAAAACCTTGTCTTGATCCAGGGGATTTAGCCAACTATAGACCAATATCAAATCTCCCGTTTATTTCTAAAATCCTTGAAAAAGTAGTTGCAAAACAATTATGTGATCACCTTTACAGGAATAATTTGTATGAAGACTTTCAGTCAGGATTTAGAGCTCATCACAGTACAGAAACAGCACTGGTAAAAGTCTCCAATGATCTTCTCCTGGCTTCAAATAATGGACTTGTGTCTGTACTCGTCTTACTAGACCTTAGTGCCGCATTTGACACCATTGACCACAACATTTTATTACAGAGACTAGAACATGGATTTGGGATTAAAGGAACCACATTACATTGGTTTAAATCTTATCTGTCAGACAGATTCCAACTTGTTCATGTTAATGATGACTCTTCTTTATGCACCAAAGTCAGCTATGGAGTTCCACAGGGCTCTGTGTTAGGACCAATACTTTTTAATCTCTACATGTCACCTTTAGGCAAAATCATTAGGAAACATTCCATAAACTTCCACTGATATGCAGATGATACCCAGCTCTATTTATCTGTGAAACCAGAAGATACTAACCAATTAGTCAAATTTGAAGCATGTCTAAAAGACATAAAGAACTGGATGTCCTACAATTTCCTACTTCTAAATTCAGACAAAACTGAAATCATCCTCTTTGGGCCTAAAAACATGAGAAATATGCTGTCTAACAATATAGTTACTCTAGATGACATAACTTTGGCCTCTAGTACTACGGTGAGGAACCTAGGAGTTATCTTTGACCAAGATTTGGCGTTTACGTCACATAAAAGACAAATGTCTAGAACAGCCTTCTTCCACCTACGGAACATTGCTAAAATTAGAAGCATCCTGTCTCAAAGTGATGCCGAAAAACTTGTCCATGCATTTGTTACTTCTAGGTTGGACTACTGTAATTCCCTACTTCTGGGGTGTCCTAATAACTCTCTAAAAAGCCTTCAATTAATCCAAAATGCTGCAGCAAGAGTGCTGACTGGATTAGGAAAGAGAAATCATATTTCACCTTCACTAGCTTCTCTTCATTGGCTTCCCATAAAATCTAGAATAGAGTTCAAAACCCTCCTCCTTACATACAAAGCTCTTAATGGTCAAGCTCCATCATATTTAATAGATCTCATAGTCCTGTATCGCCCAATTAGACCACTTCGATCCCAAAATACTGGCCTACTTGTGGTTCCCAGAGTTTGCAAAAGTAGAATGGGAGGCAGAGCCTTTAGCTATCAAGCTCCTCTCCTGTGGAACCAGCTTCCAATCCAAATTCGGGGAGCAGACACCCTCTCTACTTTTAAGACTAGGCTTAAAACTTTCCTTTTTGATAAAGCTTATAGTTAAAAATCCTCACTCAACGCCAGTGCCTTATCCATTAGGCCACTGGGGCATCTCAAACACCTTTACTCATCAGTTCTTCCACCAAACAGTTGCTTCCTATACAGAGCATAATGTGAGACATGCCATGTTGGCTTTGGGAAACACAATAATGGCCCCAAATGCAGTAGATATAGTGAGTAGAAGGGAAATTTTTAAAAGTGCAAAGAAAAAGATGTGAAACACATAGAAACTAGTTTCCAATGCTGATATGAAACTGGCATTGTACCCCAGATTGGACTCGAACCCTTTGGGTAACACAATAATGACAATAAAAGCAGTTAGTATAGTAAGATGGAGGAAAGCATTTGAAAGAGCAGAGAAAGGAATTTGAAATATACAAAAATTGCATTCCCAAGCTGATATGCATCTGGAATTGTACAGTAGGTGAATATGTACTTTCTGTATCTGGTTCACTTTACTAAAAGGTTGTAAAGGCCCTAAGTCAGCTTACAAAACACAGTTAGCAGAGGATAGTTTCGAACCATCGACCTTTGGGTTATGGGCCCAGCACGCTTCCGCTGAGCCACTCTGCTGTCAACCACCCCAGATAAGACTCGAACCCTTTGGGTAACACAATAATGACAATAAAAGCAGTTAGTATAGTAAGATGGAGGAAAGCATTTGAAAGAGCAGAGAAAAGAATGTGAAATATACAAAAATTGCATTCCCAAGCTCATATGCATCTGGAATTGTACAGTAGGTGAATATGTACTTTCTGTATCTGGTTCACTTTACTAAAAGGTTGTAAAGGCCCTAAGTCAGCTTACAAAACACAGTTAGCAGAGGATGGTTTCGATCCATCGACCTCTGGGTTATGGGCCCAGCACGCTTCCGCTGCGCCACTCTGCTTTGAACCACACCAGATTGGACTCGAACCCTTTGGGTAATACAACTGCTCATACTGAACCAAAACCCAAAACTTTTAAATGTGGATTATTAAACATCAGATCTCTCTCTTCTAAATCTTTGTTAGTAAATGACTTGATAAATGATCATCAAATTGGTTTATTTTGTCTCACTGAAACGTGGTTGCAGCAGGAAGAATATGTCAGTTTAAATGAGTCAACCCCCCAAAGTCATATTAATTATCATGTTCCTAGATGCACAGGCCGAGGTGGAGGAGTAGCAGCAATATTTCACTCTAGCTTATCAATAATTCCTAGACCTAAACATAGTTATACCTCATTTGAGAGTCTTACTCTTAGCCTTTCACACCCAAACTGGAAAACTCAAAAACCACTATTATTTGTTATCGTGTACCGTCCTCCAGTCCCTTATTCAGAGTTTTTGATTGAATTTTCTGATTTTCTATCTGATTTAGTGCTTAGTACAGATAAAGTCATTATAGTGGGTGACTTTAACATTCATGTAGATGCTGACAGTAACTGTCTGAGCACTGCGTTTAATTCATTATTAGATTCAATTGGTTTTTCCCAAAATGTAAATAAACCCACTCATTGTTTTAGTCACACGTTAGACCTTGTCCTTACATATGGCATTGAAACTGATAATTTAATAGTATTTCCTCATAATTCTCTTCTGTCTGACCATTTTCTAATAAAATTTGAATTTACAATAACGGACTATACAGCAGTTAGGAAAAAATTCCACTACAGCAGATGTTTATCTGAAAATGCTGTGTATACATTTAAAGAAATTATTTCTTCATCTTTTTCACCACCATGTGTCAATACTATGGTGAGTAGCCATCTTACTCCTGTGCAAATTGATTATTTAGTTGACGATTCTGCCGCCTCACTGCGTAGGATACTAGATACAGTTGCCCCTTTGAAATAGAAGGCAGTGAATCAGAGGAGCCGACCTCCATGGTACAATTCACAAATGCACAGCTTAAAGCAGACAACACGAAAGTTAGAGAGGAAGTGGCGTTCCACTAATTTAGAAGAATCCCGGTTAGCCTGGAAAAACAGTTTAAAAACATACAAAAAAGCTCTCCGTGATGCCAGAACAGCATATTATTCCGCATTAATAGAGGAAAACAAGAACAACCCCCGGTTTCTGTTCAGCACTGTAGCCAGGCTGACTAAGAGCCATAGTTCTGTTGAGCCTAGTATTCCCTTAACTTTGAGCAGCAATGACTTTATGACTTTCTTTACTAGTAAAATTGTAGCCATTAGGGAAAAGATTCACCAGATCCTCCCTACAAATATTACGGCTAGATCTTCATGTACAACAGCTATAGAATCCTCAATAAGGCCCCAATCCATCTTAGACTGCTTTTCACCCATAGATCTCACTGAGCTAAGTTCCACTACCGCCTCCTCAAAACTAACAACATGTCTTTTAGACCCTGTTCCAACCAAATTGCTTAAAGATGTTCTACCTTTAATAGACACTTTCATATTAGATTTGATTAACCTATCTTTAGAAACTGGCTATGTACCAAAGGCCTATAAAGTTGCTGTAATCAAACCATTACTTAAAAAACCTTGTCTTGATCCAGGGGATTTAGCCAACTATAGACCAATATCAAATCTCCCGTTTATTTCTAAAATCCTTGAAAAAGTAGTTGCAAAACAATTATGTGATCACCTTTACAGGAATAATTTGTATGAAGACTTTCAGTCAGGATTTAGAGCTCATCACAGTACAGAAACAGCACTGGTAAAAGTCTCCAATGATCTTCTCCTGGCTTCAGATAATGGACTTGTGTCTGTACTCGTCTTACTAGACCTTAGTGCCGCATTTGACACCATTGACCACAACATTTTATTACAGAGACTAGAACATGGATTTGGGATTAAAGGAACCACATTACATTGGTTTAAATCTTATCTGTCAGACAGATTCCAACTTGTTCATGTTAATGATGACTCTTCTTTATGCACCAAAGTCAGCTATGGAGTTCCACAGGGCTCTGTGTTAGGACCAATACTTTTTAATCTCTACATGTCACCTTTAGGCAAAATCATTAGGAAACATTCCATAAACTTCCACTGATATGCAGATGATACCCAGCTCTATTTATCTTTGAAACCAGAAGATACTAACCAATTAGTCAAATTTGAAGCATGTCTAAAAGACATAAAGAACTGGATGTCCTACAATTTCCTACTTCTAAATTCAGACAAAACTGAAATCATCCTCTTTGGGCCTAAAAACATGAGAAATATGCTGTCTAACAATATAGTTACTCTAGATGACATAACTTTGGCCTCTAGTACTACGGTGAGGAACCTTGGAGTTATCTTTGACCAAGATTTGGCGTTTACGTCACATAAAAGACAAATGTCTAGAACAGCCTTCTTCCACCTACGGAACATTGCTAAAATTAGAAGCATCCTGTCTCAAAGTGATGCCGAAAAACTGGTCCATGCATTTGTTACTTCTAGGTTGGACTACTGTAATTCCCTACTTCTGGGGTGTCCTAATAACTCTCTAAAAAGCCTTCAATTAATCCAAAATGCTGCAGCAAGAGTGCTGACTGGATTAGGAAAGAGAGATCATATTTCACCTTCACTAGCTTCTCTTCATTGGCTTCCCATAAAATCTAGAATAGAGTTCAAAACCCTCCTCCTTACATACAAAGCTCTTAATGGTCAAGCTCCATCATATTTAATAGATCTCATAGTCCTGTATCGCCCAATTAGACCACTTCGATCCCAAAATACTGGCCTACTTGTGGTTCCCAGAGTTTGCAAAAGTAGAATGGGAGGCAGAGCCTTTAGCTATCAAGCTCCTCTCCTGTGGAACCAGCTTCCAATCCAAATTCGGGGAGCAGACACCCTCTCTACTTTTAAGACTAGGCTTAAAACTTTCCTTTTTGATAAAGCTTATAGTTAAAAATCCTCACTCAACGCCAGTGCCTTATCCATTAGGCCACTGGGGCATCTCAAACACCTTTACTCATCAGTTCTTCCACCAAACAGTTGCTTCCTAGACAGAGCATAATGTGAGACATGCCATGTTGGCTTTGGGTAACACAATAATGGCCCCAAATGCAGTAGATATAGTGAGTAGAAGGGAAATTTTTAAAAGTGCAAAGAAAAAGATGTGAAACACGTAGAAACTAGATTGCCATGCTGATATGAAACTGGCATTGTACCCCAGATTGGACTCGAACCCTTTGGGTAGCACAATAATGACAATAAAAGCAGTTAGTATAGTAAGATGGAGGAAAGCATTTGAAAGAGCAGAGAAAAGAATGTGAAATATACAATAATTGCATTCCCAAGCGGATATGCATCTGGAATTGTACAGTAGGTGAATATGTACTTTCTGTATCTGGTTCACTTTACTAAGAGGTTGTAAAGGCCCTAAGTCAGCTTACAAAACACAGTTAGCAGAGGATGGTTTCGACCCATCGACCTCTGGGTTTTGGGCCCAGCACGCTTCCGCTGCGCCACTCTGCTTTCAACCACACCAGATTGGAGTCGAACCCTTTGGGTAACACAATAATGACAATAAAAGCAGTTAGTATAGTAAGATGGAGGAAAGCATTTGAAAGAGCAGAGAAAAGAATGTGAAATATACAAAAATTGCATTCCCAAGCTGATATGCATCTGGAATTGTACAGTAGGCGAATATGTATTTTCTGTATCTGGTTCACTTTACTAAGAGGTTGTAAAGGCCCTAAGTCAGCTTACAAAACACAGTTAGCAGAGGATGGTTTCGATCCATCGACCTCTGGGTTATGGGCCCAGCACGCTTCCGCTGCGCCACTCTGCTTTCAACCACGCCAGATTGGACTCGAACCCTTTGGGTAACACAATAATGACAATAAAAGCAGTTAGTATAGTAAGATGGAGGAAAGCATTTGAAAGAGCAGAGAAAAGAATGTGAAATATACAAAAATTGCATTCCCAAGCTGATATGCATCTGGAATATTACAGTAGGTGAATACGTACTTTCTGTATCTGGATCACTTTTATTTAAAGGTTGTAAAGGCCCTAAGTCAGCTTACAAAACACAGTTAGCAAAGGATGGTTTCAATCTCTTGACCTCTGGGTTATGGGCCCAGCACGCTTCTGCTGCGCCACTCTGCTGTCAACCACCCCAGATGGGACTCGAACCCACAATCCCTGGCTTAGGAGGCCAGTGCATTATCCATTAGGCCACTGGGGCATCACAAACACCTCTACTCCTCAGTTCTTCCAACTAACAGTTGCTTCCTATATAGAGCATAATGTCAGACATGCCATGTTGGCTTTGGGTAACACAGTAATGGCCCCAAATGCAGTAGATATAGTGAGTAGAAGGGAAAAGATGTGAAATACGTAGAAACTAGTTTCCAATGCTGAGATGAAACTGGCATTGTACACCAGATTGGACTCGAACCCTTTGGGTAACACAATAATGACAATAAAAGCAGTTAGTATAGTAAGATGGACGAAAGCATTTGAAAGAGCAGAGAAAGGAATTTGAAATATACAAAAATTGCATTCCCAAGCTGATATGCATCTGGAATTGTACAGTAGATGAATATGTACTGTCTGTATCTGGTTCATTTTACTAAGACATTGTAAAGACTCTAAATCACTTTACAAAACACAGTTAGCAGAGGATGGATTTGATCCATCGACCTCTGGGTTATGGGCCCAGCACACTTCTGCTGCGCCACTCTGCTTTCAACCAAACCAGATTGGACTCGAACCCACAATCCCTGGCTTAGGAGGCCAGTGCCTTATCCATTAGGCCACTGGGGCCTCTCAAACACCTTTACTCATCAGTTCTTCCACCAAACAGTTGCTTCCTAGACAGAGCATAATGTGAGACATGCCATGTTGGCTTTTGGTAACACAATAATGGCCCCAAATGCAGTAGATATAGTGAGTAGAAGGGAAATTTTTAAAAGTGCAAAGAAAAAGATGTGAAACACGTAGAAACTAGATTGCCATGCTGATATGAAACTGGCATTGTACCCCAGATTGGACTCGAACCCTTTGGGTAGCACAATAATGACAATAAAAGCAGTTAGTATAGTAAGATGGAGGAAAGCATTTGAAAGAGCAGAGAAAAGAATGTGAAATATACAATAATTGCATTCCCAAGCTGATATGCATCTGTAATTGTATAGTAGGTGAATATGTACTTTCTGTATCTGGTTCACTTTACTAAAAGGTTGTAAAGGCCCTAAGTCAGCTTACAAAGCACAGTTAGCAGAGGATGGTTTCGATCCATCGACCTCTGGGTTATGGGCCCAGCACGCTTCCGCTGCGCCACTCTGCTGTCAACCACTCCAGATGGGACTCTAACCCTTTGGGTAACACAATAATGACAATAAAAGCAGTTAGTATAGTAAGATGGAGGAAAGCATTTGAAAGAGCAGAGAAAAGAATGTGAAATATACAAAAATTGCATTCCCAAGCTGATATGTATCTGGAATTGTACAGTAGATGAATATGTACTGTCTGTATCTGGTTCATTTTACTAAGACATTGTAAAGGCCTTAAATACCCTTACAAAACACAGTTAGCAGAGGATGGTTTCGATTCATCGCCCTCTGGGTTATGAGCCCAGCACGCTTCCGCTGCGCCACTCTGCTTTGAACCACACCAGATTTCACTCGAACCCTTTGGGTAATACAATAATGACAATAAAAGCAGTTAGTATAGTAAGATGGAGGAAAGCATTTGAAAGAGCAGAGAAAAGAATGTGAAATATACAAAAATTGCATTCCCAAGCTGATATGCATCTGGAATTGTACAGTAGGTGAATATGTACTTTCTGTATCTGGTTCACTTTACTAAAAAGTTGTAAAGGCCCTAAGTCAGCTTACAAAACACAGGTAGCAGAGGATGGTTTCGATCCATCGACCTCTGGGTTATGGGCCCAGCACGCTTCCGCTGCGCCACTCTGCTGTCAACCACCCCAGATGGGATTTGAACCCACAATCACTGGCTTAGGAGGCCAGTGCCTTATCCATTAGGCCACTGGGGCATCTCAAACACCTTTACTCATCAGTTCTTCCACCAAACAGTTGCTTCCTATACAGAGCATAATGTGAGACATGCCATGTTGGCTTTGGGTAACACAATAATGGCCCCAAATGCAGTAGATATAGTGAGTAGAAGGGAAATTTTTAAAAGTGCAAAGAAAAAGATGTGAAACACGTAGAAACTAGATTGCCATGCTGATATGAAACTGGCATTGTACCCCAGATTGGACTCGAACCCTTTGGGTAGCACAATAATGACAATAAAAGCAGTTAGTATAGTAAGATGGAGGAAAGCATTTGAAAGAGCAGAGAAAAGAATGTGAAATATACAATAATTGCATTCCCAAGCTGATATGCATCTGGAATTGTATAGTAGGTGAATATGTACTTTCTGTATCTGGTTCACTTTACTAAGAGGTTGTAAAGGCCCTAAGTCAGCTTACAAAACACAGTTAGCAGAGGATGGTTTCGATCCATCGACCTCTGGGTTATGGGCCCAGCACGCTTCCGCTGCGCCACTCTGCTGTCAACCACCCCAGATGGGACTTGAACCCACAATCCCTGGCTTAGGAGGCCAGTGCCTTATCCATTAGGCCACTGGGGCATCTCAATCACCTTTACTCATCAGTTCTTCCACCAAACAGTTGCTTCCTATACAGAGCATAATGTGAGACATGCCATGTTGGCTTTGGGTAACACAATAATGGCCCCATATGCAGTAGATATAGTGAGTTTAATTCAATTCAACTTTATTTATATAGTGCCAATTCACAACAAAGTCATCTCAGGGCACTTTACAGAATAAAGTCAAGATTATAAAGATATATAAAGAGAACCCAACAATTCCCCCTGGAGCAAGCCATAGGCAACAGTGGAGAGGAAAAACTCCCTTTAACGGAAGAAACCTCCAGCAGAACCAGGCTCAGGGTGGACGGCCATTTGCCTCGACCGGTTGGGGTGAGTGGAAAGGGGAGAGGGAAAAGAACAGAGCAACAAAAAGCAACAACAAAACATTGGGCAGATTGGTAGGACCAGTAGCTTCACGCTGGAAGACACACAGCTTCAAAGCCGGGGGACACCTGCAGAAAGGGACAGAGAGAAGGGGACAGAGGATGACAAAGACAACTACGGGAGAGAACACACAGAGTTAATGACATACAGTGGTGACAATTGCGGGATGAGAGGAGAGGAGAGATGGTCAAGAGGAGGAAAGGAGCTCAGTGCATTGGGGGGTGGGTCCCCCAGCAGTCTAAGCCTATGGCAGCATAACTATAAATAACTATATGCTTTATTAAAAAGGAAGGTTTTAAGCCTAGACTTAAAAGTAGAGAGGCTGTCTGCTTCCCGAATCTGAACTGGGAGCTGGTTTCACAAGAGAGGAGCTTGATAGCTAAAGGCTCTACCTCCCATTCTACTTTTGGAAATTCTGGGAACCACAAGTAGGCCTGCATTCTGAGAGCAAAGTGGTCTACTGGGATGATATGGTGCTATGAGGTCTTCTAAATATGATGGAGCCTGACCATTCAGAGCTTTATATGTAAGAAGCAGGGTTTCAAATTCTATTCTACATTTAATTGGAAGCCAATGGAGAGAAGCTAGTGAAGGTGAAATATGATCTCTCTTGCTAGTTCCAGTCAGCACTCTTGCTGCAGCATTTTGGATTAATTGCAGGCTCTTTAGGGAGTTACTGGGGCATCCTGAAAGTAGGGAATTACAGTAGTCAAACCTAGAGGTAACAAATGCATGGACCAGTTTTTCGGCATCACTTTGAGACAGGATGCTCCTAATTTTGGCAATGTTCCGTAGGTGGAAGAAGGCTGTTCTAGAGATTTGTTTTATATGTGAGTTAAAGGACAGATCCTGATCAAACATAACTCCAAGGTTCCTTGCAGTAGTACTGGAGGCCAGGCTTATGCCATCTAGTGTAACAATATGGTTGGACATCATATCTCTGAGATTTTTGGGCCCAAATACTATGAATTCAGTTTTGTCTGACTTTAAAAGTAAAAAATTGTGGGACATCCAGGCCTTTATGTCTTGTAGGCATGCTTGAAGCTTTATTAACTGATTATTTTCATCTGGTTCCATATATAAATATAGCTGGGTATCATCAGCATAACAGTGGAAGGGATATTTTTAAAAGTGCAAAGAAAAAGATGTGAAACACGTAGAAACTAGATTGCCATGCTGATATGAAACTGGCATTGTACCCCAGATTGGACTCGAACCCTTTGGGTAACACAATAATGACAATAAAAGCAGTTAGTATAGTAAGATGGAGGAAAGCATTTGAAAGAGCAGAGAAAAGAATGTGAAATATACAAAAATTGCATTCCCAAGCTGATATGCATCTGGAATATTACAGTAGGTGAATATGTACTTTCTGTATCTGGATCACTTTACTAAAAGGTTGTAAAGGCCCTAAGTCAGCTTACAAAACACAGTTAGCAAAGGATGGTTTCAATCTATTGACCTCTGGGTTATGGGCCCAGCACGCTTCCGCTGCGCCACTCTGCTTTCAACCACGCCAGATTGGACTCGAACCCTTTGGGTAACACAATAATGACAATAAAAGCAGTTAGTATAGTAAGATGGAGGAAAGCATTTGAAAGAGCAGAGAAAAGAATGTGAAATATACAAAAATTGCATTCCCAAGCTGATATGCATCTGGAATATTACAGTAGGTGAATATGTACTTTCTGTATCTGGATCACTTTACTTAAAGGTTGTAAAGGCCCTAAGTCAGCTTACAAAACACAGTTAGCAAAGGATGGTTTCAATCAATTGACCTCTGGGTTATGGGCCCAGCACGCTTTTGCTGCGCCACTCTGCTGTCAACCACCCCAGATGGGACTCGAACCCACAATCCCTGGCTTAGGAGGCCAGTGCATTATCCATTAGGCCACTGGGGCATCACAAACACCTTTACTCCTCAGTTCTTCCAACTAACAGTTGCTTCCTATACAGAGCATAATGTGAGACATGCCATGTTGGCTTTGGGTAACACAGTAATGGCCCCAAATGCAGTAGATATAGTGAGTAGAAGGGAAAAGATGTGAAATACGTGGAAACTAGATTGCCATGCTGAGATGAAACTGGCATTGTACACCAGATTGGACTCGAACCCTTTGGGTAACACAATAATGGCCCCAAATGCAGTAGATATAGTGAGTAGAAGGGAAATTTTTAAAAGTGCAAAGAAAAAGATGTGAAACACATAGAAACTAGTTTCCAATGCTGATATGAAACTGGCATTGTACCCCAGATTGGACTCGAACCCTTTGGGTAACACAATAATGACAATAAAAGCAGTTAGTATAGTAAGATGGAGGAAAGCATTTGAAAGAGCAGAGAAAAGAATGTGAAATATACAAAAATTGCATTCCCAAGCTCATATGCATCTGGAATTGTACAGTAGGTGAATATGTACTTTCTGTATCTGGTTCACTTTACTAAAAGGTTGTAAAGGCCCTAAGTCAGCTTACAAAACACAGTTAGCAGAGGATGGTTTCGATCCATCGACCTCTGGGTTATGGGCCCAGCACGCTTCCGCTGCGCCACTCTGCTTTGAACCACACCAGATTGGACTCGAACCCTTTGGGTAATACAACTGCTCATACTGAACCAAAACCCAAAACTTTTAAATGTGGATTATTAAACATCAGATCTCTCTCTTCTAAATCTTTGTTAGTAAATGACTTGATAAATGATCATCAAATTGGTTTATTTTGTCTCACTGAAACGTGGTTGCAGCAGGAAGAATATGTCAGTTTAAATGAGTCAACCCCCCAAAGTCATATTAATTATCATGTTCCTAGATGCACAGGCCGAGGTGGAGGAGTAGCAGCAATATTTCACTCTAGCTTATCAATAATTCCTGGACCTAAACATAGTTATACCTCATTTGAGAGTCTTACTCTTAGCCTTTCACACCCAAACTGGAAAACTCAAAAACCACTATTATTTGTTATCGTGTACCGTCCTCCAGTCCCTTATTCATAGTTTTTGATTGAATTTTCTGATTTTCTATCTGATTTAGTGCTTAGTACAGATAAAGTCATTATAGTGGGTGACTTTAACATTCATGTAGATGCTGACAGTAACTGTCTGAGCACTGCGTTTAATTCATTATTAGATTCAATTGGTTTTTCCCAAAATGTAAATAAACCCACTCATTGTTTTAGTCACACGTTAGACCTTGTCCTTACATATGGCATTGAAACTGATAATTTAATAGTATTTCCTCATAATTCTCTTCTGTCTGACCATTTTCTAATAACATTTGAATTTACAATAACGGACTATACAGCAGTTAGGAAAAAATTCCACTACAGCAGATGTTTATCTGAAAATGCTGTGAATACATTTAAAGAAATTATTTCTTCATCTTTTTCACCACCATGTGTCAATACTATGGTGAGTAGCCATCTTACTCCTGTGCAAATTGATTATTTAGTTGACGATTCTGCCGCCTCACTGCGTAGGATACTAGATACAGTTGCCCCTTTGAAATAGAAGGCAGTGAATCAGAGGAGCCGACCTCCATGGTACAATTCACAAATGCACAGCTTAAAGCAGGCAACACGAAAGTTAGAGAGGAAGTGGCGTTCCACTAATTTAGAAGAATCCCGGTTAGCCTGGAAAAACAGTTTAAAAACATACAAAAAAGCTCTCCGTGATGCCAGAACAGCATATTATTCCGCATTAATAGAGGAAAACAAGAACAACCCCCGGTTTCTGTTCAGCACTGTAGCCAGGCTGACTAAGAGCCATAGTTCTGTTGAGCCTAGTATTCCCTTAACTTTGAGCAGCAATGACTTTATGACTTTCTTTACTAGTAAAATTGTAGCCATTAGGGAAAAGATTCACCAGATCCTCCCTACAAATATTACGGCTAGATCTTCATGTACAACAGCTATAGAATCCTCAATAAGGCCCCAATCCATCTTAGACTGCTTTTCACCCATAGATCTCACTGAGCTAAGTTCAACTACCGCCTCCTCAAAACTAACAACATGTCTTTTAGACCCTGTTCCAACCAAATTGCTTAAAGATGTTCTACCTTTAATAGACACTTTCATATTAGATTTGATTAACCTATCTTTAGAAACTGGCTATGTACCAAAGGCCTATAAAGTTGCTGTAATCAAACCATTACTTAAAAAACCTTGTCTTGATCCAGGGGATTTAGCCAACTATAGACCAATATCAAATCTCCCGTTTATTTCTAAAATCCTTGAAAAAGTAGTTGCAAAACAATTATGTGATCACCTTTACAGGAATAATTTGTATGAAGACTTTCAGTCAGGATTTAGAGCTCATCACAGTACAGAAACAGCACTGGTAAAAGTCTCCAATGATCTTCTCCTGGCTTCAGATAATGGACTTGTGTCTGTACTCATCTTACTAGACCTTAGTGCCGCATTTGACACCATTGACCACAACATTTTATTACAGAGACTAGAACATGGATTTGGGATTAAAGGAACCACATTACATTGGTTTAAATCTTATCTGTCAGACAGATTCCAACTTGTTCATGTTAATGATGACTCTTCTTTATGCACCAAAGTCAGCTATGGAGTTCCACAGGGCTCTGTGTTAGGACCAATACTTTTTAATCTCTACATGTCACCTTTAGGCAAAATCATTAGGAAACATTCCATAAACTTCCACTGATATGCAGATGATACCCAGCTCTATTTATCTGTGAAACCAGAAGATACTAACCAATTAGTCAAATTTGAAGCATGTCTAAAAGACATAAAGAACTGGATGTCCTACAATTTCCTACTTCTAAATTCAGACAAAACTGAAATCATCCTCTTTGGGCCTAAAAACATGAGAAATATGCTGTCTAACAATATAGTTACTCTAGATGACATAACTTTGGCCTCTAGTACTACGGTGAGGAACCTTGGAGTTATCTTTGACCAAGATTTGGCGTTTACGTCACATAAAAGACAAATGTCTAGAACAGCCTTCTTCCACCTACGGAACATTGCTAAAATTAGAAGCATCCTGTCTCAAAGTGATGCCGAAAAACTGGTCCATGCATTTGTTACTTCTAGGTTGGACTACTGTAATTCCCTACTTCTGGGGTGTCCTAATAACTCTCTAAAAAGCCTTCAATTAATCCAAAATGCTGCAGCAAGAGTGCTGACTGGATTAGGAAAGAGAGATCATATTTCACCTTCACTAGCTTCTCTTCATTGGCTTCCCATAAAATCTAGAATAGAGTTCAAAACCCTCCTCCTTACATACAAAGCTCTTAATGGTCAAGCTCCATCATATTTAAAAGATCTCATAGTCCTGTATCGCCCAATTAGACCACTTCGATCCCAAAATACTGGCCTACTTGTGGTTCCCAGAGTTTGCAAAAGTAGAATGGGAGGCAGAGCCTTTAGCTATCAAGCTCCTCTCCTGTGGAACCAGCTTCCAATCCAAATTCGGGGAGCAGACACCCTCTCTACTTTTAAGACTAGGCTTAAAACTTTCCTTTTTGATAAAGCTTATAGTTAAAAATCCTCACTCAACGCCAGTGCCTTATCCATTAGGCCACTGGGGCATCTCAAACACCTTTACTCATCAGTTCTTCCACCAAACAGTTGCTTCCTAGACAGAGCATAATGTGAGACATGCCATGTTGGCTTTGGGTAACACAATAATGGCCCCAAATGCAGTAGATATAGTGAGTAGAAGGGAAATTTTTAAAAGTGCAAAGAAAAAGATGTGAAACACGTAGAAACTAGATTGCCATGCTGATATGAAACTGGCATTGTACCCCAGATTGGACTCGAACCCTTTGGGTAGCACAATAATGACAATAAAAGCAGTTAGTATAGTAAGATGGAGGAAAGCATTTGAAAGAGCAGAGAAAAGAATGTGAAATATACAATAATTGCATTCCCAAGCTGATATGCATCTGGAATTGTACAGTAGGTGAATATGTACTTTCTGTATCTGGTTCACTTTACTAAAAGGTTGTAAAGGCCCTAAGTCAGCTTACAAAACACAGTTAGCAGAGGATGGTTTCGATCCATCGACCTCTGGGTTATGGGCCCAGCACGCTTCCGCTGCGCCACTCTGCTGTCAACCACCCCAGATGGGACTCTAACCCTTTGGGTAACACAATAATGACAATAAAAGCAGTTAGTATAGTAAGATGGAGGAAAGCATTTGAAAGAGCAGAGAAAAGAATGTGAAATATACAAAAATTGCATTCCCAAGCTGATATGCATCTGGAATTGTACAGTAGGCGAATATGTATTTTCTGTATCTGGTTCACTTTACTAAAAGGTTGTAAAGGCCCTAAGTCAGCTTACAAAACACAGTTAGCAGAGGATGGTTTCGATCCATCGACCTCTGGGTTATGGGCCCAGCACGCTTCCGCTGCGCCACTCTGCTTTCAACCACGCCAGATTGGACTCGAACCCTTTGGGTAACACAATAATGACAATAAAAGCAGTTAGTATAGTAAGATGGAGGAAAGCATTTGAAAGAGCAGAGAAAAGAATGTGAAATATACAAATATTGCATTCCCAAGCTGATATGCATCTGGAATATTACAGTAGGTGAATATGTACTTTCTGTATCTGGATCACTTTACTTAAAGGTTGTAAAGGCCCTAAGTCAGCTTACAAAACACAGTTAGCAAAGGATGGTTTCAATCTATTGACCTCTGGGTTATGGGCCCAGCACGCTTCTGCTGCGCCACTCTGCTGTCAACCACCCCAGATGGGACTCGAACCCACAACCCCTGGCTTAGGAGGCCAGTGCATTATCCATTAGGCCACTGGGGCATCACAAACACCTTTACTCCTCAGTTCTTCCAACTAACAGTTGCTTCCTATACAGAGCATAATGTGAGACATGCCATGTTGGCTTTGGGTAACACAGTAATGGCCCCAAATGCAGTAGATATAGTGAGTAGAAGGGAAAAGATGTGAAATACGTAGAAACTAGATTGCCATGCTGAGATGAAACTGGCATTGTACACCAGATTGGACTCGAACCCTTTGGGTAACACAATAATGGCCCCAAATGCAGTAGATATAGTGAGTAGAAGGGAAATTTTTAAAAGTGCAAAGAAAAAGATGTGAAACACATAGAAACTAGTTTCCAATGCTGATATGAAACTGGCATTGTACCCCAGATTGGACTCGAACCCTTTGGGTAACACAATAATGACAATAAAAGCAGTTAGTATAGTAAGATGGAGGAAACCATTTAAAAGAGCAGAGAAAGGAATTTGAAATATACAAAAATTGCATTCCCAAGCTGATATGCATCTGGAATTGTACAGGAGGTGAATATTTACTTTCTGTATCTGGTTCAGTTTACTAAAAGGTTGTAAAGGCCCTAAGTCAGCTTACAAAACACAGTTAGCAGAGGATGGTTTCGATCCATCGACCTCTGGGTTATGGGTCCAGCACGCTTCCGCTGTACCACTCTGCTGTCAACCACCCCAGATTTCCGAAAGGGAAATTTTTAAAAGTGCAAAGAAAAAGATGTGAAACACGTAGAAACTAGATTGCCATGCTGATATGAAACTGGCATTGTACCCCAGATTGGACTCGAACCCTTTGGGTAGCACAATAATGACAATAAAAGCAGTTAGTATAGTAAGATGGAGGAAAGCATTTGAAAGAGCAGAGAAAAGAATGTGAAATATACAATAATTGCATTCCCAAGCTGATATGCATCTGGAATTGTATAGTAGGTGAATATGTACTTTCTGTATCTGGTTCACTTTACTAAGAGGTTGTAAAGGCCCTAAGTCAGCTTACAAAACACAGTTAGCAGAGGATGGTTTCGATCCATCGACCTCTGGGTTATGGGCCCAGCACGCTTCCGCTGCGCCACTCTGCTGTCAACCACCCCAGATGGGACTTGAACCCACAATCCCTGGCTTAGGAGGCCAGTGCCTTATCCATTAGGCCACTGGGGCATCTCAATCACCTTTACTCATCAGTTCTTCCACCAAACAGTTGCTTCCTATACAGAGCATAATGTGAGACATGCCATGTTGGCTTTGGGTAACACAATAATGGCCCCAAATGCAGTAGATATAGTGAGTTCAATTCAATTCAACTTTATTTATATAGTGCCAATTCACAACAAAGTCATCTCAGGGCACTTTACAGAATAAAGTCAAGATTATAAAGATATATAAAGAGAACCCAACAATTCCCCCTGGAGCAAGCCATAGGCAACAGTGGAGAGGAAAAACTCCCTTTAACGGAAGAAACCTCCAGCAGAACCAGGCTCAGGGTGGACGGCCATTTGCCTCGACCGGTTGGGGTGAGTGGAAAGGGGAGAGGGAAAAGAACAGAGCAACAAAAAGCAACAACAAAACATTGGGCAGATTGGTAGGACCAGTAGCTTCACGCTGGAAGACACACAGCTTCAAAGCCGGGGGACACCTGCAGAAAGGGACAGAGAGAAGGGGACAGAGGATGACAAAGACAACTACGGGAGAGAACACACAGAGTTAATGACATACAGTGGTGACAATTGCGGGATGAGAGGAGAGGAGAGATGGTCAAGAGGAGGAAAGGAGCTCAGTGCATTGGGGGGTGGGTCCCCCAGCAGTCTAAGCCTATGGCAGCATAACTATAAATAACTATATGCTTTATTAAAAAGGAAGGTTTTAAGCCTAGACTTAAAAGTAGAGAGGCTGTCTGCTTCCCGAATCTGAACTGGGAGCTGGTTTCACAAGAGAGGAGCTTGATAGCTAAAGGCTCTACCTCCCATTCTACTTTTGGAAATTCTGGGAACCACAAGTAGGCCTGCATTCTGAGAGCAAAGTGGTCTACTGGGATGATATGGTGCTATGAGGTCTTCTAAATATGATGGAGCCTGACCATTCAGAGCTTTATATGTAAGAAGCAGGGTTTCAAATTCTATTCTACATTTAATTGGAAGCCAATGGAGAGAAGCTAGTGAAGGTGAAATATGATCTCTCTTGCTAGTTCCAGTCAGCACTCTTGCTGCAGCATTTTGGATTAATTGCAGGCTCTTTAGGGAGTTACTGCGGCATCCTGAAAGTAGGGAATTACAGTAGTCAAACCTAGAGGTAACAAATGCATGGACCAGTTTTTCGGCATCACTTTGAGACAGGATGCTCCTAATTTTGGCAATGTTCCGTAGGTGGAAGAAGGCTGTTCTAGAGATTTGTTTTATATGTGAGTTAAAGGACAGATCCTGATCAAACATAACTCCAAGGTTCCTTGCAGTAGTACTGGAGGCCAGGCTTATGCCATCTAGTGTAACAATATGGTTGGACATCATATCTCTGAGATTTTTGGGCCCAAATACTATGAATTCAGTTTTGTCTGAGTTTAAAAGTAAAAAATTGTGGGACATCCAGGCCTTTATGTCTTGTAGGCATGCTTGAAGCTTTATTAACTGATTATTTTCATCTGGTTCCATATATAAATATAGCTGGGTATCATCAGCATAACAGTGGAAGGGATATTTTTAAAAGTGCAAAGAAAAAGATGTGAAACACGTAGAAACTAGATTGCCATGCTGATATGAAACTGGCATTGTACCCCAGATTGGACTCGAACCCTTTGGGTAACACAATAATGACAATAAAAGCAGTTAGTATAGTAAGATGGAGGAAAGCATTTGAAAGAGCAGAGAAAAGAATGTGAAATATACAAAAATTGCATTCCCAAGCTGATATGCATCTGGAATATTACAGTAGGTGAATATGTACTTTCTGTATCTGGATCACTTTACTTAAAGGTTGTAAAGGCCCTAAGTCAGCTTACAAAACACAGTTAGCAAAGGATGGTTTCAATCTATTGACCTCTGGGTTATGGGCCCAGCACGCTTCCGCTGCGCCACTCTGCTTTCAACCACGCCAGATTGGACTCGAACCCTTTGGGTAACACAATAATGACAATAAAAGCAGTTAGTATAGTAAGATGGAGGAAAGCATTTGAAAGAGCAGAGAAAAGAATGTGAAATATACAAAAATTGCATTCCCAAGCTGATATGCATCTGGAATATTACAGTAGGTGAATATGTACTTTCTGTATCTGGATCACTTTACTTAAAGGTTGTAAAGGCCCTAAGTCAGCTTACAAAACACAGTTAGCAGAGGATAGTTTCGAACCATCGACCTTTGGGTTATGGGCCCAGCACGCTTCCGCTGAGCCACTCTGCTGTCAACCACCCCAGATGGGACTCGAACCCTTTGGGTAACACAATAATGACAATAAAAGCAGTTAGTATAGTAAGATGGAGGAAAGCATTTGAAAGAGCAGAGAAAAGAATGTGAAATATACAAAAATTGCATTCCCAAGCTCATATGCATCTGGAATTGTACAGTAGGTGAATATGTACTTTCTGTATCTGGTTCACTTTACTAAAAGGTTGTAAAGGCCCTAAGTCAGCTTACAAAACACAGTTAGCAGAGGATGGTTTCGATCCATCGACCTCTGGGTTATGGGCCCAGCACGCTTCCGCTGCGCCACTCTGCTTTGAACCACACCAGATTGGACTCGAACCCTTTGGGTAATACAACTGCTCATACTGAACCAAAACCCAAAACTTTTAAATGTGGATTATTAAACATCAGATCTCTCTCTTCTAAATCTTTGTTAGTAAATGACTTGATAAATGATCATCAAATTGGTTTATTTTGTCTCACTGAAACGTGGTTGCAGCAGGAAGAATATGTCAGTTTAAATGAGTCAACCCCCCAAAGTCATATTAATTATCATGTTCCTAGATGCACAGGCCGAGGTGGAGGAGTAGCAGCAATATTTCACTCTAGCTTATCAATAATTCCTAGACCTAAACATAGTTATACCTCATTTGAGAGTCTTACTCTTAGCCTTTCACACCCAAACTGGAAAACTCAAAAACCACTATTATTTGTTATCGTGTACCGTCCTCCAGTCCCTTATTCAGAGTTTTTGATTGAATTTTCTGATTTTCTATCTGATTTAGTGCTTAGTACAGATAAAGTCATTATAGTGGGTGACTTTAACATTCATGTAGATGCTGACAGTAACTGTTTGAGCACTGCGTTTAATTCATTATTAGATTCAATTGGTTTTTCCCAAAATGTAAATAAACCCACTCATTGTTTTAGTCACACGTTAGACCTTGTCCTTACATATGGCATTGAAACTGATAATTTAATAGTATTTCCTCATAATTCTCTTCTGTCTGACCATTTTCTAATAACATTTGATTTTACAATAACGGACTATACAGCAGTTAGGAAAAAATTCCACTACAGCAGATGTTTATCTGAAAATGCTGTGAATACATTTAAAGAAATTATTTCTTCATCTTTTTCACCACCATGTGTCAATACTATGGTGAGTAGCCATCTTACTCCTGTGCAAATTGATTATTTAGTTGACGATTCTGCCGCCTCACTGCGTAGGATACTAGATACAGTTGCCCCTTTGAAATAGAAGGCAGTGAATCAGAGGAGCCGACCTCCATGGTACAATTCACAAATGCACAGCTTAAAGCAGACAACACGAAAGTTAGAGAGGAAGTGGCGTTCCACTAATTTAGAAGAATCCCGGTTAGCCTGGAAAAACAGTTTAAAAACATACAAAAAAGCTCTCCGTGATGCCAGAACAGCATATTATTCCGCATTAATAGAGGAAAACAAGAACAACCCCCGGTTTCTGTTCAGCACTGTAGCCAGGCTGACTAAGAGCCATAGTTCTGTTGAGCCTAGTATTCCCTTAACTTTGAGCAGCAATGACTTTATGACTTTCTTTACTAGTAAAATTGTAGCCATTAGGGAAAAGATTCACCAGATCCTCCCTACAAATATTACGGCTAGATCTTCATGTACAACAGCTATAGAATCCTCAATAAGGCCCCAATCCATCTTAGACTGCTTTTCACCCATAGATCTCACTGAGCTAAGTTCAACTACCGCCTCCTCAAAACTAACAACATGTCTTTTAGACCCTGTTCCAACCAAATTGCTTAAAGATGTTCTACCTTTAATAGACACTTTCATATTAGATTTGATTAACCTATCTTTAGAAACTGGCTATGTACCAAAGGCCTATAAAGTTGCTGTAATCAAACCATTACTTAAAAAACCTTGTCTTGATCCAGGGGATTTAGCCAACTATAGACCAATATCAAATCTCCCGTTTATTTCTAAAATCCTTGAAAAAGTAGTTGCAAAACAATTATGTGATCACCTTTACAGGAATAATTTGTATGAAGACTTTCAGTCAGGATTTAGAGCTCATCACAGTACAGAAACAGCACTGGTAAAAGTCTCCAATGATCTTCTCCTGGCTTCAGATAATGGACTTGTGTCTGTACTCGTCTTACTAGACCTTAGTGCCGCATTTGACACCATTGACCACAACATTTTATTACAGAGACTAGAACATGGATTTGGGATTAAAGGAACCACATTACATTGGTTTAAATCTTATCTGTCAGACAGATTCCAACTTGTTCATGTTAATGATGACTCTTCTTTATGCACCAAAGTCAGCTATGGAGTTCCACAGGGCTCTGTGTTAGGACCAATACTTTTTAATCTCTACATGTCACCTTTAGGCAAAATCATTAGGAAACATTCCATAAACTTCCACTGATATGCAGATGATACCCAGCTCTATTTATCTGTGAAACCAGAAGATACTAACCAATTAGTCAAATTTGAAGCATGTCTAAAAGACATAAAGAACTGGATGTCCTACAATTTCCCACTTCTAAATTCAGACAAAACTGAAATCATCCTCTTTGGGCCTAAAAACATGAGAAATATGCTGTCTAACAATATAGTTACTCTAGATGACATAACTTTGGCCTCTAGTACTACGGTGAGGAACCTTGGAGTTATCTTTGACCAAGATTTGGCGTTTACGTCACATAAAAGACAAATGTCTAGAACAGCCTTCTTCCACCTACGGAACATTGCTAAAATTAGAAGCATCCTGTCTCAAAGTGATGCCGAAAAACTTGTCCATGCATTTGTTACTTCTAGGTTGGACTACTGTAATTCCCTACTTCTGGGGTGTCCTAATAACTCTCTAAAAAGCCTTCAATTAATCCAAAATGCTGCAGCAAGAGTGCTGACTGGATTAGGAAAGAGAGATCATATTTCACCTTCACTAGCTTCTCTTCATTGGCTTCCCATAAAATCTAGAATAGAGTTCAAAACCCTCCTCCTTACATACAAAGCTCTTAATGGTCAAGCTCCATCATATTTAATAGATCTCATAGTCCTGTATCGCCCAATTAGACCACTTCGATCCCAAAATACTGGCCTACTTGTGGTTCCCAGAGTTTGCAAAAGTAGAATGGGAGGCAGAGCCTTTAGCTATCAAGCTCCTCTCCTGTGGAACCAGCTTCCAATCCAAATTCGGGGAGCAGACACCCTCTCTACTTTTAAGACTAGGCTTAAAACTTTCCTTTTTGATAAAGCTTATAGTTAAAAATCCTCACTCAACGCCAGTGCCTTATCCATTAGGCCACTGGGGCATCTCAAACACCTTTACTCATCAGTTCTTCCACCAAACAGTTGCTTCCTAGACAGAGCATAATGTGAGACATGCCATGTTGGCTTTGGGTAACACAATAATGGCCCCAAATGCAGTAGATATAGTGAGTTCAATTCAATTCAACTTTATTTATATAGTGCCAATTCACAACAAAGTCATCTCAGGGCACTTTACAGAATAAAGTCAAGATTATAAAGATATGTAAAGAGAACCCAACAATTCCCCCTGGAGCAAGCCATAGGCAACAGTGGAGAGGAAAAACTCCCTTTAACGGAAGAAACCTCCAGCAGAACCAGGCTCAGGGTGGACGGCCATTTGCCTCGACCGGTTGGGGTGAGTGGAAAGGGGAGAGGGAAAAGAACAGAGCAACAAAAAGCAACAACAAAACATTGGGCAGATTGGTAGGACCAGTAGCTTCACGCTGGAAGACACACAGCTTCAAAGCCGGGGGACACCTGCAGAAAGGGACAGAGAGAAGGGGACAGAGGATGACAAAGACAACTACGGGAGAGAACACACAGAGTTAATGACATACAGTGGTGACAATTGCGGGATGAGAGGAGAGGAGAGATGGTCAAGAGGAGGAAAGGAGCTCAGTGCATTGGGGGGTGGGTCCCCCAGCAGTCTAAGCCTATGGCAGCATAACTATAAATAACTATATGCTTTATTAAAAAGGAAGGTTTTAAGCCTAGACTTAAAAGTAGAGAGGCTGTCTGCTTCCCGAATCTGAACTAGGAGCTGGTTTCACAAGAGAGGAGCTTGATAGCTAAAGGCTCTACCTCCCATTCTACTTTTGGAAATTCTGGGAACCACAAGTAGGCCTGCATTCTGAGAGCAAAGTGGTCTACTGGGATGATATGGTGCTATGAGGTCTTCTAAATATGATGGAGCCTGACCATTCAGAGCTTTATATGTAAGAAGCAGGGTTTCAAATTCTATTCTACATTTAATTGGAAGCCAATGGAGAGAAGCTAGTGAAGGTGAAATATGATCTCTCTTGCTAGTTCCAGTCAGCACTCTTGCTGCAGCATTTTGGATTAATTGCAGGCTCTTTAGGGAGTTACTGGGGCATCCTGAAAGTAGGGAATTACAGTAGTCAAACCTAGAGGTAACAAATGCATGGACCAGTTTTTCGGCATCACTTTGAGACAGGATGCTCCTAATTTTGGCAATGTTCCGTAGGTGGAAGAAGGCTGTTCTAGAGATTTGTTTTATATGTGAGTTAAAGGACAGATCCTGATCAAACATAACTCCAAGGTTCCTTGCAGTAGTACTGGAGGCCAGGCTTATGCCATCTAGTGTAACAATATGGTTGGACATCATATCTCTGAGATTTTTGGGCCCAAATACTATGAATTCAGTTTTGTCTGAGTTTAAAAGTAAAAAATTGTGGGACATCCAGGCCTTTATGTCTTGTAGGCATGCTTGAAGCTTTATTAACTGATTATTTTCATCTGGTTCCATATATAAATATAGCTGGGTATCATCAGCATAACAGTGGAAAGGATATTTTTAAAAGTGCAAAGAAAAAGATGTGAAACACGTAGAAACTAGATTGCCATGATGATATGAAACTGGCATTGTACCCCAGATTGGACTCGAACCCTTTGGGTAGCACAATAATGACAATAAAAGCAGTTAGTATAGTAAGATGGAGGAAAGCATTTGAAAGAGCAGAGAAAAGAAAGTGAAATATACAATAATTGCATTCCCAAGCTGATATGCATCTGGAATTGTACAGTAGGCGAATATGTATTTTCTGTATCTGGTTCACTTTACTAAAAGGTTGTAAAGGCCCTAAGTCAGCTTACAAAACACAGTTAGCAGAGGATGGTTTCGATCCATCGACCTCTGGGTTATGGGCCCAGCACGCTTCCGCTGCGCCACTCTGCTTTCAACCACGCCAGATTGGACTCGAACCCTTTGGGTAACACAATAATGACAATAAAAGCAGTTAGTATAGTAAGATGGAGGAAAGCATTTGAAAGAGCAGAGAAAAGAATGTGAAATATACAAAAATTGCATTCCCAAGCTGATATGCATCTGGAATATTACAGTAGGTGAATATGTACTTTCTGTATCTGGATCACTTTACTTAAAGGTTGTAAAGGCCCTAAGTCAGCTTACAAAACACAGTTAGCAAAGGATGGTTTCAATCTATTGACCTCTGGGTTATGGGCCCAGCACGCTTCTGCTGCGCCACTCTGCTGTCAACCACCCCAGATGGGACTCGAACCCACAATCCCTGGCTTAGGAGGCCAGTGCATTATCCATTAGGCCACTGGGGCATCACAAACACCTTTACTCCTCAGTTCTTCCAACTAACAGTTGCTTCCTATATAGAGCATAATGTGAGACATGCCATGTTGGCTTTGGGTAACACAGTAATGGCCCCAAATGCAGTAGATATAGTGAGTAGAAAGGAAAAGATGTGAAATACGTAGAAACTAGATTGCCATGCTGAGATGAAACTGGCATTGTACACCAGATTGGACTCGAACCCTTTGGGTAACACAATAATGACAATAAAAGCAGTTAGTATAGTAAGATGGACGAAAGCATTTGAAAGAGCAGAGAAAGGAATTTGAAATATACAAAAATTGCATTCCCAAGCTGATATGCATCTGGAATTGTACAGTAGATGAATATGTACTGTCTGTATCTGGTTCATTTTACTAAGACATTGTAAAGGCTCTAAATCACTTTACAAAACACAGTTAGCAGAGGATGGATTCGATCCATCGACCTCTGGGTTATGGGCCCAGCACACTTCTGCTGCGCCACTCTGCTTTCAACCAAACCAGATTGGACTCGAACCCTTTGGGTAACACAATAATGACAATAAAAGCAGTTAGTATAGTAAGATTGAGGAAAGCATTTGAAAGAGCAGAGAAAAGAATGTGAAATATACAAAAATTGCATTCCCAAGCTGATATGCATCTGGAATTGTACAGTAGGTGAATATGTACATTCTGTATCTGGTTCACTTTACTAAAAAGTTGCAAAGGCCCTAAGTCAGCTTACAAAACACAGTTAGCAGAGGATGGTTTCGATCCATCGACCTCTGGGTTATGGGCCCAGCACGCTTCCGCTGCGCCACTCTGCTGTCAACCACCCCAGATGGGACTTGAACCCACAATCCCTGGCTTAGGAGGCCAGTGCCTTATCCATTAGGCCACTGGGGCCTCTCAAACACCTTTACTCATCAGTTCTTCCACCAAACAGTTGCTTCCTAGACAGAGCATAATGTGAGACATGCCATGTTGGCTTTGGGTAACACAATAATGGCCCCAAATGCAGTAGATATAGTGAGTAGAAGGGAAATTTTTAAAAGTGCAAAGAAAAAGATGTGAAACACGTAGAAACTAGATTGCCATGCTGATATGAAACTGGCATTGTACCCCAGATTGGACTCGAACCCTTTGGGTAGACCAATAATGACAATAAAAGCAGTTAGTATAGTAAGATGGAGGAAAGCATTTGAAAGAGCAGAGAAAAGAATGTGAAATATACAATAATTGCATTCCCAAGCTGATATGCATCTGGAATTGTATAGTAGGTGAATATGTACTTTCTGTATCTGGTTCACTTTACTAAGAGGTTGTAAAGGCCCTAAGTCAGCTTACAAAACACAGTTAGCAGAGGATGGTTTCGATCCATCGACCTCTGGGTTATGGGCCCAGCACGCTTCCGCTGCGCCACTCTGCTGTCAACCACCCCAGATGGGACTTGAACCCACAATCCCTGGCTTAGGAGGCCAGTGCCTTATCCATTAGGCCACTGGGGCATCTCAATCACCTTTACTCATCAGTTCTTCCACCAAACAGTTGCTTCCTATACAGAGCATAATGTGAGACATGCCATGTTGGCTTTGGGTAACACAATAATGGCCCCATATGCAGTAGATATAGTGAGTTCAATTCAATTCAACTTTATTTATATAGTGCCAATTCACAACAAAGTCATCTCAGGGCACTTTACAGAATAAAGTCAAGATTATAAAGATATATAAAGAGAACCCAACAATTCCCCCTGGAGCAAGCCATAGGCAACAGTGGAGAGGAAAAACTCCCTTTAACGGAAGAAACCTCCAGCAGAACCAGGCTCAGGGTGGACGGCCATTTGCCTCGACCGGTTGGGGTGAGTGGAAAGGGGAGAGGGAAAAGAACAGAGCAACAAAAAGCAACAACAAAACATTGGGCAGATTGGTAGGACCAGTAGCTTCACGCTGGAAGACACACAGCTTCAAAGCCGGGGGACACCTGCAGAAAGGGACAGAGAGAAGGGGACAGAGGATGACAAAGACAACTACGGGAGAGAACACACAGAGTTAATGACATACAGTGGTGACAATTGCGGGATGAGAGGAGAGGAGAGATGGTCAAGAGGAGGAAAGGAGCTCAGTGCATTGGGGGGTGGGTCCCCCAGCAGTCTAAGCCTATGGCAGCATAACTATAAATAACTATATGCTTTATTAAAAAGGAAGGTTTTAAGCCTAGACTTAAAAGTAGAGAGGCTGTCTGCTTCCCGAATCTGAACTGGGAGCTGGTTTCACAAGAGAGGAGCTTGATAGCTAAAGGCTCTACCTCCCATTCTACTTTTGGAAATTCTGGGAACCACAAGTAGGCCTGCATTCTGAGAGCAAAGTGGTCTACTGGGATGATATGGTGCTATGAGGTCTTCTAAATATGATGGAGCCTGACCATTCAGAGCTTTATATGTAAGAAGCAGGGTTTCAAATTCTATTCTACATTTAATTGGAAGCCAATGGAGAGAAGCTAGTGAAGGTGAAATATGATCTCTCTTGCTAGTTCCAGTCAGCACTCTTGCTGCAGCATTTTGGATTAATTGCAGGCTCTTTAGGGAGTTACTGGGGCATCCTGAAAGTAGGGAATTACAGTAGTCAAACCTAGAGGTAACAAATGCATGGACCAGTTTTTCGGCATCACTTTGAGACAGGATGCTCCTAATTTTGGCAATGTTCCGTAGGTGGAAGAAGGCTGTTCTAGAGATTTGTTTTGTATGTGAGTTAAAGGACAGATCCTGATCAAACATAACTCCAAGGTTCCTTGCAGTAGTACTGGAGGCCAGGATTATGCCATCTAGTGTAACAATATGGTTGGACATCATATCTCTGAGATTTTTGGGCCCAAATACTATGAATTCAGTTTTGTCTGAGTTTAAAAGTAAAAAATTGTGGGACATCCAGGCCTTTATGTCTTGTAGGCATGCTTGAAGCTTTATTAACTGATTATTTTCATCTGGTTCCATATATAAATATAGCTGGGTATCATCAGCATAACAGTGGAAGGGATATTTTTAAAAGTGCAAAGAAAAAGATGTGAAACACGTAGAAACTAGATTGCCATGCTGATATGAAACTGGCATTGTACCCCAGATTGGACTCGAACCCTTTGGGTAACACAATAATGACAATAAAAGCAGTTAGTATAGTAAGATGGAGGAAAGCATTTGAAAGAGCAGAGAAAAGAATGTGAAATATACAAAAATTGCATTCCCAAGCTGATATGCATCTGGAATATTACAGTAGGTGAATATGTACTTTCTGTATCTGGATCACTTTACTTAAAGGTTGTAAAGGCCCTAAGTCAGCTTACAAAACACAGTTAGCAAAGGATGGTTTCAATCTATTGACCTCTGGGTTATGGGCCCAGCACGCTTCCGCTGCGCCACTCTGCTTTCAACCACGCCAGATTGGACTCGAACCCTTTGGGTAACACAATAATGACAATAAAAGCAGTTAGTATAGTAAGATGGAGGAAAGCATTTGAAAGAGCAGAGAAAAGAATGTGAAATATACAAAAATTGCATTCCCAAGCTGATATGCATCTGGAATATTACAGTAGGTGAATATGTACTTTCTGTATCTGGATCACTTTACTTAAAGGTTGTAAAGGCCCTAAGTCAGCTTACAAAACACAGTTAGCAGAGGATAGTTTCGAACCATCGACCTTTGGGTTATGGGCCCAGCACGCTTCCGCTGAGCCACTCTGCTGTCAACCACCCCAGATGGGACTCGAACCCTTTGGGTAACACAATAATGACAATAAAAGCAGTTAGTATAGTAAGATGGAGGAAAGCATTTGAAAGAGCAGAGAAAAGAATGTGAAATATACAAAAATTGCATTCCCAAGCTCATATGCATCTGGAATTGTACAGTAGGTGAATATGTACTTTCTGTATCTGGTTCACTTTACTAAAAGGTTGTAAAGGCCCTAAGTCAGCTTACAAAACACAGTTAGCAGAGGATGGTTTCGATCCATCGACCTCTGGGTTATGGGCCCAGCACGCTTCCGCTGCGCCACTCTGCTTTGAACCACACCAGATTGGACTCGAACCCTTTGGGTAATACAACTGCTCATACTGAACCAAAACCCAAAACTTTTAAATGTGGATTATTAAACATCAGATCTCTCTCTTCTAAATCTTTGTTAGTAAATGACTTGATAAATGATCATCAAATTGGTTTATTTTGTCTCACTGAAACGTGGTTGCAGCAGGAAGAATATGTCAGTTTAAATGAGTCAACCCCCCAAAGTCATATTAATTATCATGTTCCTAGATGCACAGGCCGAGGTGGAGGAGTAGCAGCAATATTTCACTCTAGCTTATCAATAATTCCTAGACCTAAACATAGTTATACCTCATTTGAGAGTCTTACTCTTAGCCTTTCACACCCAAACTGGAAAACTCAAAAACCACTATTATTTGTTATCGTGTACCGTCCTCCAGTCCCTTATTCAGAGTTTTTGATTGAATTTTCTGATTTTCTATCTGATTTAGTGCTTAGTACAGATAAAGTCATTATAGTGGGTGACTTTAACATTCATGTAGATGCTGACAGTAACTGTCTGAGCACTGCGTTTAATTCATTATTAGATTCAATTGGTTTTTCCCAAAATGTAAATAAACCCACTCATTGTTTTAGTCACACGTTAGACCTTGTCCTTACATATGGCATTGAAACTGATAATTTAATAGTATTTCCTCATAATTCTCTTCTGTCTGACCATTTTCTAATAACATTTGAATTTACAATAACGGACTATACAGCAGTTAGGAAAAAATTCCACTACAGCAGATGTTTATCTGAAAATGCTGTGAATACATTTAAAGAAATTATTTCTTCATCTTTTTCACCACCATGTGTCAATACTATGGTGAGTAGCCATCTTACTCCTGTGCAAATTGATTATTTAGTTGACGATTCTGCCGCCTCACTGCGTAGGATACTAGATACAGTTGCCCCTTTGAAATAGAAGGCAGTGAATCAGAGGAGCCGACCTCCATGGTACAATTCACAAATGCACAGCTTAAAGCAGACAACACGAAAGTTAGAGAGGAAGTGGCGTTCTACTAATTTAGAAGAATCCCGGTTAGCCTGGAAAAACAGTTTAAAAACATACAAAAAAGCTCTCCGTGATGCCAGAACAGCATATTATTCCGCATTAATAGAGGAAAACAAGAACAACCCCCGGTTTCTGTTCAGCACTGTAGCCAGGCTGACTAAGAGCCATAGTTCTGTTGAGCCTAGTATTCCCTTAACTTTGAGCAGCAATGACTTTATGACTTTCTTTACTAGTAAAATTGTAGCCATTAGGGAAAAGATTCACCAGATCCTCCCTACAAATATTACGGCTAGATCTTCATGTACAACAGCTATAGAATCCTCAATAAGGCCCCAATCCATCTTAGACTGCTTTTCACCCATAGATCTCACTGAGCTAAGTTCAACTACCGCCTCCTCAAAACTAACAACATGTCTTTTAGACCCTGTTCCAACCAAATTGCTTAAAGATGTTCTACCTTTAATAGACACTTTCATATTAGATTTGATTAACCTATCTTTAGAAACTGGCTATGTACCAAAGGCCTATAAAGTTGCTGTAATCAAACCATTACTTAAAAAACCTTGTCTTGATCCAGGGGATTTAGCCAACTATAGACCAATATCAAATCTCCCGTTTATTTCTAAAATCCTTGAAAAAGTAGTTGCAAAACAATTATGTGATCACCTTTACAGGAATAATTTGTATGAAGACTTTCAGTCAGGATTTAGAGCTCATCACAGTACAGAAACAGCACTGGTAAAAGTCTCCAATGATCTTCTCCTGGCTTCAGATAATGGACTTGTGTCTGTACTCGTCTTACTAGACCTTAGTGCCGCATTTGACACCATTGACCACAACATTTTATTACAGAGACTAGAACATGGATTTGGGATTAAAGGAACCACATTACATTGGTTTAAATCTTATCTGTCAGACAGATTCCAACTTGTTCATGTTAATGATGACTCTTCTTTATGCACCAAAGTCAGCTATGGAGTTCCACAGGGCTCTGTGTTAGGACCAATACTTTTTAATCTCTACATGTCACCTTTAGGCAAAATCATTAGGAAACATTCCATAAACTTCCACTGATATGCAGATGATACCCAGCTCTATTTATCTGTGAAACCAGAAGATACTAACCAATTAGTCAAATTTGAAGCATGTCTAAAAGACATAAAGAACTGGATGTCCTACAATTTCCTACTTCTAAATTCAGACAAAACTGAAATCATCCTCTTTGGGCCTAAAAACATGAGAAATATGCTGTCTAACAATATAGTTACTCTAGATGACATAACTTTGGCCTCTAGTACTACGGTGAGGAACCTTGGAGTTATCTTTGACCAAGATTTGGCGTTTACGTCACATAAAAGACAAATGTCTAGAACAGCCTTCTTCCACCTACGGAACATTGCTAAAATTAGAAGCATCCTGTCTCAAAGTGATGCCGAAAAACTTGTCCATGCATTTGTTACTTCTAGGTTGGACTACTGTAATTCCCTACTTCTGGGGTGTCCTAATAACTCTCTAAAAAGCCTTCAATTAATCCAAAATGCTGCAGCAAGAGTGCTGACTGGATTAGGAAAGAGAGATCATATTTCACCTTCACTAGCTTCTCTTCATTGGCTTCCCATAAAATCTAGAATAGAGTTCAAAACCCTCCTCCTTACATACAAAGCTCTTAATGGTCAAGCTCCATCATATTTAATAGATCTCATAGTCCTGTATCGCCCAATTAGACCACTTCGATCCCAAAATACTGGCCTACTTGTGGTTCCCAGAGTTTGCAAAAGTAGAATGGGAGGCAGAGCCTTTAGCTATCAAGCTCCTCTCCTGTGGAACCAGCTTCCAATCCAAATTCGTGGAGCAGACACCCTCTCTACTTTTAAGACTAGGCTTAAAACTTTCCTTTTTGATAAAGCTTATAGTTAAAAATCCTCACTCAACGCCAGTGCCTTATCCATTAGGCCACTGGGGCATCTCAAACACCTTTACTCATCAGTTCTTCCACCAAACAGTTGCTTCCTAGACAGAGCATAATGTGAGACATGCCATGTTGGCTTTGGGTAACACAATAATGGCCCCAAATGCAGTAGATATAGTGAGTAGAAGGGAAATTTTTAAAAGTGCAAAGAAAAAGATGTGAAACACGTAGAAACTAGATTGCCATGCTGATATGAAACTGGCATTGTACCCCAGATTGGACTCGAACCCTTTGGGTAGCACAATAATGACAATAAAAGCAGTTAGTATAGTAAGATGGAGGAAAGCATTTGAAAGAGCAGAGAAAAGAATGTGAAATATACAATAATTGCATTCCCAAGCGGATATGCATCTGGAATTGTACAGTAGGTGAATATGTACTTTCTGTATCTGGTTCACTTTACTAAGAGGTTGTAAAGGCCCTAAGTCAGCTTACAAAACACAGTTAGCAGAGGATGGTTTCGACCCATCGACCTCTGGGTTTTGGGCCCAGCACGCTTCCGCTGCGCCACTCTGCTTTCAACCACACCAGATTGGAGTCGAACCCTTTGGGTAACACAATAATGACAATAAAAGCAGTTAGTATAGTAAGATGGAGGAAAGCATTTGAAAGAGCAGAGAAAAGAATGTGAAATATACAAAAATTGCATTCCCAAGCTGATATGCATCTGGAATTGTACAGTAGGCGAATATGTATTTTCTGTATCTGGTTCACTTTACTAAAAGGTTGTAAAGGCCCTAAGTCAGCTTACAAAACACAGTTAGCAGAGGATGGTTTCGATCCATCGACCTCTGGGTTATGGGCCCAGCACGCTTCCGCTGCGCCACTCTGCTTTCAACCACGCCAGATTGGACTCGAACCCTTTGGGTAACACAATAATGACAATAAAAGCAGTTAGTATAGTAAGATGGAGGAAAGCATTTGAAAGAGCAGAGAAAAGAATGTGAAATATACAAAAATTGCATTCCCAAGCTGATATGCATCTGGAATATTACAGTAGGTGAATATGTACTTTCTGTATCTGGATCACTTTACTTAAAGGTTGTAAAGGCCCTAAGTCAGCTTACAAAACACAGTTAGCAAAGGATGGTTTCAATCTATTGACCTCTGGGTTATGGGCCCAGCACGCTTCTGCTGCGCCACTCTGCTGTCAACCACCCCAGATGGGACTCGAACCCACAATCCCTGGCTTAGGAGGCCAGTGCATTATCCATTAGGCCACTGGGGCATCACAAACACCTTTACTCCTCAGTTCTTCCAACTAACAGTTGCTTCCTATATAGAGCATAATGTGAGACATGCCATGTTGGCTTTGGGTAACACAGTAATGGCCCCAAATGCAGTAGATATAGTGAGTAGAAGGGAAAAGATGTGAAATACGTAGAAACTAGTTTCCAATGCTGAGATGAAACTGGCATTGTACACCAGATTGGACTCGAACCCTTTGGGTAACACAATAATGACAATAAAAGCAGTTAGTATAGTAAGATGGACGAAAGCATTTGAAAGAGCAGAGAAAGGAATTTGAAATATACAAAAATTGCATTCCCAAGCTGATATGCATCTGGAATTGTACAGTAGATGAATATGTACTGTCTGTATCTGGTTCATTTTACTAAGACATTGTAAGGGCTCTAAATCACTTTACAAAACACAGTTAGCAGAGGATGGATTCGATCCATCGACCTCTGGGTTATGGGCCCAGCACACTTCCGCTGCGCCACTCTGCTGTCAACCACCCCAGATGGGACTTGAACCCACAATCCCTGGCTTAGGAGGCCAGTGCCTTATCCATTAGGCCACTGGGGCCTCTCAAACACCTTTACTCATCAGTTCTTCCACCAAACAGTTGCTTCCTAGACAGAGCATAATGTGAGACATGCCATGTTGGCTTTGGGTAACACAATAATGGCCCCAAATGCAGTAGATATAGTGAGTAGAAGGGAAATTTTTAAAAGTGCAAAGAAAAAGATGTGAAACACGTAGAAACTAGATTGCCATGCTGATATGAAACTGGCATTGTACCCCAGATTGGACTCGAACTCTTTGGGTAGCACAATAATGACAATAAAAGCAGTTAGTATAGTAAGATGGAGGAAAGCATTTGAAAGAGCAGAGAAAAGAATGTGAAATATACAATAATTGCATTCCCAAGCTGATATGCATCTGGAATTGTATAGTAGGTGAATATGTACTTTCTGTATCTGGTTCACTTTACTAAGAGGTTGTAAAGGCCCTAAGTCAGCTTACAAAACACAGTTAGCAGAGGATGGTTTCGATCCATCGACCTCTGGGTTATGGGCCCAGCACGCTTCCGCTGCGCCACTCTGCTGTCAACCACCCCAGATGGGACTTGAACCCACAATCCCTGGCTTAGGAGGCCAGTGCCTTATCCATTAGGCCACTGGGGCATCTCAATCACCTTTACTCATCAGTTCTTCCACCAAACAGTTGCTTCCTATACAGAGCATAATGTGAGACATGCCATGTTGGCTTTGGGTAACACAATAATGGCCCCATATGCAGTAGATATAGTGAGTTCAATTCAATTCAACTTTATTTATATAGTGCCAATTCACAACAAAGTCATCTCAGGGCACTTTACAGAATAAAGTCAAGATTATAAAGATATATAAAGAGAACCCAACAATTCCCCCTGGAGCAAGCCATAGGCAACAGTGGAGAGGAAAAACTCCCTTTAACGGAAGAAACCTCCAGCAGAACCAGGCTCAGGGTGGACGGCCATTTGCCTCGACCGGTTGGGGTGAGTGGAAAGGGGAGAGGGAAAAGAACAGAGCAACAAAAAGCAACAACAAAACATTGGGCAGATTGGTAGGACCAGTAGCTTCACGCTGGAAGACACACAGCTTCAAAGCCGGGGGACACCTGCAGAAAGGGACAGAGAGAAGGGGACAGAGGATGACAAAGACAACTACGGGAGAGAACACACAGAGTTAATGACATACAGTGGTGACAATTGCGGGATGAGAGGAGAGGAGAGATGGTCAAGAGGAGGAAAGGAGCTCAGTGCATTGGGGGGTGGGTCCCCCAGCAGTCTAAGCCTATGGCAGCATAACTATAAATAACTATATGCTTTATTAAAAAGGAAGGTTTTAAGCCTAGACTTAAAAGTAGAGAGGCTGTCTGCTTCCCGAATCTGAACTGGGAGCTGGTTTCACAAGAGAGGAGCTTGATAGCTAAAGGCTCTACCTCCCATTCTACTTTTGGAAATTCTGGGAACCACAAGTAGGCCTGCATTCTGAGAGCAAAGTGGTCTACTGGGATGATATGGTGCTATGAGGTCTTCTAAATATGATGGAGCCTGACCATTCAGAGCTTTATATGTAAGAAGCAGGGTTTCAAATTCTATTCTACATTTAATTGGAAGCCAATGGAGAGAAGCTAGTGAAGGTGAAATATGATCTCTCTTGCTAGTTCCAGTCAGCACTCTTGCTGCAGCATTTTGGATTAATTGCAGGCTCTTTAGGGAGTTACTGGGGCATCCTGAAAGTAGGGAATTACAGTAGTCAAACCTAGAGGTAACAAATGCATGGACCAGTTTTTCGGCATCACTTTGAGACAGGATGCTCCTAATTTTGGCAATGTTCCGTAGGTGGAAGAAGGCTGTTCTAGAGATTTGTTTTGTATGTGAGTTAAAGGACAGATCCTGATCAAACATAACTCCAAGGTTCCTTGCAGTAGTACTGGAGGCCAGGATTATGCCATCTAGTGTAACAATATGGTTGGACATCATATCTCTGAGATTTTTGGGCCCAAATACTATGAATTCAGTTTTGTCTGAGTTTAAAAGTAAAAAATTGTGGGACATCCAGGCCTTTATGTCTTGTAGGCATGCTTGAAGCTTTATTAACTGATTATTTTCATCTGGTTCCATATATAAATATAGCTGGGTATCATCAGCATAACAGTGGAAGGGATATTTTTAAAAGTGCAAAGAAAAAGATGTGAAACACGTAGAAACTAGATTGCCATGCTGATATGAAACTGGCATTGTACCCCAGATTGGACTCGAACCCTTTGGGTAACACAATAATGACAATAAAAGCAGTTAGTATAGTAAGATGGAGGAAAGCATTTGAAAGAGCAGAGAAAAGAATGTGAAATATACAAAAATTGCATTCCCAAGCTGATATGCATCTGGAATATTACAGTAGGTGAATATGTACTTTCTGTATCTGGATCACTTTACTTAAAGGTTGTAAAGGCCCTAAGTCAGCTTACAAAACACAGTTAGCAAAGGATGGTTTCAATCTATTGACCTCTGGGTTATGGGCCCAGCACGCTTCCGCTGCGCCACTCTGCTTTCAACCACGCCAGATTGGACTCGAACCCTTTGGGTAACACAATAATGACAATAAAAGCAGTTAGTATAGTAAGATGGAGGAAAGCATTTGAAAGAGCAGAGAAAAGAATGTGAAATATACAAAAATTGCATTCCCAAGCTGATATGCATCTGGAATATTACAGTAGGTGAATATGTACTTTCTGTATCTGGATCACTTTACTTAAAGGTTGTAAAGGCCCTAAGTCAGCTTACAAAACACAGTTAGCAGAGGATAGTTTCGAACCATCGACCTTTGGGTTATGGGCCCAGCACGCTTCCGCTGAGCCACTCTGCTGTCAACCACCCCAGATGGGACTCGAACCCTTTGGGTAACACAATAATGACAATAAAAGCAGTTAGTATAGTAAGATGGAGGAAAGCATTTGAAAGAGCAGAGAAAAGAATGTGAAATATACAAAAATTGCATTCCCAAGCTCATATGCATCTGGAATTGTACAGTAGGTGAATATGTACTTTCTGTATCTGGTTCACTTTACTAAAAGGTTGTAAAGGCCCTAAGTCAGCTTACAAAACACAGTTAGCAGAGGATGGTTTCGATCCATCGACCTCTGGGTTATGGGCCCAGCACGCTTCCGCTGCGCCACTCTGCTTTGAACCACACCAGATTGGACTCGAACCCTTTGGGTAATACAACTGCTCATACTGAACCAAAACCCAAAACTTTTAAATGTGGATTATTAAACATCAGATCTCTCTCTTCTAAATCTTTGTTAGTAAATGACTTGATAAATGATCATCAAATTGGTTTATTTTGTCTCACTGAAACGTGGTTGCAGCAGGAAGAATATGTCAGTTTAAATGAGTCAACCCCCCAAAGTCATATTAATTATCATGTTCCTAGATGCACAGGCCGAGGTGGAGGAGTAGCAGCAATATTTCACTCTAGCTTATCAATAATTCCTAGACCTAAACATAGTTATACCTCATTTGAGAGTCTTACTCTTAGCCTTTCACACCCAAACTGGAAAACTCAAAAACCACTATTATTTGTTATCGTGTACCGTCCTCCAGTCCCTTATTCAGAGTTTTTGATTGAATTTTCTGATTTTCTATCTGATTTAGTGCTTAGTACAGATAAAGTCATTATAGTGGGTGACTTTAACATTCATGTAGATGCTGACAGTAACTGTCTGAGCACTGCGTTTAATTCATTATTAGATTCAATTGGTTTTTCCCAAAATGTAAATAAACCCACTCATTGTTTTAGTCACACGTTAGACCTTGTCCTTACATATGGCATTGAAACTGATAATTTAATAGTATTTCCTCATAATTCTCTTCTGTCTGACCATTTTCTAATAACATTTGAATTTACAATAACGGACTATACAGCAGTTAGGAAAAAATTCCACTACAGCAGATGTTTATCTGAAAATGCTGTGAATACATTTAAAGAAATTATTTCTTCATCTTTTTCACCACCATGTGTCAATACTATGGTGAGTAGCCATCTTACTCCTGTGCAAATTGATTATTTAGTTGACGATTCTGCCGCCTCACTGCGTAGGATACTAGATACAGTTGCCCCTTTGAAATAGAAGGCAGTGAATCAGAGGAGCCGACCTCCATGGTACAATTCACAAATGCACAGCTTAAAGCAGACAACACGAAAGTTAGAGAGGAAGTGGCGTTCTACTAATTTAGAAGAATCCCGGTTAGCCTGGAAAAACAGTTTAAAAACATACAAAAAAGCTCTCCGTGATGCCAGAACAGCATATTATTCCGCATTAATAGAGGAAAACAAGAACAACCCCCGGTTTCTGTTCAGCACTGTAGCCAGGCTGACTAAGAGCCATAGTTCTGTTGAGCCTAGTATTCCCTTAACTTTGAGCAGCAATGACTTTATGACTTTCTTTACTAGTAAAATTGTAGCCATTAGGGAAAAGATTCACCAGATCCTCCCTACAAATATTACGGCTAGATCTTCATGTACAACAGCTATAGAATCCTCAATAAGGCCCCAATCCATCTTAGACTGCTTTTCACCCATAGATCTCACTGAGCTAAGTTCAACTACCGCCTCCTCAAAACTAACAACATGTCTTTTAGACCCTGTTCCAACCAAATTGCTTAAAGATGTTCTACCTTTAATAGACACTTTCATATTAGATTTGATTAACCTATCTTTAGAAACTGGCTATGTACCAAAGGCCTATAAAGTTGCTGTAATCAAACCATTACTTAAAAAACCTTGTCTTGATCCAGGGGATTTAGCCAACTATAGACCAATATCAAATCTCCCGTTTATTTCTAAAATCCTTGAAAAAGTAGTTGCAAAACAATTATGTGATCACCTTTACAGGAATAATTTGTATGAAGACTTTCAGTCAGGATTTAGAGCTCATCACAGTACAGAAACAGCACTGGTAAAAGTCTCCAATGATCTTCTCCTGGCTTCAGATAATGGACTTGTGTCTGTACTCGTCTTACTAGACCTTAGTGCCGCATTTGACACCATTGACCACAACATTTTATTACAGAGACTAGAACATGGATTTGGGATTAAAGGAACCACATTACATTGGTTTAAATCTTATCTGTCAGACAGATTCCAACTTGTTCATGTTAATGATGACTCTTCTTTATGCACCAAAGTCAGCTATGGAGTTCCACAGGGCTCTGTGTTAGGACCAATACTTTTTAATCTCTACATGTCACCTTTAGGCAAAATCATTAGGAAACATTCCATAAACTTCCACTGATATGCAGATGATACCCAGCTCTATTTATCTGTGAAACCAGAAGATACTAACCAATTAGTCAAATTTGAAGCATGTCTAAAAGACATAAAGAACTGGATGTCCTACAATTTCCTACTTCTAAATTCAGACAAAACTGAAATCATCCTCTTTGGGCCTAAAAACATGAGAAATATGCTGTCTAACAATATAGTTACTCTAGATGACATAACTTTGGCCTCTAGTACTACGGTGAGGAACCTTGGAGTTATCTTTGACCAAGATTTGGCGTTTACGTCACATAAAAGACAAATGTCTAGAACAGCCTTCTTCCACCTACGGAACATTGCTAAAATTAGAAGCATCCTGTCTCAAAGTGATGCCGAAAAACTTGTCCATGCATTTGTTACTTCTAGGTTGGACTACTGTAATTCCCTACTTCTGGGGTGTCCTAATAACTCTCTAAAAAGCCTTCAATTAATCCAAAATGCTGCAGCAAGAGTGCTGACTGGATTAGGAAAGAGAGATCATATTTCACCTTCACTAGCTTCTCTTCATTGGCTTCCCATAAAATCTAGAATAGAGTTCAAAACCCTCCTCCTTACATACAAAGCTCTTAATGGTCAAGCTCCATCATATTTAATAGATCTCATAGTCCTGTATCGCCCAATTAGACCACTTCGATCCCAAAATACTGGCCTACTTGTGGTTCCCAGAGTTTGCAAAAGTAGAATGGGAGGCAGAGCCTTTAGCTATCAAGCTCCTCTCCTGTGGAACCAGCTTCCAATCCAAATTCGTGGAGCAGACACCCTCTCTACTTTTAAGACTAGGCTTAAAACTTTCCTTTTTGATAAAGCTTATAGTTAAAAATCCTCACTCAACGCCAGTGCCTTATCCATTAGGCCACTGGGGCATCTCAAACACCTTTACTCATCAGTTCTTCCACCAAACAGTTGCTTCCTAGACAGAGCATAATGTGAGACATGCCATGTTGGCTTTGGGTAACACAATAATGGCCCCAAATGCAGTAGATATAGTGAGTAGAAGGGAAATTTTTAAAAGTGCAAAGAAAAAGATGTGAAACACGTAGAAACTAGATTGCCATGCTGATATGAAACTGGCATTGTACCCCAGATTGGACTCGAACCCTTTGGGTAGCACAATAATGACAATAAAAGCAGTTAGTATAGTAAGATGGAGGAAAGCATTTGAAAGAGCAGAGAAAAGAATGTGAAATATACAATAATTGCATTCCCAAGCGGATATGCATCTGGAATTGTACAGTAGGTGAATATGTACTTTCTGTATCTGGTTCACTTTACTAAGAGGTTGTAAAGGCCCTAAGTCAGCTTACAAAACACAGTTAGCAGAGGATGGTTTCGACCCATCGACCTCTGGGTTTTGGGCCCAGCACGCTTCCGCTGCGCCACTCTGCTTTCAACCACACCAGATTGGAGTCGAACCCTTTGGGTAACACAATAATGACAATAAAAGCAGTTAGTATAGTAAGATGGAGGAAAGCATTTGAAAGAGCAGAGAAAAGAATGTGAAATATACAAAAATTGCATTCCCAAGCTGATATGCATCTGGAATTGTACAGTAGGCGAATATGTATTTTCTGTATCTGGTTCACTTTACTAAAAGGTTGTAAAGGCCCTAAGTCAGCTTACAAAACACAGTTAGCAGAGGATGGTTTCGATCCATCGACCTCTGGGTTATGGGCCCAGCACGCTTCCGCTGCGCCACTCTGCTTTCAACCACGCCAGATTGGACTCGAACCCTTTGGGTAACACAATAATGACAATAAAAGCAGTTAGTATAGTAAGATGGAGGAAAGCATTTGAAAGAGCAGAGAAAAGAATGTGAAATATACAAAAATTGCATTCCCAAGCTGATATGCATCTGGAATATTACAGTAGGTGAATATGTACTTTCTGTATCTGGATCACTTTACTTAAAGGTTGTAAAGGCCCTAAGTCAGCTTACAAAACACAGTTAGCAAAGGATGGTTTCAATCTATTGACCTCTGGGTTATGGGCCCAGCACGCTTCTGCTGCGCCACTCTGCTGTCAACCACCCCAGATGGGACTCGAACCCACAATCCCTGGCTTAGGAGGCCAGTGCATTATCCATTAGGCCACTGGGGCATCACAAACACCTTTACTCCTCAGTTCTTCCAACTAACAGTTGCTTCCTATATAGAGCATAATGTGAGACATGCCATGTTGGCTTTGGGTAACACAGTAATGGCCCCAAATGCAGTAGATATAGTGAGTAGAAGGGAAAAGATGTGAAATACGTAGAAACTAGTTTCCAATGCTGAGATGAAACTGGCATTGTACACCAGATTGGACTCGAACCCTTTGGGTAACACAATAATGACAATAAAAGCAGTTAGTATAGTAAGATGGACGAAAGCATTTGAAAGAGCAGAGAAAGGAATTTGAAATATACAAAAATTGCATTCCCAAGCTGATATGCATCTGGAATTGTACAGTAGATGAATATGTACTGTCTGTATCTGGTTCATTTTACTAAGACATTGTAAGGGCTCTAAATCACTTTACAAAACACAGTTAGCAGAGGATGGATTCGATCCATCGACCTCTGGGTTATGGGCCCAGCACACTTCCGCTGCGCCACTCTGCTGTCAACCACCCCAGATGGGACTTGAACCCACAATCCCTGGCTTAGGAGGCCAGTGCCTTATCCATTAGGCCACTGGGGCCTCTCAAACACCTTTACTCATCAGTTCTTCCACCAAACAGTTGCTTCCTAGACAGAGCATAATGTGAGACATGCCATGTTGGCTTTGGGTAACACAATAATGGCCCCAAATGCAGTAGATATAGTGAGTAGAAGGGAAATTTTTAAAAGTGCAAAGAAAAAGATGTGAAACACGTAGAAACTAGATTGCCATGCTGATATGAAACTGGCATTGTACCCCAGATTGGACTCGAACTCTTTGGGTAGCACAATAATGACAATAAAAGCAGTTAGTATAGTAAGATGGAGGAAAGCATTTGAAAGAGCAGAGAAAAGAATGTGAAATATACAATAATTGCATTCCCAAGCTGATATGCATCTGGAATTGTATAGTAGGTGAATATGTACTTTCTGTATCTGGTTCACTTTACTAAGAGGTTGTAAAGGCCCTAAGTCAGCTTACAAAACACAGTTAGCAGAGGATGGTTTCGATCCATCGACCTCTGGGTTATGGGCCCAGCACGCTTCCGCTGCGCCACTCTGCTGTCAACCACCCCAGATGGGACTTGAACCCACAATCCCTGGCTTAGGAGGCCAGTGCCTTATCCATTAGGCCACTGGGGCATCTCAATCACCTTTACTCATCAGTTCTTCCACCAAACAGTTGCTTCCTATACAGAGCATAATGTGAGACATGCCATGTTGGCTTTGGGTAACACAATAATGGCCCCATATGCAGTAGATATAGTGAGTTCAATTCAATTCAACTTTATTTATATAGTGCCAATTCACAACAAAGTCATCTCAGGGCACTTTACAGAATAAAGTCAAGATTATAAAGATATATAAAGAGAACCCAACAATTCCCCCTGGAGCAAGCCATAGGCAACAGTGGAGAGGAAAAACTCCCTTTAACGGAAGAAACCTCCAGCAGAACCAGGCTCAGGGTGGACGGCCATTTGCCTCGACCGGTTGGGGTGAGTGGAAAGGGGAGAGGGAAAAGAACAGAGCAACAAAAAGCAACAACAAAACATTGGGCAGATTGGTAGGACCAGTAGCTTCACGCTGGAAGACACACAGCTTCAAAGCCGGGGGACACCTGCAGAAAGGGACAGAGAGAAGGGGACAGAGGATGACAAAGACAACTACGGGAGAGAACACACAGAGTTAATGACATACAGTGGTGACAATTGCGGGATGAGAGGAGAGGAGAGATGGTCAAGAGGAGGAAAGGAGCTCAGTGCATTGGGGGGTGGGTCCCCCAGCAGTCTAAGCCTATGGCAGCATAACTATAAATAACTATATGCTTTATTAAAAAGGAAGGTTTTAAGCCTAGACTTAAAAGTAGAGAGGCTGTCTGCTTCCCGAATCTGAACTGGGAGCTGGTTTCACAAGAGAGGAGCTTGATAGCTAAAGGCTCTACCTCCCATTCTACTTTTGGAAATTCTGGGAACCACAAGTAGGCCTGCATTCTGAGAGCAAAGTGGTCTACTGGGATGATATGGTGCTATGAGGTCTTCTAAATATGATGGAGCCTGACCATTCAGAGCTTTATATGTAAGAAGCAGGGTTTCAAATTCTATTCTACATTTAATTGGAAGCCAATGGAGAGAAGCTAGTGAAGGTGAAATATGATCTCTCTTGCTAGTTCCAGTCAGCACTCTTGCTGCAGCATTTTGGATTAATTGCAGGCTCTTTAGGGAGTTACTGGGGCATCCTGAAAGTAGGGAATTACAGTAGTCAAACCTAGAGGTAACAAATGCATGGACCAGTTTTTCGGCATCACTTTGAGACAGGATGCTCCTAATTTTGGCAATGTTCCGTAGGTGGAAGAAGGCTGTTCTAGAGATTTGTTTTATATGTGAGTTAAAGGACAGATCCTGATCAAACATAACTCCAAGGTTCCTTGCAGTAGTACTGGAGGCCAGGCTTATGCCATCTAGTGTAACAATATGGTTGGACATCATATCTCTGAGATTTTTGGGCCCAAATACTATGAATTCAGTTTTGTCTGAGTTTAAAAGTAAAAAATTGTGGGACATCCAGGCCTTTATGTCTTGTAGGCATGCTTGAAGCTTTATTAACTGATTATTTTCATCTGGTTCCATATATAAATATAGCTGGGTATCATCAGCATAACAGTGGAAGGGATATTTTTAAAAGTGCAAAGAAAAAGATGTGAAACACGTAGAAACTAGATTGCCATGCTGATATGAAACTGGCATTGTACCCCAGATTGGACTCGAACCCTTTGGGTAACACAATAATGACAATAAAAGCAGTTAGTATAGTAAGATGGAGGAAAGCATTTGAAAGAGCAGAGAAAAGAATGTGAAATATACAAAAATTGCATTCCCAAGCTGATATGCATCTGGAATATTACAGTAGGTGAATATGTACTTTCTGTATCTGGATCACTTTACTTAAAGGTTGTAAAGGCCCTAAGTCAGCTTACAAAACACAGTTAGCAAAGGATGGTTTCAATCTATTGACCTCTGGGTTATGGGCCCAGCACGCTTCCGCTGCGCCACTCTGCTTTCAACCACGCCAGATTGGACTCGAACCCTTTGGGTAACACAATAATGACAATAAAAGCAGTTAGTATAGTAAGATGGAGGAAAGCATTTGAAAGAGCAGAGAAAAGAATGTGAAATATACAAAAATTGCATTCCCAAGCTGATATGCATCTGGAATATTACAGTAGGTGAATATGTACTTTCTGTATCTGGATCACTTTACTTAAAGGTTGTAAAGGCCCTAAGTCAGCTTACAAAACACAGTTAGCAGAGGATAGTTTCGAACCATCGACCTTTGGGTTATGGGCCCAGCACGCTTCCGCTGAGCCACTCTGCTGTCAACCACCCCAGATGGGACTCGAACCCTTTGGGTAACACAATAATGACAATAAAAGCAGTTAGTATAGTAAGATGGAGGAAAGCATTTGAAAGAGCAGAGAAAAGAATGTGAAATATACAAAAATTGCATTCCCAAGCTCATATGCATCTGGAATTGTACAGTAGGTGAATATGTACTTTCTGTATCTGGTTCACTTTACTAAAAGGTTGTAAAGGCCCTAAGTCAGCTTACAAAACACAGTTAGCAGAGGATGGTTTCGATCCATCGACCTCTGGGTTATGGGCCCAGCACGCTTCCGCTGCGCCACTCTGCTTTGAACCACACCAGATTGGACTCGAACCCTTTGGGTAATACAACTGCTCATACTGAACCAAAACCCAAAACTTTTAAATGTGGATTATTAAACATCAGATCTCTCTCTTCTAAATCTTTGTTAGTAAATGACTTGATAAATGATCATCAAATTGGTTTATTTTGTCTCACTGAAACGTGGTTGCAGCAGGAAGAATATGTCAGTTTAAATGAGTCAACCCCCCAAAGTCATATTAATTATCATGTTCCTAGATGCACAGGCCGAGGTGGAGGAGTAGCAGCAATATTTCACTCTAGCTTATCAATAATTCCTAGACCTAAACATAGTTATACCTCATTTGAGAGTCTTACTCTTAGCCTTTCACACCCAAACTGGAAAACTCAAAAACCACTATTATTTGTTATCGTGTACCGTCCTCCAGTCCCTTATTCAGAGTTTTTGATTGAATTTTCTGATTTTCTATCTGATTTAGTGCTTAGTACAGATAAAGTCATTATAGTGGGTGACTTTAACATTCATGTAGATGCTGACAGTAACTGTCTGAGCACTGCGTTTAATTCATTATTAGATTCAATTGGTTTTTCCCAAAATGTAAATAAACCCACTCATTGTTTTAGTCACACGTTAGACCTTGTCCTTACATATGGCATTGAAACTGATAATTTAATAGTATTTCCTCATAATTCTCTTCTGTCTGACCATTTTCTAATAACATTTGAATTTACAATAACGGACTATACAGCAGTTAGGAAAAAATTCCACTACAGCAGATGTTTATCTGAAAATGCTGTGAATACATTTAAAGAAATTATTTCTTCATCTTTTTCACCACCATGTGTCAATACTATGGTGAGTAGCCATCTTACTCCTGTGCAAATTGATTATTTAGTTGACGATTCTGCCGCCTCACTGCGTAGGATACTAGATACAGTTGCCCCTTTGAAATAGAAGGCAGTGAATCAGAGGAGCCGACCTCCATGGTACAATTCACAAATGCACAGCTTAAAGCAGACAACACGAAAGTTAGAGAGGAAGTGGCGTTCCACTAATTTAGAAGAATCCCGGTTAGCCTGGAAAAACAGTTTAAAAACATACAAAAAAGCTCTCCGTGATGCCAGAACAGCATATTATTCCGCATTAATAGAGGAAAACAAGAACAACCCCCGGTTTCTGTTCAGCACTGTAGCCAGGCTGACTAAGAGCCATAGTTCTGTTGAGCCTAGTATTCCCTTAACTTTGAGCAGCAATGACTTTATGACTTTCTTTACTAGTAAAATTGTAGCCATTAGGGAAAAGATTCACCAGATCCTCCCTACAAATATTACGGCTAGATCTTCATGTACAACAGCTATAGAATCCTCAATAAGGCCCCAATCCATCTTAGACTGCTTTTCACCCATAGATCTCACTGAGCTAAGTTCAACTACCGCCTCCTCAAAACTAACAACATGTCTTTTAGACCCTGTTCCAACCAAATTGCTTAAAGATGTTCTACCTTTAATAGACACTTTCATATTAGATTTGATTAACCTATCTTTAGAAACTGGCTATGTACCAAAGGCCTATAAAGTTGCTGTAATCAAACCATTACTTAAAAAACCTTGTCTTGATCCAGGGGATTTAGCCAACTATAGACCAATATCAAATCTCCCGTTTATTTCTAAAATCCTTGAAAAAGTAGTTGCAAAACAATTATGTGATCACCTTTACAGGAATAATTTGTATGAAGACTTTCAGTCAGGATTTAGAGCTCATCACAGTACAGAAACAGCACTGGTAAAAGTCTCCAATGATCTTCTCCTGGCTTCAGATAATGGACTTGTGTCTGTACTCGTCTTACTAGACCTTAGTGCCGCATTTGACACCATTGACCACAACATTTTATTACAGAGACTAGAACATGGATTTGGGATTAAAGGAACCACATTACATTGGTTTAAATCTTATCTGTCAGACAGATTCCAACTTGTTCATGTTAATGATGACTCTTCTTTATGCACCAAAGTCAGCTATGGAGTTCCACAGGGCTCTGTGTTAGGACCAATACTTTTTAATCTCTACATGTCACCTTTAGGCAAAATCATTAGGAAACATTCCATAAACTTCCACTGATATGCAGATGATACCCAGCTCTATTTATCTGTGAAACCAGAAGATACTAACCAATTAGTCAAATTTGAAGCATGTCTAAAAGACATAAAGAACTGGATGTCCTACAATTTCCTACTTCTAAATTCAGACAAAACTGAAATCATCCTCTTTGGGCCTAAAAACATGAGAAATATGCTGTCTAACAATATAGTTACTCTAGATGACATAACTTTGGCCTCTAGTACTACGGTGAGGAACCTTGGAGTTATCTTTGACCAAGATTTGGCGTTTACGTCACATAAAAGACAAATGTCTAGAACAGCCTTCTTCCACCTACGGAACATTGCTAAAATTAGAAGCATCCTGTCTCAAAGTGATGCCGAAAAACTTGTCCATGCATTTGTTACTTCTAGGTTGGACTACTGTAATTCCCTACTTCTGGGGTGTCCTAATAACTCTCTAAAAAGCCTTCAATTAATCCAAAATGCTGCAGCAAGAGTGCTGACTGGATTAGGAAAGAGAGATCATATTTCACCTTCACTAGCTTCTCTTCATTGGCTTCCCATAAAATCTAGAATAGAGTTCAAAACCCTCCTCCTTACATACAAAGCTCTTAATGGTCAAGCTCCATCATATTTAATAGATCTCATAGTCCTGTATCGCCCAATTAGACCACTTCGATCCCAAAATACTGGCCTACTTGTGGTTCCCAGAGTTTGCAAAAGTAGAATGGGAGGCAGAGCCTTTAGCTATCAAGCTCCTCTCCTGTGGAACCAGCTTCCAATCCAAATTCGGGGAGCAGACACCCTCTCTACTTTTAAGACTAGGCTTAAAACTTTCCTTTTTGATAAAGCTTATAGTTAAAAATCCTCACTCAACGCCAGTGCCTTATCCATTAGGCCACTGGGGCATCTCAAACACCTTTACTCATCAGTTCTTCCACCAAACAGTTGCTTCCTAGACAGAGCATAATGTGAGACATGCCATGTTGGCTTTGGGTAACACAATAATGGCCCCAAATGCAGTAGATATAGTGAGTAGAAGGGAAATTTTTAAAAGTGCAAAGAAAAAGATGTGAAACACGTAGAAACTAGATTGCCATGCTGATATGAAACTGGCATTGTACCCCAGATTGGACTCGAACCCTTTGGGTAGCACAATAATGACAATAAAAGCAGTTAGTATAGTAAGATGGAGGAAAGCATTTGAAAGAGCAGAGAAAAGAATGTGAAATATACAATAATTGCATTCCCAAGCGGATATGCATCTGGAATTGTACAGTAGGTGAATATGTACTTTCTGTATCTGGTTCACTTTACTAAGAGGTTGTAAAGGCCCTAAGTCAGCTTACAAAACACAGTTAGCAGAGGATGGTTTCGACCCATCGACCTCTGGGTTTTGGGCCCAGCACGCTTCCGCTGCGCCACTCTGCTTTCAACCACACCAGATTGGAGTCGAACCCTTTGGGTAACACAATAATGACAATAAAAGCAGTTAGTATAGTAAGATGGAGGAAAGCATTTGAAAGAGCAGAGAAAAGAATGTGAAATATACAAAAATTGCATTCCCAAGCTGATATGCATCTGGAATTGTACAGTAGGCGAATATGTATTTTCTGTATCTGGTTCACTTTACTAAAAGGTTGTAAAGGCCCTAAGTCAGCTTACAAAACACAGTTAGCAGAGGATGGTTTCGATCCATCGACCTCTGGGTTATGGGCCCAGCACGCTTCCGCTGCGCCACTCTGCTTTCAACCACGCCAGATTGGACTCGAACCCTTTGGGTAACACAATAATGACAATAAAAGCAGTTAGTATAGTAAGATGGAGGAAAGCATTTGAAAGAGCAGAGAAAAGAATGTGAAATATACAAAAATTGCATTCCCAAGCTGATATGCATCTGGAATATTACAGTAGGTGAATATGTACTTTCTGTATCTGGATCACTTTACTTAAAGGTTGTAAAGGCCCTAAGTCAGCTTACAAAACACAGTTAGCAAAGGATGGTTTCAATCTATTGACCTCTGGGTTATGGGCCCAGCACGCTTCTGCTGCGCCACTCTGCTGTCAACCACCCCAGATGGGACTCGAACCCACAATCCCTGGCTTAGGAGGCCAGTGCATTATCCATTAGGCCACTGGGGCATCACAAACACCTTTACTCCTCAGTTCTTCCAACTAACAGTTGCTTCCTATATAGAGCATAATGTGAGACATGCCATGTTGGCTTTGGGTAACACAGTAATGGCCCCAAATGCAGTAGATATAGTGAGTAGAAGGGAAAAGATGTGAAATACGTAGAAACTAGTTTCCAATGCTGAGATGAAACTGGCATTGTACACCAGATTGGACTCGAACCCTTTGGGTAACACAATAATGACAATAAAAGCAGTTAGTATAGTAAGATGGACGAAAGCATTTGAAAGAGCAGAGAAAGGAATTTGAAATATACAAAAATTGCATTCCCAAGCTGATATGCATCTGGAATTGTACAGTAGATGAATATGTACTGTCTGTATCTGGTTAATTTTACTAAGACATTGTAAGGGCTCTAAATCACTTTACAAAACACAGTTAGCAGAGGATGGATTCGATCCATCGACCTCTGGGTTATGGGCCCAGCACACTTCTGCTGCGCCACTCTGCTTTCAACCAAACCAGATTGGACTCGAACCCTTTGGGTAACACAATAATGACAATAAAAGCAGTTAGTATAGTAAGATTGAGGAAAGCATTTGAAAGAGCAGAGAAAAGAATGTGAAATATACAAAAATTGCATTCCCAAGCTGATATGCATCTGGAATTGTACAGTAGGTGAATATGTACATTCTGTATCTGGTTCACTTTACTAAAAAGTTGCAAAGGCCCTAAGTCAGCTTACAAAACACAGTTAGCAGAGGATGGTTTCGATCCATCGACCTCTGGGTTATGGGCCCAGCACGCTTCCGCTGCGCCACTCTGCTGTCAACCACCGCAGATGGGACTTGAACCCACAATCCCTGGCTTAGGAGGCCAGTGCCTTATCCATTAGGCCACTGGGGCCTCTCAAACACCTTTACTCATCAGTTCTTCCACCAAACAGTTGCTTCCTAGACAGAGCATAATGTGAGACATGCCATGTTGGCTTTGGGTAACACAATAATGGCCCCAAATGCAGTAGATATAGTGAGTAGAAGGGAAATTTTTAAAAGTGCAAAGAAAAAGATGTGAAACACGTAGAAACTAGATTGCCATGCTGATATGAAACTGGCATTGTACCCCAGATTGGACTCGAACCCTTTGGGTAGCACAATAATGACAATAAAAGCAGTTAGTATAGTAAGATGGAGGAAAGCATTTGAAAGAGCAGAGAAAAGAATGTGAAATATACAATAATTGCATTCCCAAGCTGATATGCATCTGTAATTGTATAGTAGGTGAATATGTACTTTCTGTATCTGGTTCACTTTACTAAAAGGTTGTAAAGGCCCTAAGTCAGCTTACAAAGCACAGTTAGCAGAGGATGGTTTCGATCCATCGACCTCTGGGTTATGGGCCCAGCACGCTTCCGCTGCGCCACTCCTTACATATGGCATTGAAACTGATAATTTAATAGTATTTCCTCATAATTCTCTTCTGTCTGACCATTTTCTAATAACATTTGAATTTACAATATCGGACTATACAGCAGTTAGGAAAAAATTCCACTACAGCAGTTGTTTATCTGAAAATGCTGTGAATACATTTAAAGAAATTATTTCTTCATCTTTTTCACCACCATGTGTCAATACTATGGTGAGTAGCCATCTTACTCCTGTGCAAATTGATTATTTAGTTGACGATTCTGCCGCCTCACTGCGTAGGATACTAGATACAGTTGCCCCTTTGAAATAGAAGGCAGTGAATCAGAGGAGCCGACCTCCATGGTACAATTCACAAATGCACAGCTTAAAGCAGGCAACACGAAAGTTAGAGAGGAAGTGGCGTTCCACTAATTTAGAAGAATCCCGGTTAGCCTGGAAAAACAGTTTAAAAACATACAAAAAAGCTCTCCGTGATGCCAGAACAGCATATTATTCCGCATTAATAGAGGAAAACAAGAACAACCCCCGGTTTCTGTTCAGCACTGTAGCCAGGCTGACTAACAGCCATAGTTCTGTTGAGCCTTGTATTCCCTTAACTTTGAGCAGCAATGACTTTATGACTTTCTTTACTAGTAAAATTGTAGCCATTAGGGAAAAGATTCACCAGATCCTCCCTACAAATATTACGGCTAGATCTTCATGTACAACAGCTATAGAATCCTCAATAAGGCCCCAATCCATCTTAGACTGCTTTTCACCCATAGATCTCACTGAGCTAAGTTCAACTACCGCCTCCTCAAAACTAACAACATGTCTTTTAGACCCTGTTCCAACCAAATTGCTTAAAGATGTTCTACCTTTAATAGACACTTTCATATTAGATTTGATTAACCTATCTTTAGAAACTGGCTATGTACCAAAGGCCTATAAAGTTGCTGTAATCAAACCATTACTTAAAAAACCTTGTCTTGATCCAGGGGATTTAGCCAACTATAGACCAATATCAAATCTCCCGTTTATTTCTAAAATCCTTGAAAAAGTAGTTGCAAAACAATTATGTGATCACCTTTACAGGAATAATTTGTATGAAGACTTTCAGTCAGGATTTAGAGCTCATCACAGTACAGAAACAGCACTGGTAAAAGTCTCCAATGATCTTCTCCTGGCTTCAGATAATGGACTTGTGTCTGTACTCGTCTTACTAGACCTTAGTGCCGCATTTGACACCATTGACCACAACATTTTATTACAGAGACTAGAACATGGATTTGGGATTAAAGGAACCACATTACATTGGTTTAAATCTTATCTGTCAGACAGATTCCAACTTGTTCATGTTAATGATGACTCTTCTTTATGCACCAAAGTCAGCTATGGAGTTCCACAGGGCTCTGTGTTAGGACCAATACTTTTTAATCTCTACATGTCACCTTTAGGCAAAATCATTAGGAAACATTCCATAAACTTCCACTGATATGCAGATGATACCCAGCTCTATTTATCTGTGAAACCAGAAGATACTAACCAATTAGTCAAATTTGAAGCATGTCTAAAAGACATAAAGAACTGGATGTCCTACAATTTCCTACTTCTAAATTCAGACAAAACTGAAATCATCCTCTTTGGGCCTAAAAACATGAGAAATATGCTGTCTAACAATATAGTTACTCTAGATGACATAACTTTGGCCTCTAGTACTACGGTGAGGAACCTTGGAGTTATCTTTGACCAAGATTTGGCGTTTACGTCACATAAAAGACAAATGTCTAGAACAGCCTTCTTCCACCTACGGAACATTGCTAAAATTAGAAGCATCCTGTTTCAAAGTGATGCCGAAAAACTGGTCCATGCATTTGTTACTTCTAGGTTGGACTACTGTAATTCCCTACTTCTGGGGTGTCCTAATAACTCTCTAAAAAGCCTTCAATTAATCCAAAATGCTGCAGCAAGAGTGCTGACTGGATTAGGAAAGAGAGATCATATTTCACCTTCACTAGCTTCTCTTCATTGGCTTCCCATAAAATCTAGAATAGAGTTCAAAACCCTCCTCCTTACATACAAAGCTCTTAATGGTCAAGCTCCATCATATTTAAAAGATCTCATAGTCCTGTATCGCCCAATTAGACCACTTCGATCCCAAAATACTGGCCTACTTATGGTTCCCAGAGTTTGCAAAAGTAGAATGGGAGGCAGAGCCTTTAGCTATCAAGCTCCTCTCCTGTGGAACCAGCTTCCAATCCAAATTCGGGGAGCAGACACCCTCTCTACTTTTAAGACTAGGCTTAAAACTTTCCTTTTTGATAAAGCTTATAGTTAAAAATCCTCACTCAACGCCAGTGCCTTATCCATTAGGCCACTGGGGCATCTCAAACACCTTTACTCATCAGTTCTTCCACCAAACAGTTGCTTCCTAGACAGAGCATAATGTGAGACATGCCATGTTGGCTTTGGGTAACACAATAATGGCCCCAAATGCAGTAGATATAGTGAGTAGAAGGGAAATTTTTAAAAGTGCAAAGAAAAAGATGTGAAACACGTAGAAACTAGATTGCCATGCTGATATGAAACTGGCATTGTACCCCAGATTGGACTCGAACCCTTTGGGTAGCACAATAATGACAATAAAAGCAGTTAGTATAGTAAGATGGAGGAAAGCATTTGAAAGAGCAGAGAAAAGAATGTGAAATATACAATAATTGCATTCCCAAGCTGATATGCATCTGGAATTGTACAGTAGGTGAATATGTACTTTCTGTATCTGGTTCACTTTACTAAAAGGTTGTAAAGGCCCTAAGTCAGCTTACAAAACACAGTTAGCAGAGGATGGTTTCGACCCATCGACCTCTGGGTTTTGGGCCCAGCACGCTTCCGCTGCGCCACTCTGCTTTCAACCACACCAGATTGGAGTCGAACCCTTTGGGTAACACAATAATGACAATAAAAGCAGTTAGTATAGTAAGATGGAGGAAAGCATTTGAAAGAGCAGAGAAAAGAATGTGAAATATACAAAAATTGCATTCCCAAGCTGATATGCATCTGGAATTGTACAGTAGGCGAATATGTATTTTCTGTATCTGGTTCACTTTACTAAAAGGTTGTAAAGGCCCTAAGTCAGCTTACAAAACACAGTTAGCAGAGGATGGTTTCGATCCATCGACCTCTGGGTTATGGGCCCAGCACGCTTCCGCTGCGCCACTCTGCTTTCAACCACGCCAGATTGGACTCGAACCCTTTGGGTAACACAATAATGACAATAAAAGCAGTTAGTATAGTAAGATGGAGGAAAGCATTTGAAAGAGCAGAGAAAAGAATGTGAAATATACAAAAATTGCATTCCCAAGCTGATATGCATCTGGAATATTACAGTAGGTGAATATGTACTTTCTGTATCTGGATCACTTTACTTAAAGGTTGTAAAGGCCCTAAGTCAGCTTACAAAACACAGTTAGCAAAGGATGGTTTCAATCTATTGACCTCTGGGTTATGGGCCCAGCACGCTTCTGCTGCGCCACTCTGCTGTCAACCACCCCAGATGGGACTCGAACCCACAATCCCTGGCTTAGGAGGCCAGTGCATTATCCATTAGGCCACTGGGGCATCACAAACACCTTTACTCCTCAGTTCTTCCAACTAACAGTTGCTTCCTATATAGAGCATAATGTGAGACATGCCATGTTGGCTTTGGGTAACACAGTAATGGCCCCAAATGCAGTAGATATAGTGAGTAGAAGGGAAAAGATGTGAAATACGTAGAAACTAGTTTCCAATGCTGAGATGAAACTGGCATTGTACACCAGATTGGACTCGAACCCTTTGGGTAACACAATAATGACAATAAAAGCAGTTAGTATAGTAAGATGGACGAAAGCATTTGAAAGAGCAGAGAAAGGAATTTGAAATATACAAAAATTGCATTCCCAAGCTGATATGCATCTGGAATTGTACAGTAGATGAATATGTACTGTCTGTATCTGGTTCATTTTACTAAGACATTGTAAGGGCTCTAAATCACTTTACAAAACACAGTTAGCAGAGGATGGATTCGATCCATCGACCTCTGGGTTATGGGCCCAGCACACTTCTGCTGCGCCACTCTGCTTTCAACCAAACCAGATTGGACTCGAACCCTTTGGGTAACACAATAATGACAATAAAAGCAGTTAGTATAGTAAGATTGAGGAAAGCATTTGAAAGAGCAGAGAAAAGAATGTGAAATATACAAAAATTGCATTCCCAAGCTGATATGCATCTGGAATTGTACAGTAGGTGAATATGTACATTCTGTATCTGGTTCACTTTACTAAAAAGTTGCAAAGGCCCTAAGTCAGCTTACAAAACACAGTTAGCAGAGGATGGTTTCGATCCATCGACCTCTGGGTTATGGGCCCAGCACGCTTCCGCTGCGCCACTCTGCTGTCAACCACCGCAGATGGGACTTGAACCCACAATCCCTGGCTTAGGAGGCCAGTGCCTTATCCATTAGGCCACTGGGGCCTCTCAAACACCTTTACTCATCAGTTCTTCCACCAAACAGTTGCTTCCTAGACAGAGCATAATGTGAGACATGCCATGTTGGCTTTGGGTAACACAATAATGGCCCCAAATGCAGTAGATATAGTGAGTAGAAGGGAAATTTTTAAAAGTGCAAAGAAAAAGATGTGAAACACGTAGAAACTAGATTGCCATGCTGATATGAAACTGGCATTGTACCCCAGATTGGACTCGAACCCTTTGGGTAGCACAATAATGACAATAAAAGCAGTTAGTATAGTAAGATGGAGGAAAGCATTTGAAAGAGCAGAGAAAAGAATGTGAAATATACAATAATTGCATTCCCAAGCTGATATGCATCTGTAATTGTATAGTAGGTGAATATGTACTTTCTGTATCTGGTTCACTTTACTAAAAGGTTGTAAAGGCCCTAAGTCAGCTTACAAAGCACAGTTAGCAGAGGATGGTTTCGATCCATCGACCTCTGGGTTATGGGCCCAGCACGCTTCCGCTGCGCCACTCTGCTGTCAACCACCCCAGATGGGACTCTAACCCTTTGGGTAACACAATAATGACAATAAAAGCAGTTAGTATAGTAAGATGGAGGAAAGCATTTGAAAGAGCAGAGAAAAGAATGTGAAATATACAAAAATTGCATTCCCAAGCTGATATGCATCTGGAATTGTACAGTAGATGAATATGTACTGTCTGTATCTGGTTCATTTTACTAAGACATTGTAAAGGCCTTAAATACCCTTACAAAACACAGTTAGCAGAGGATGGTTTCGATTCATCGCCCTCTGGGTTATGAGCCCAGCACGCTTCCGCTGCGCCACTCTGCTTTGAACCACACCAGATTTCACTCGAACCCTTTGGGTAATACAATAATGACAATAAAAGCAGTTAGTATAGTAAGATGGAGGAAAGCATTTGAAAGAGCAGAGAAAAGAATGTGAAATATACAAAAATTGCATTCCCAAGCTGATATGCATCTGGAATTGTACAGTAGGTGAATATGTACTTTCTGTATCTGGTTCACTTTACTAAAAGGTTGTAAAGGCCCTAAGTCAGCTTACAAAACACAGTTAGCAGAGGATAGTTTCGAACCGTTGACCTTTGGGTTATGGGCCCAGCACGCTTCCGCTGCGCCACTCTGCTTTGAACCACACCAGATTGGACTCGAACCCTTTGGGTAATACAACTGCTCATACTGAACCAAAACCCAAAACTTTCAAATGTGGATTATTAAATATCAGATCTCTCTCTTCTAAATCTTTGTTAGTAAATGACTTGATAAATGATCATCAAATTGGTTTATTTTGTCTCACTGAAACGTGGTTGCAGCAGGAAGAATATGTCAGTTTAAATGAGTCAACCCCCCAAAGTCATATTAATTATCATGTTCCTAGATGCACAGGCCGAGGTGGAGGAGTAGCAGCAATATTTCACTCTAGCTTATCAATAATTCCTAGACCTAAACATAGTTATACCTCATTTGAGAGTCTTACTCTTAGCCTTTCACACCCAAACTGGAAAACTCAAAAACCACTATTATTTGTTATCGTGTACCGTCCTCCAGTCCCTTATTCAGAGTTTTTGATTGAATTTTCTGATTTTCTATCTGATTTAGTGCTTAGTACAGATAAAGTCATTATAGTGGGTGACTTTAACATTCATGTAGATGCTGACAGTAACTGTCTGAGCACTGCGTTTAATTCATTATTAGATTCAATTGGTTTTTCCCAAAATGTAAATAAACCCACTCATTGTTTTAGTCACACGTTAGACCTTGTCCTTACATATGGCATTGAAACTGATAATTTAATAGTATTTCCTCATAATTCTCTTCTGTCTGACCATTTTCTAATAACATTTGAATTTACAATATCGGACTATACAGCAGTTAGGAAAAAATTCCACTACAGCAGTTGTTTATCTGAAAATGCTGTGAATACATTTAAAGAAATTATTTCTTCATCTTTTTCACCACCATGTGTCAATACTATGGTGAGTAGCCATCTTACTCCTGTGCAAATTGATTATTTAGTTGACGATTCTGCCGCCTCACTGCGTAGGATACTAGATACAGTTGCCCCTTTGAAATAGAAGGCAGTGAATCAGAGGAGCCGACCTCCATGGTACAATTCACAAATGCACAGCTTAAAGCAGGCAACACGAAAGTTAGAGAGGAAGTGGCGTTCCACTAATTTAGAAGAATCCCGGTTAGCCTGGAAAAACAGTTTAAAAACATACAAAAAAGCTCTCCGTGATGCCAGAACAGCATATTATTCCGCATTAATAGAGGAAAACAAGAACAACCCCCGGTTTCTGTTCAGCACTGTAGCCAGGCTGACTAAGAGCCATAGTTCTGTTGAGCCTTGTATTCCCTTAACTTTGAGCAGCAATGACTTTATGACTTTCTTTACTAGTAAAATTGTAGCCATTAGGGAAAAGATTCACCAGATCCTCCCTACAAATATTACGGCTAGATCTTCATGTACAACAGCTATAGAATCCTCAATAAGGCCCCAATCCATCTTAGACTGCTTTTCACCCATAGATCTCACTGAGCTAAGTTCAACTACCGCCTCCTCAAAACTAACAACATGTCTTTTAGACCCTGTTCCAACCAAATTGCTTAAAGATGTTCTACCTTTAATAGACACTTTCATATTAGATTTGATTAACCTATCTTTAGAAACTGGCTATGTACCAAAGGCCTATAAAGTTGCTGTAATCAAACCATTACTTAAAAAACCTTGTCTTGATCCAGGGGATTTAGCCAACTATAGACCAATATCAAATCTCCCGTTTATTTCTAAAATCCTTGAAAAAGTAGTTGCAAAACAATTATGTGATCACCTTTACAGGAATAATTTGTATGAAGACTTTCAGTCAGGATTTAGAGCTCATCACAGTACAGAAACAGCACTGGTAAAAGTCTCCAATGATCTTCTCCTGGCTTCAGATAATGGACTTGTGTCTGTACTCGTCTTACTAGACCTTAGTGCCGCATTTGACACCATTGACCACAACATTTTATTACAGAGACTAGAACATGGATTTGGGATTAAAGGAACCACATTACATTGGTTTAAATCTTATCTGTCAGACAGATTCCAACTTGTTCATGTTAATGATGACTCTTCTTTATGCACCAAAGTCAGCTATGGAGTTCCACAGGGCTCTGTGTTAGGACCAATACTTTTTAATCTCTACATGTCACCTTTAGGCAAAATCATTAGGAAACATTCCATAAACTTCCACTGATATGCAGATGATACCCAGCTCTATTTATCTGTGAAACCAGAAGATACTAACCAATTAGTCAAATTTGAAGCATGTCTAAAAGACATAAAGAACTGGATGTCCTACAATTTCCTACTTCTAAATTCAGACAAAACTGAAATCATCCTCTTTGGGCCTAAAAACATGAGAAATATGCTGTCTAACAATATAGTTACTCTAGATGACATAACTTTGGCCTCTAGTACTACGGTGAGGAACCTTGGAGTTATCTTTGACCAAGATTTGGCGTTTACGTCACATAAAAGACAAATGTCTAGAACAGCCTTCTTCCACCTACGGAACATTGCTAAAATTAGAAGCATCCTGTTTCAAAGTGATGCCGAAAAACTGGTCCATGCATTTGTTACTTCTAGGTTGGACTACTGTAATTCCCTACTTCTGGGGTGTCCTAATAACTCTCTAAAAAGCCTTCAATTAATCCAAAATGCTGCAGCAAGAGTGCTGACTGGATTAGGAAAGAGAGATCATATTTCACCTTCACTAGCTTCTCTTCATTGGCTTCCCATAAAATCTAGAATAGAGTTCAAAACCCTCCTCCTTACATACAAAGCTCTTAATGGTCAAGCTCCATCATATTTAAAAGATCTCATAGTCCTGTATCGCCCAATTAGACCACTTCGATCCCAAAATACTGCCCTACTTATGGTTCCCAGAGTTTGCAAAAGTAGAATGGGAGGCAGAGCCTTTAGCTATCAAGCTCCTCTCCTGTGGAACCAGCTTCCAATCCAAATTCGTGGAGCAGACACCCTCTCTACTTTTAAGACTAGGCTTAAAACTTTCCTTTTTGATAAAGCTTATAGTTAAAAATCCTCACTCAACGCCAGTGCCTTATCCATTAGGCCACTGGGGCATCTCAAACACCTTTACTCATCAGTTCTTCCACCAAACAGTTGCTTCCTAGACAGAGCATAATGTGAGACATGCCATGTTGGCTTTGGGTAACACAATAATGGCCCCAAATGCAGTAGATATAGTGAGTAGAAGGGAAATTTTTAAAAGTGCAAAGAAAAAGATGTGAAACACGTAGAAACTAGATTGCCATGCTGATATGAAACTGGCATTGTACCCCAGATTGGACTCGAACCCTTTGGGTAGCACAATAATGACAATAAAAGCAGTTAGTATAGTAAGATGGAGGAAAGCATTTGAAAGAGCAGAGAAAAGAATGTGAAATATACAATAATTGCATTCCCAAGCTGATATGCATCTGGAATTGTACAGTAGGTGAATATGTACTTTCTGTATCTGGTTCACTTTACTAAAAGGTTGTAAAGGCCCTAAGTCAGCTTACAAAACACAGTTAGCAGAGGATGGTTTCGATCCATCGACCTCTGGGTTATGGGCCCAGCACGCTTCTGCTGCGCCACTCTGCTGTCAACCACCCCAGATGGGACTCTAACCCTTTGGGTAACACAATAATGACAATAAAAGCAGTTAGTATAGTAAGATGGAGGAAAGCATTTGAAAGAGCAGAGAAAAGAATGTGAAATATAAAAAAATTGCATTCCCAAGCTGATATGCATCTGGAATTGTACAGTAGGCGAATATGTATTTTCTGTATCTGGTTCACTTTACTAAAAGGTTGTAAAGGCCCTAAGTCAGCTTACAAAACACAGTTAGCAGAGGATGGTTTCGATCCATCGACCTCTGGGTTATGGGCCCAGCACGCTTCCGCTGCGCCACTCTGCTTTCAACCACGCCAGATTGGACTCGAACCCTTTGGGTAACACAATAATGACAATAAAAGCAGTTAGTATAGTAAGATGGAGGAAAGCATTTGAAAGAGCAGAGAAAAGAATGTGAAATATACAAAAATTGCATTCCCAAGCTGATATGCATCTGGAATATTACAGTAGGTGAATATGTACTTTCTGTATCTGGATCACTTTACTTAAAGGTTGTAAAGTCAGCTTACAAAACACAGTTAGCAAAGGATGGTTTCAATCTATTGACCCAGCACGCTTCTGCTGCGCCACTCTGCTGTCAACCACCCCAGATGGGACTCGAACCCACAATCCCTGGCTTAGGAGGCCAGTGCATTATCCATTAGGCCACTGGGGCATCACAAACACCTTTACTCCTCAGTTCTTCCAACTAACAGTTGCTTCCTATACAGAGCATAATGTGAGACATGCCATGTTGGCTTTGGGTAACACAGTAATGGCCCCAAATGCAGTAGATATAGTGAGTAGAAGGGAAAAGATGTGAAATACGTAGAAACTAGATTGCCATGCTGAGATGAAACTGGCATTGTACACCAGATTGGACTCGAACCCTTTGGGTAACACAATAATGGCCCCAAATGCAGTAGATATAGTGAGTAGAAGGGAAATTTTTAAAAGTGCAAAGAAAAAGATGTGAAACACATAGAAACTAGTTTCCAATGCTGATATGAAACTGGCATTGTACCCCAGATTGGACTCGAACCCTTTGGGTAACACAATAATGACAATAAAAGCAGTTAGTATAGTAAGATGGAGGAAACCATTTAAAAGAGCAGAGAAAGGAATTTGAAATATACAAAAATTGCATTCCCAAGCTGATATGCATCTGGAATTGTACAGGAGGTGAATATTTACTTTCTGTATCTGGTTCAGTTTACTAAAAGGTTGTAAAGGCCCTAAGTCAGCTTACAAAACACAGTTAGCAGAGGATGGTTTCGATCCATCGACCTCTGGGTTATGGGTCCAGCACGCTTCCGCTGTACCACTCTGCTGTCAACCACCCCAGATAGGACTTGAACCCACAATCCCTGGCTTAGGAGGCCAGTGCCTTATCCAATAGGCCACTGGGGCATCTCAAACACCTTTACTCATCAGTTCTTCCACCAAACAGTTGCTTCCTAGACAGAGCATAATGTGAGCCATGCCATGTTGGCTTTGGGTAACACAATAATGGCCCCAAATGCAGTAGATATAGTGAGTAGAAGGGAAATTTTTAAAAGTGCAAAGAAAAAGATGTGAAACACGTAGAAACTAGAATGCCATGCTGATATGAAACTGGCATTGTACCCCAGATTGGACTCGAACCCTTTGGGTAACACAATAATGACAATAAAAGCAGTTAGTATAGTAAGATGGAGGAAAGCATTTGAAAGAGCAGAGAAAAGAATGTGAAATATACAATAATTGCATTCCCAAGCTGATATGCATCTGGAATTGTACAGTAGGTGAATATGTACTTTCTGTATCTGGTTCACTTTACTAAAAGGTTGTAAAGGCCCTAAGTCAGCTTACAAAACACAGTTAGCAGAGGATGGTTTCGATCCATCGACCTCTGGGTTATGGGCCCAGCACGCTTCCGCTGCGCCACTCTGCTTTGAACCACACCAGATTGGACTCGAACCCTTTGGGTAATACAACTGCTCATACTGAACCAAAACCCAAAACTTTTAAATGTGGATTTTTAAACATCAGATCTCTCTCTTCTAAATCTTTGTTAGTAAATGACTTGATAAATGATCATCAAATTGGTTTATTTTGTCTCACTGAAACGTGGTTGCAGCAGGAAGAATATGTCAGTTTAAATGAGTCAACCCCCCAAAGTCATATTAATTATCATGTTCCTAGATGCACAGGCCGAGGTGGAGGAGTAGCAGCAATATTTCACTCTAGCTTATCAATAATTCCTAGACCTAAACATAGTTATACCTCATTTGAGAGTCTTACTCTTAGCCTTTCACACCCAAACTGGAAAACTCAAAAACCACTATTATTTGTTATCGTGTACCGTCCTCCAGTCCCTTATTCAGAGTTTTTGATTGAATTTTCTGATTTTCTATCTGATTTAGTGCTTAGTACAGATAAAGTCATTATAGTGGGTGACTTTAACATTCATGTAGATGCTGACAGTAACTGTCTGAGCACTGCGTTTAATTCATTATTAGATTCAATTGGTTTTTCCCAAAATGTAAATAAACCCACTCATTGTTTTAGTCACACGTTAGACCTTGTCCTTACATATGGCATTGAAACTGATAATTTAATAGTATTTCCTCATAATTCTCTTCTGTCTGACCATTTTCTAATAACATTTGAATTTACAATAACGGACTATACAGCAGTTAGGAAAAAATTCCACTACAGCAGATGTTTATCTGAAAATGCTGTGAATACATTTAAAGAAATTATTTCTTCATCTTTTTCACCACCATGTGTCAATACTATGGTGAGTAGCCATCTTACTCCTGTGCAAATTGATTATTTAGTTGACGATTCTGCCGCCTCACTGCGTAGGATACTAGATACAGTTGCCCCTTTGAAATAGAAGGCAGTGAATCAGAGGAGCCGACCTCCATGGTACAATTCACAAATGCACAGCTTAAAGCAGGCAACACGAAAGCTAGAGAGGAAGTGGCGTTCCACTAATTTAGAAGAATCCCGGTTAGCCTGGAAAAACAGTTTAAAAACATACAAAAAAGCTCTCCGTGATGCCAGAACAGCATATTATTCCGCATTAATAGAGGAAAACAAGAACAACCCCCGGTTTCTGTTCAGCACTGTAGCCAGGCTGACTAAGAGCCATAGTTCTGTTGAGCCTAGTATTCCCTTAACTTTGAGCAGCAATGACTTTATGACTTTCTTTACTAGTAAAATTGTAGCCATTAGGGAAAAGATTCACCAGATCCTCCCTACAAATATTACGGCTAGATCTTCATGTACAACAGCTATAGAATCCTCAATAAGGCCCCAATCCATCTTAGACTGCTTTTCACCCATAGATCTCACTGAGCTAAGTTCAACTACCGCCTCCTCAAAACTAACAACATGTCTTTTAGACCCTGTTCCAACCAAATTGCTTAAAGATGTTCTACCTTTAATAGACACTTTCATATTAGATTTGATTAACCTATCTTTAGAAACTGGCTATGTACCAAAGGCCTATAAAGTTGCTGTAATCAAACCATTACTTAAAAAACCTTGTCTTGATCCAGGGGATTTAGCCAACTATAGACCAATATCAAATCTCCCGTTTATTTCTAAAATCCTTGAAAAAGTAGTTGCAAAACAATTATGTATGAAACACGTAGAAACTAGATTGCCATGCTGATATGAAACTGGCATTGTACCCCAGATTGGACTCGAACCCTTTGGGTAGCACAATAATGACAATAAAAGCAGTTAGTATAGTAAGATGGAGGAAAGCATTTGAAAGAGCAGAGAAAAGAATGTGAAATATACAATAATTGCATTCCCAAGCTGATATGCATCTGGAATTGTACAGTAGGTGAATATGTACTTTCTGTATCTGGTTCACTTTACTAAAAGGTTGTAAAGGCCCTAAGTCAGCTTACAAAACACAGTTAGCAGAGGATGGTTTCGATCCATCGACCTCTGGGTTATGGGCCCAGCACGCTTCTGCTGCGCCACTCTGCTGTCAACCACCCCAGATGGGACTCTAACCCTTTGGGTAACACAATAATGACAATAAAAGCAGTTAGTATAGTAAGATGGAGGAAAGCATTTGAAAGAGCAGAGAAAAGAATGTGAAATATAAAAAAATTGCATTCCCAAGCTGATATGCATCTGGAATTGTACAGTAGGCGAATATGTATTTTCTGTATCTGGTTCACTTTACTAAAAGGTTGTAAAGGCCCTAAGTCAGCTTACAAAACACAGTTAGCAGAGGATGGTTTCGATCCATCGACCTCTGGGTTATGGGCCCAGCACGCTTCCGCTGCGCCACTCTGCTTTCAACCACGCCAGATTGGACTCGAACCCTTTGGGTAACACAATAATGACAATAAAAGCAGTTAGTATAGTAAGATGGAGGAAAGCATTTGAAAGAGCAGAGAAAAGAATGTGAAATATACAAAAATTGCATTCCCAAGCTGATATGCATCTGGAATATTACAGTAGGTGAATATGTACTTTCTGTATCTGGATCACTTTACTTAAAGGTTGTAAAGTCAGCTTACAAAACACAGTTAGCAAAGGATGGTTTCAATCTATTGACCCAGCACGCTTCTGCTGCGCCACTCTGCTGTCAACCACCCCAGATGGGACTCGAACCCACAATCCCTGGCTTAGGAGGCCAGTGCATTATCCATTAGGCCACTGGGGCATCACAAACACCTTTACTCCTCAGTTCTTCCAACTAACAGTTGCTTCCTATACAGAGCATAATGTGAGACATGCCATGTTGGCTTTGGGTAACACAGTAATGGCCCCAAATGCAGTAGATATAGTGAGTAGAAGGGAAAAGATGTGAAATACGTAGAAACTAGATTGCCATGCTGAGATGAAACTGGCATTGTACACCAGATTGGACTCGAACCCTTTGGGTAACACAATAATGGCCCCAAATGCAGTAGATATAGTGAGTAGAAGGGAAATTTTTAAAAGTGCAAAGAAAAAGATGTGAAACACATAGAAACTAGTTTCCAATGCTGATATGAAACTGGCATTGTACCCCAGATTGGACTCGAACCCTTTGGGTAACACAATAATGACAATAAAAGCAGTTAGTATAGTAAGATGGAGGAAACCATTTAAAAGAGCAGAGAAAGGAATTTGAAATATACAAAAATTGCATTCCCAAGCTGATATGCATCTGGAATTGTACAGGAGGTGAATATTTACTTTCTGTATCTGGTTCAGTTTACTAAAAGGTTGTAAAGGCCCTAAGTCAGCTTACAAAACACAGTTAGCAGAGGATGGTTTCGATCCATCGACCTCTGGGTTATGGGTCCAGCACGCTTCCGCTGTACCACTCTGCTGTCAACCACCCCAGATAGGACTTGAACCCACAATCCCTGGCTTAGGAGGCCAGTGCCTTATCCAATAGGCCACTGGGGCATCTCAAACACCTTTACTCATCAGTTCTTCCACCAAACAGTTGCTTCCTATACAGAGCATAATGTGAGCCATGCCATGTTGGCTTTGGGTAACACAATAATGGCCCCAAATGCAGTAGATATAGTGAGTAGAAGGGAAATTTTTAAAAGTGCAAAGAAAAAGATGTGAAACACGTAGAAACTAGAATGCCATGCTGATATGAAACTGGCATTGTACCCCAGATTGGACTCGAACCCTTTGGGTAACACAATAATGACAATAAAAGCAGTTAGTATAGTAAGATGGAGGAAAGCATTTGAAAGAGCAGAGAAAAGAATGTGAAATATACAATAATTGCATTCCCAAGCTGATATGCATCTGGAATTGTACAGTAGGTGAATATGTACTTTCTGTATCTGGTTCACTTTACTAAAAGGTTGTAAAGGCCCTAAGTCAGCTTACAAAACACAGTTAGCAGAGGATGGTTTCGATCCATCGACCTCTGGGTTATGGGCCCAGCACGCTTCCGCTGCGCCACTCTGCTTTGAACCACACCAGATTGGACTCGAACCCTTTGGGTAATACAACTGCTCATACTGAACCAAAACCCAAAACTTTTAAATGTGGATTTTTAAACATCAGATCTCTCTCTTCTAAATCTTTGTTAGTAAATGACTTGATAAATGATCATCAAATTGGTTTATTTTGTCTCACTGAAACGTGGTTGCAGCAGGAAGAATATGTCAGTTTAAATGAGTCAACCCCCCAAAGTCATATTAATTATCATGTTCCTAGATGCACAGGCCGAGGTGGAGGAGTAGCAGCAATATTTCACTCTAGCTTATCAATAATTCCTAGACCTAAACATAGTTATACCTCATTTGAGAGTCTTACTCTTAGCCTTTCACACCCAAACTGGAAAACTCAAAAACCACTATTATTTGTTATCGTGTACCGTCCTCCAGTCCCTTATTCAGAGTTTTTGATTGAATTTTCTGATTTTCTATCTGATTTAGTGCTTAGTACAGATAAAGTCATTATAGTGGGTGACTTTAACATTCATGTAGATGCTGACAGTAACTGTCTGAGCACTGCGTTTAATTCATTATTAGATTCAATTGGTTTTTCCCAAAATGTAAATAAACCCACTCATTGTTTTAGTCACACGTTAGACCTTGTCCTTACATATGGCATTGAAACTGATAATTTAATAGTATTTCCTCATAATTCTCTTCTGTCTGACCATTTTCTAATAACATTTGAATTTACAATAACGGACTATACAGCAGTTAGGAAAAAATTCCACTACAGCAGATGTTTATCTGAAAATGCTGTGAATACATTTAAAGAAATTATTTCTTCATCTTTTTCACCACCATGTGTCAATACTATGGTGAGTAGCCATCTTACTCCTGTGCAAATTGATTATTTAGTTGACGATTCTGCCGCCTCACTGCGTAGGATACTAGATACAGTTGCCCCTTTGAAATAGAAGGCAGTGAATCAGAGGAGCCGACCTCCATGGTACAATTCACAAATGCACAGCTTAAAGCAGGCAACACGAAAGCTAGAGAGGAAGTGGCGTTCCACTAATTTAGAAGAATCCCGGTTAGCCTGGAAAAACAGTTTAAAAACATACAAAAAAGCTCTCCGTGATGCCAGAACAGCATATTATTCCGCATTAATAGAGGAAAACAAGAACAACCCCCGGTTTCTGTTCAGCACTGTAGCCAGGCTGACTAAGAGCCATAGTTCTGTTGAGCCTAGTATTCCCTTAACTTTGAGCAGCAATGACTTTATGACTTTCTTTACTAGTAAAATTGTAGCCATTAGGGAAAAGATTCACCAGATCCTCCCTACAAATATTACGGCTAGATCTTCATGTACAACAGCTATAGAATCCTCAATAAGGCCCCAATCCATCTTAGACTGCTTTTCACCCATAGATCTCACTGAGCTAAGTTCAACTACCGCCTCCTCAAAACTAACAACATGTCTTTTAGACCCTGTTCCAACCAAATTGCTTAAAGATGTTCTACCTTTAATAGACACTTTCATATTAGATTTGATTAACCTATCTTTAGAAACTGGCTATGTACCAAAGGCCTATAAAGTTGCTGTAATCAAACCATTACTTAAAAAACCTTGTCTTGATCCAGGGGATTTAGCCAACTATAGACCAATATCAAATCTCCCGTTTATTTCTAAAATCCTTGAAAAAGTAGTTGCAAAACAATTATGTATGAAACACGTAGAAACTAGATTGCCATGCTGATATGAAACTGGCATTGTACCCCAGATTGGACTCGAACCCTTTGGGTAGCACAATAATGACAATAAAAGCAGTTAGTATAGTAAGATGGAGGAAAGCATTTGAAAGAGCAGAGAAAAGAATGTGAAATATACAATAATTGCATTCCCAAGCTGATATGCATCTGGAATTGTACAGTAGGTGAATATGTACTTTCTGTATCTGGTTCACTTTACTAAAAGGTTGTAAAGGCCCTAAGTCAGCTTACAAAACACAGTTAGCAGAGGATGGTTTCGATCCATCGACCTCTGGGTTATGGGCCCAGCACGCTTCTGCTGCGCCACTCTGCTGTCAACCACCCCAGATGGGACTCTAACCCTTTGGGTAACACAATAATGACAATAAAAGCAGTTAGTATAGTAAGATGGAGGAAAGCATTTGAAAGAGCAGAGAAAAGAATGTGAAATATAAAAAAATTGCATTCCCAAGCTGATATGCATCTGGAATTGTACAGTAGGCGAATATGTATTTTCTGTATCTGGTTCACTTTACTAAAAGGTTGTAAAGGCCCTAAGTCAGCTTACAAAACACAGTTAGCAGAGGATGGTTTCGATCCATCGACCTCTGGGTTATGGGCCCAGCACGCTTCCGCTGCGCCACTCTGCTTTCAACCACGCCAGATTGGACTCGAACCCTTTGGGTAACACAATAATGACAATAAAAGCAGTTAGTATAGTAAGATGGAGGAAAGCATTTGAAAGAGCAGAGAAAAGAATGTGAAATATACAAAAATTGCATTCCCAAGCTGATATGCATCTGGAATATTACAGTAGGTGAATATGTACTTTCTGTATCTGGATCACTTTACTTAAAGGTTGTAAAGTCAGCTTACAAAACACAGTTAGCAAAGGATGGTTTCAATCTATTGACCCAGCACGCTTCTGCTGCGCCACTCTGCTGTCAACCACCCCAGATGGGACTCGAACCCACAATCCCTGGCTTAGGAGGCCAGTGCATTATCCATTAGGCCACTGGGGCATCACAAACACCTTTACTCCTCAGTTCTTCCAACTAACAGTTGCTTCCTATACAGAGCATAATGTGAGACATGCCATGTTGGCTTTGGGTAACACAGTAATGGCCCCAAATGCAGTAGATATAGTGAGTAGAAGGGAAAAGATGTGAAATACGTAGAAACTAGATTGCCATGCTGAGATGAAACTGGCATTGTACACCAGATTGGACTCGAACCCTTTGGGTAACACAATAATGGCCCCAAATGCAGTAGATATAGTGAGTAGAAGGGAAATTTTTAAAAGTGCAAAGAAAAAGATGTGAAACACATAGAAACTAGTTTCCAATGCTGATATGAAACTGGCATTGTACCCCAGATTGGACTCGAACCCTTTGGGTAACACAATAATGACAATAAAAGCAGTTAGTATAGTAAGATGGAGGAAACCATTTAAAAGAGCAGAGAAAGGAATTTGAAATATACAAAAATTGCATTCCCAAGCTGATATGCATCTGGAATTGTACAGGAGGTGAATATTTACTTTCTGTATCTGGTTCAGTTTACTAAAAGGTTGTAAAGGCCCTAAGTCAGCTTACAAAACACAGTTAGCAGAGGATGGTTTCGATCCATCGACCTCTGGGTTATGGGTCCAGCACGCTTCCGCTGTACCACTCTGCTGTCAACCACCCCAGATAGGACTTGAACCCACAATCCCTGGCTTAGGAGGCCAGTGCCTTATCCAATAGGCCACTGGGGCATCTCAAACACCTTTACTCATCAGTTCTTCCACCAAACAGTTGCTTCCTATACAGAGCATAATGTGAGCCATGCCATGTTGGCTTTGGGTAACACAATAATGGCCCCAAATGCAGTAGATATAGTGAGTAGAAGGGAAATTTTTAAAAGTGCAAAGAAAAAGATGTGAAACACGTAGAAACTAGAATGCCATGCTGATATGAAACTGGCATTGTACCCCAGATTGGACTCGAACCCTTTGGGTAACACAATAATGACAATAAAAGCAGTTAGTATAGTAAGATGGAGGAAAGCATTTGAAAGAGCAGAGAAAAGAATGTGAAATATACAATAATTGCATTCCCAAGCTGATATGCATCTGGAATTGTACAGTAGGTGAATATGTACTTTCTGTATCTGGTTCACTTTACTAAAAGGTTGTAAAGGCCCTAAGTCAGCTTACAAAACACAGTTAGCAGAGGATGGTTTCGATCCATCGACCTCTGGGTTATGGGCCCAGCACGCTTCCGCTGCGCCACTCTGCTTTGAACCACACCAGATTGGACTCGAACCCTTTGGGTAATACAACTGCTCATACTGAACCAAAACCCAAAACTTTTAAATGTGGATTTTTAAACATCAGATCTCTCTCTTCTAAATCTTTGTTAGTAAATGACTTGATAAATGATCATCAAATTGGTTTATTTTGTCTCACTGAAACGTGGTTGCAGCAGGAAGAATATGTCAGTTTAAATGAGTCAACCCCCCAAAGTCATATTAATTATCATGTTCCTAGATGCACAGGCCGAGGTGGAGGAGTAGCAGCAATATTTCACTCTAGCTTATCAATAATTCCTAGACCTAAACATAGTTATACCTCATTTGAGAGTCTTACTCTTAGCCTTTCACACCCAAACTGGAAAACTCAAAAACCACTATTATTTGTTATCGTGTACCGTCCTCCAGTCCCTTATTCAGAGTTTTTGATTGAATTTTCTGATTTTCTATCTGATTTAGTGCTTAGTACAGATAAAGTCATTATAGTGGGTGACTTTAACATTCATGTAGATGCTGACAGTAACTGTCTGAGCACTGCGTTTAATTCATTATTAGATTCAATTGGTTTTTCCCAAAATGTAAATAAACCCACTCATTGTTTTAGTCACACGTTAGACCTTGTCCTTACATATGGCATTGAAACTGATAATTTAATAGTATTTCCTCATAATTCTCTTCTGTCTGACCATTTTCTAATAACATTTGAATTTACAATAACGGACTATACAGCAGTTAGGAAAAAATTCCACTACAGCAGATGTTTATCTGAAAATGCTGTGAATACATTTAAAGAAATTATTTCTTCATCTTTTTCACCACCATGTGTCAATACTATGGTGAGTAGCCATCTTACTCCTGTGCAAATTGATTATTTAGTTGACGATTCTGCCGCCTCACTGCGTAGGATACTAGATACAGTTGCCCCTTTGAAATAGAAGGCAGTGAATCAGAGGAGCCGACCTCCATGGTACAATTCACAAATGCACAGCTTAAAGCAGGCAACACGAAAGCTAGAGAGGAAGTGGCGTTCCACTAATTTAGAAGAATCCCGGTTAGCCTGGAAAAACAGTTTAAAAACATACAAAAAAGCTCTCCGTGATGCCAGAACAGCATATTATTCCGCATTAATAGAGGAAAACAAGAACAACCCCCGGTTTCTGTTCAGCACTGTAGCCAGGCTGACTAAGAGCCATAGTTCTGTTGAGCCTAGTATTCCCTTAACTTTGAGCAGCAATGACTTTATGACTTTCTTTACTAGTAAAATTGTAGCCATTAGGGAAAAGATTCACCAGATCCTCCCTACAAATATTACGGCTAGATCTTCATGTACAACAGCTATAGAATCCTCAATAAGGCCCCAATCCATCTTAGACTGCTTTTCACCCATAGATCTCACTGAGCTAAGTTCAACTACCGCCTCCTCAAAACTAACAACATGTCTTTTAGACCCTGTTCCAACCAAATTGCTTAAAGATGTTCTACCTTTAATAGACACTTTCATATTAGATTTGATTAACCTATCTTTAGAAACTGGCTATGTACCAAAGGCCTATAAAGTTGCTGTAATCAAACCATTACTTAAAAAACCTTGTCTTGATCCAGGGGATTTAGCCAACTATAGACCAATATCAAATCTCCCGTTTATTTCTAAAATCCTTGAAAAAGTAGTTGCAAAACAATTATGTGATCACCTTTACAGGAATAATTTGTATGAAGACTTTCAGTCAGGATTTAGAGCTCATCACAGTACAGAAACAGCACTGGTAAAAGTCTCCAATGATCTTCTCCTGGCTTCAGATAATGGACTTGTGTCTGTACTCGTCTTACTAGACCTTAGTGCCGCATTTGACACCATTGACCACAACATTTTATTACAGAGACTAGAACATGGATTTGGGATTAAAGGAACCACATTACATTGGTTTAAATCTTATCTGTCAGACAGATTCCAACTTGTTCATGTTAATGATGACTCTTCTTTATGCACCAAAGTCAGCTATGGAGTTCCACAGGGCTCTGTGTTAGGACCAATACTTTTTAATCTCTACATGTCACCTTTAGGCAAAATCATTAGGAAACATTCCATAAACTTCCACTGATATGCAGATGATACCCAGCTCTATTTATCTGTGAAACCAGAAGATACTAACCAATTAGTCAAATTTGAAGCATGTCTAAAAGACATAAAGAACTGGATGTCCTACAATTTCCTACTTCTAAATTCAGACAAAACTGAAATCATCCTCTTTGGGCCTAAAAACATGAGAAATATGCTGTCTAACAATATAGTTACTCTAGATGACATAACTTTGGCCTCTAGTACTACGGTGAGGAACCTTGGAGTTATCTTTGACCAAGATTTGGCGTTTACGTCACATAAAAGACAAATGTCTAGAACAGCCTTCTTCCACCTACGGAACATTGCTAAAATTAGAAGCATCCTGTTTCAAAGTGATGCCGAAAAACTGGTCCATGCATTTGTTACTTCTAGGTTGGACTACTGTAATTCCCTACTTCTGGGGTGTCCTAATAACTCTCTAAAAAGCCTTCAATTAATCCAAAATGCTGCAGCAAGAGTGCTGACTGGATTAGGAAAGAGAGATCATATTTCACCTTCACTAGCTTCTCTTCATTGGCTTCCCATAAAATCTAGAATAGAGTTCAAAACCCTCCTCCTTACATACAAAGCTCTTAATGGTCAAGCTCCATCATATTTAAAAGATCTCATAGTCCTGTATCGCCCAATTAGACCACTTCGATCCCAAAATACTGGCCTACTTATGGTTCCCAGAGTTTGCAAAAGTAGAATGGGAGGCAGAGCCTTTAGCTATCAAGCTCCTCTCCTGTGGAACCAGCTTCCAATCCAAATTCGTGGAGCAGACACCCTCTCTACTTTTAAGACTAGGCTTAAAACTTTCCTTTTTGATAAAGCTTATAGTTAAAAATCCTCACTCAACGCCAGTGCCTTATCCATTAGGCCACTGGGGCATCTCAAACACCTTTACTCATCAGTTCTTCCACCAAACAGTTGCTTCCTAGACAGAGCATAATGTGAGACATGCCATGTTGGCTTTGGGTAACACAATAATGGCCCCAAATCCAGTAGATATAGTGAGTAGAAGGGAAATTTTTAAAAGTGCAAAGAAAAAGATGTGAAACACGTAGAAACTAGATTGCCATGCTGATAAGAAACTGGCATTGTACCCCAGATTGGACTCGAACCCTTTGGGTAGCACAATAATGACAATAAAAGCAGTTAGTATAGTAAGATGGAGGAAAGCATTTGAAAGAGCAGAGAAAAGAATGTGAAATATACAATAATTGCATTCCCAAGCTGATATGCATCTGGAATTGTACAGTAGGTGAATATGTACTTTCTGTATCTGGTTCACTTTACTAAAAGGTTGTAAAGGCCCTAAGTCAGCTTACAAAACACAGTTAGCAGAGGATGGTTTCGATCCATCGACCTCTGGGTTATGGGCCCAGCACGCTTCTGCTGCGCCACTCTGCTGTCAACCACCCCAGATGGGACTCTAACCCTTTGGGTAACACAATAATGACAATAAAAGCAGTTAGTATAGTAAGATGGAGGAAAGCATTTGAAAGAGCAGAGAAAAGAATGTGAAATATACAAAAATTGCATTCCCAAGCTGATATGCATCTGGAATTGTACAGTAGGCGAATATGTATTTTCTGTATCTGGTTCACTTTACTAAAAGGTTGTAAAGGCCCTAAGTCAGCTTACAAAACACAGTTAGCAGAGGATGGTTTCGATCCATCGACCTCTGGGTTATGGGCCCAGCACGCTTCCGCTGCGCCACTCTGCTTTCAACCACGCCAGATTGGACTCGAACCCTTTGGGTAACACAATAATGACAATAAAAGCAGTTAGTATAGTAAGATGGAGGAAAGCATTTGAAAGAGCAGAGAAAAGAATGTGAAATATACAAAAATTGCATTCCCAAGCTGATATGCATCTGGAATATTACAGTGGGTGAATATGTACTTTCTGTATCTGGATCACTTTACTTAAAGGTTGTAAAGTCAGCTTACAAAACACAGTTAGCAAAGGATGGTTTCAATCTATTGACCCAGCACGCTTCTGCTGCGCCACTCTGCTGTCAACCACCCCAGATGGGACTTGAACCCACAATCCCTGGCTTAGGAGGCCAGTGCATTATCCATTAGGCCACTGGGGCATCACAAACACCTTTACTCCTCAGTTCTTCCAACTAACAGTTGCTTCCTATACAGAGCATAATGTGAGACATGCCATGTTGGCTTTGGGTAACACAGTAATGGCCCCAAATGCAGTAGATATAGTGAGTAGAAGGGAAAAGATGTGAAATACGTAGAAACTAGATTGCCATGCTGAGATGAAACTGGCATTGTACACCAGATTGGACTCGAACCCTTTGGGTAACACAATAATGGCCCCAAATGCAGTAGATATAGTGAGTAGAAGGGAAATTTTTAAAAGTGCAAAGAAAAAGATGTGAAACACATAGAAACTAGTTTCCAATGCTGATATGAAACTGGCATTGTACCCCAGATTGGACTCGAACCCTTTGGGTAACACAATAATGACAATAAAAGCAGTTAGTATAGTAAGATGGAGGAAACCATTTAAAAGAGCAGAGAAAGGAATTTGAAATATACAAAAATTGCATTCCCAAGCTGATATGCATCTGGAATTGTACAGGAGGTGAATATTTACTTTCTGTATATCTGGTTCAGTTTACTAAAAGGTTGTAAAGGCCCTAAGTCAGCTTACAAAACACAGTTAGCAGAGGATGGTTTCGATCCATCGACCTCTGGGTTATGGGTCCAGCACGCTTCCGCTGTACCACTCTGCTGTCAACCACCCCAGATAGGACTTGAACCCACAATCCCTGGCTTAGGAGGCCAGTGCCTTATCCAATAGGCCACTGGGGCATCTCAAACACCTTTACTCATCAGTTCTTCCACCAAACAGTTGCTTCCTATACAGAGCATAATGTGAGCCATGCCATGTTGGCTTTGGGTAACACAATAATGGCCCCAAATGCAGTAGATATAGTGAGTAGAAGGGAAATTTTTAAAAGTGCAAAGAAAAAGATGTGAAACACATAGAAACTAGAATGCCATGCTGATATGAAACTGGCATTGTACCCCAGATTGGACTCGAACCCTTTGGGTAACACAATAATGACAATAAAAGCAGTTAGTATAGTAAGATGGAGGAAAGCATTTGAAAGAGCAGAGAAAAGAATGTGAAATATACAATAATTGCATTCCCAAGCTGATATGCATCTGTAATTGTATAGTAGGTGAATATGTACTTTCTGTATCTGGTTCACTTTACTAAAAGGTTGTAAAGGCCCTAAGTCAGCTTACAAAACACAGTTAGCAGAGGATAGTTTCGAACCATCGACCTTTGGGTTATGGGCCCAGCACGCTTCCGCTGAGCCACTCTGCTGTCAACCACCCCAGATGGGACTCGAACCCTTTGGGTAACACAATAATGACAATAAAAGCAGTTAGTATAGTAAGATGGAGGAAAGCATTTGAAAGAGCAGAGAAAAGAATGTGAAATATACAAAAATTGCATTCCCAAGCTCATATGCATCTGGAATTGTACAGTAGGTGAATATGTACTTTCTGTATCTGGTTCACTTTACTAAAAGGTTGTAAAGGCCCTAAGTCAGCTTACAAAACACAGTTAGCAGAGGATGGTTTCGATCCATCGACCTCTGGGTTATGGGCCCAGCACGCTTCCGCTGCGCCACTCTGCTTTGAACCACACCAGATTGGACTCGAACCCTTTGGGTAATACAACTGCTCATACTGAACCAAAACCCAAAACTTTTAAATGTGGATTTTTAAACATCAGATCTCTCTCTTCTAAATCTTTGTTAGTAAATGACTTGATAAATGATCATCAAATTGGTTTATTTTGTCTCACTGAAACGTGGTTGCAGCAGGAAGAATATGTCAGTTTAAATGAGTCAACCCCCCAAAGTCATATTAATTATCATGTTCCTAGATGCACAGGCCGAGGTGGAGGAGTAGCAGCAATATTTCACTCTAGCTTATCAATAATTCCTAGACCTAAACATAGTTATACCTCATTTGAGAGTCTTACTCTTAGCCTTTCACACCCAAACTGGAAAACTCAAAAACCACTATTATTTGTTATCGTGTACCGTCCTCCAGTCCCTTATTCAGAGTTTTTGATTGAATTTTCTGATTTTCTATCTGATTTAGTGCTTAGTACAGATAAAGTCATTATAGTGGGTGACTTTAACATTCATGTAGATGCTGACAGTAACTGTCTGAGCACTGCGTTTAATTCATTATTAGATTCAATTGGTTTTTCCCAAAATGTAAATAAACCCACTCATTGTTTTAGTCACACGTTAGACCTTGTCCTTACATATGGCATTGAAACTGATAATTTAATAGTATTTCCTCATAATTCTCTTCTGTCTGACCATTTTCTAATAACATTTGAATTTACAATAACGGACTATACAGCAGTTAGGAAAAAATTCCACTACAGCAGATGTTTATCTGAAAATGCTGTGAATACATTTAAAGAAATTATTTCTTCATCTTTTTCACCACCATGTGTCAATACTATGGTGAGTAGCCATCTTACTCCTGTGCAAATTGATTATTTAGTTGACGATTCTGCCGCCTCACTGCGTAGGATACTAGATACAGTTGCCCCTTTGAAATAGAAGGCAGTGAATCAGAGGAGCCGACCTCCATGGTACAATTCACAAATGCACAGCTTAAAGCAGGCAACACGAAAGTTAGAGAGGAAGTGGCGTTCCACTAATTTAGAAGAATCCCGGTTCGCCTGGAAAAACAGTTTAAAAACATACAAAAAAGCTCTCCGTGATGCCAGAACAGCATATTATTCCGCATTAATAGAGGAAAACAAGAACAACCCCCGGTTTCTGTTCAGCACTGTAGCCAGGCTGACTAAGAGCCATAGTTCTGTTGAGCCTAGTATTCCCTTAACTTTGAGCAGCAATGACTTTATGACTTTCTTTACTAGTAAAATTGTAGCCATTAGGGAAAAGATTCACCAGATCCTCCCTACAAATATTACGGCTAGATCTTCATGTACAACAGCTATAGAATCCTCAATAAGGCCCCAATCCATCTTAGACTGCTTTTCACCCATAGATCTCACTGAGCTAAGTTCAACTACCGCCTCCTCAAAACTAACAACATGTCTTTTAGACCCTGTTCCAACCAAATTGCTTAAAGATGTTCTACCTTTAATAGACACTTTCATATTAGATTTGATTAACCTATCTTTAGAAACTGGCTATGTACCAAAGGCCTATAAAGTTGCTGTAATCAAACCATTACTTAAAAAACCTTGTCTTGATCCAGGGGATTTAGCCAACTATAGACCAATATCAAATCTCCCGTTTATTTCTAAAATCCTTGAAAAAGTAGTTGCAAAACAATTATGTGATCACCTTTACAGGAATAATTTGTATGAAGACTTTCAGTCAGGATTTAGAGCTCATCACAGTACAGAAACAGCACTGGTAAAAGTCTCCAATGATCTTCTCCTGGCTTCAGATAATGGACTTGTGTCTGTACTCGTCTTACTAGACCTTAGTGCCGCATTTGACACCATTGACCACAACATTTTATTACAGAGACTAGAACATGGATTTGGGATTAAAGGAACCACATTACATTGGTTTAAATCTTATCTGTCAGACAGATTCCAACTTGTTCATGTTAATGATGACTCTTCTTTATGCACCAAAGTCAGCTATGGAGTTCCACAGGGCTCTGTGTTAGGACCAATACTTTTTAATCTCTACATGTCACCTTTAGGCAAAATCATTAGGAAACATTCCATAAACTTCCACTGATATGCAGATGATACCCAGCTCTATTTATCTGTGAAACCAGAAGATACTAACCAATTAGTCAAATTTGAAGCATGTCTAAAAGACATAAAGAACTGGATGTCCTACAATTTCCTACTTCTAAATTCAGACAAAACTGAAATCATCCTCTTTGGGCCTAAAAACATGAGAAATATGCTGTCTAACAATATAGTTACTCTAGATGACATAACTTTGGCCTCTAGTACTACGGTGAGGAACCTAGGAGTTATCTTTGACCAAGATTTGGCGTTTACGTCACATAAAAGACAAATGTCTAGAACAGCCTTCTTCCACCTACGGAACATTGCTAAAATTAGAAGCATCCTGTCTCAAAGTGATGCCGAAAAACTGGTCCATGCATTTGTTACTTCTAGGTTGGACTACTGTAATTCCCTACTTCTGGGGTGTCCTAATAACTCTCTAAAAAGCCTTCAATTAATCCAAAATGCTGCAGCAAGAGTGCTGACTGGATTAGGAAAGAGAGATCATATTTCACCTTCACTAGCTTCTCTTCATTGGCTTCCCATAAAATCTAGAATAGAGTTCAAAACCCTCCTCCTTACATACAAAGCTCTTAATGGTCAAGCTCCATCATATTTAAAAGATCTCATAGTCCTGTATCGCCCAATTAGACCACTTCGATCCCAAAATACTGGCCTACTTGTGGTTCCCAGAGTTTGCAAAAGTAGAATGGGAGGCAGAGCCTTTAGCTATCAAGCTCCTCTCCTGTGGAACCAGCTTCCAATCCAAATTCGGGGAGCAGACACCCTCTCTACTTTTAAGACTAGGCTTAAAACTTTCCTTTTTGATAAAGCTTATAGTTAAAAATCCTCACTCAACGCCAGTGCCTTATCCATTAGGCCACTGGGGCATCTCAAACACCTTTACTCATCAGTTCTTCCACCAAACAGTTGCTTCCTAGACAGAGCATAATGTGAGACATGCCATGTTGGCTTTGGGTAACACAATAATGGCCCCAAATGCAGTAGATATAGTGAGTAGAAGGGAAATTTTTAAAAGTGCAAAGAAAAAGATGTGAAACACGTAGAAACTAGATTGCCATGCTGATATGAAACTGGCATTGTACCCCAGATTGGACTCGAACCCTTTGGGTAGCACAATAATGACAATAAAAGCAGTTAGTATAGTAAGATGGAGGAAAGCATTTGAAAGAGCAGAGAAAAGAATGTGAAATATACAATAATTGCATTCCCAAGCGGATATGCATCTGGAATTGTACAGTAGGTGAATATGTACTTTCTGTATCTGGTTCACTTTACTAAGAGGTTGTAAAGGCCCTAAGTCAGCTTACAAAACACAGTTAGCAGAGGATGGTTTCGATCCATCGACCTCTGGGTTTTGGGCCCAGCACGCTTCCGCTGCGCCACTCTGCTTTCAACCACACCAGATTGGAGTCGAACCCTTTGGGTAACACAATAATGACAATAAAAGCAGTTAGTATAGTAAGATGGAGGAAAGCATTTGAAAGAGCAGAGAAAAGAATGTGAAATATACAAAAATTGCATTCCCAAGCTGATATGCATCTGGAATTGTACAGTAGGCGAATATGTATTTTCTGTATCTGGTTCACTTTACTAAAAGGTTGTAAAGGCCCTAAGTCAGCTTACAAAGCACAGTTAGCAGAGGATGGTTTCGATCCATCGACCTCTGGGTTATGGGCCCAGCACGCTTCCGCTGCGCCACTCTGCTTTCAACCACGCCAGATTGGACTCGAACCCTTTGGGTAACACAATAATGACAATAAAAGCAGTTAGTATAGTAAGATGGAGGAAAGCATTTCAAAGAGCAGAGAAAAGAATGTGAAATATACAAAAATTGCATTCCCAAGCTGATATGCATCTGGAATATTACAGTAGGTGAATATGTACTTTCTGTATCTGGATCACTTTACTTAAAGGTTGTAAAGGCCCTAAGTCAGCTTACAAAACACAGTTAGCAAAGGATGGTTTCAATCTATTGACCTCTGGGTTATGGGCCCAGCACGCTTCTGCTGCGCCACTCTGCTGTCAACCACCCCAGATGGGACTCGAACCCACAATCCCTGGCTTAGGAGGCCAGTGCATTATCCATTAGGCCACTGGGGCATCACAAACACCTTTACTCCTCAGTTCTTCCAACTAACAGTTGCTTCCTATATAGAGCATAATGTGAGACATGCCATGTTGGCTTTGGGTAACACAGTAATGGCCCCAAATGCAGTAGATATAGTGAGTAGAAAGGAAAAGATGTGAAATACGTAGAAACTAGATTGCCATGCTGAGATGAAACTGGCATTGTACACCAGATTAGACTCGAACCCTTTGGGTAACACAATAATGACAATAAAAGCAGTTAGTATAGTAAGATGGACGAAAGCATTTGAAAGAGCAGAGAAAGGAATTTGAAATATACAAAAATTGCATTCCCAAGCTGATATGCATCTGGAATTGTACAGTAGATGAATATGTACTGTCTGTATCTGGTTCATTTTACTAAGACATTGTAAAGGCTCTAAATCACTTTACAAAACACAGTTAGCAGAGGATGGATTCGATCCATCGACCTCTGGGTTATGGGCCCAGCACACTTCTGCTGCGCCACTCTGCTTTCAACCAAACCAGATTGGACTCGAACCCTTTGGGTAACACAATAATGACAATAAAAGCAGTTAGTATAGTAAGATTGAGGAAAGCATTTGAAAGAGCAGAGAAAAGAATGTGAAATATACAAAAATTGCATTCCCAAGCTGATATGCATCTGGAATTGTACAGTAGGTGAATATGTACATTCTGTATCTGGTTCACTTTACTAAAAAGTTGCAAAGGCCCTAAGTCAGCTTACAAAACACAGTTAGCAGAGGATGGTTTCGATCCATCGACCTCTGGGTTATGGGCCCAGCACGCTTCCGCTGCGCCACTCTGCTGTCAACCACCCCAGATGGGACTTGAACCCACAATCCCTGGCTTAGGAGGCCAGTGCCTTATCCATTAGGCCACTGGGGCCTCTCAAACACCTTTACTCATCAGTTCTTCCACCAAACAGTTGCTTCCTAGACAGAGCATAATGTGAGACATGCCATGTTGGCTTTGGGTAACACAATAATGGCCCCAAATGCAGTAGATATAGTGAGTAGAAGGGAAATTTTTAAAAGTGCAAAGAAAAAGATGTGAAACACGTAGAAACTAGATTGCCATGCTGATATGAAACTGGCATTGTACCCCAGATTGGACTCGAACCCTTTGGGTAACACAATAATGACAATAAAAGCAGTTAGTATAGTAAGATGGAGGAAAGCATTTGAAAGAGCAGAGAAAAGAATGTGAAATATACAATAATTGCATTCCCAAGCTGATATGCATCTGGAATTGTATAGTAGGTGAATATGTACTTTCTGTATCTGGTTCACTTTACTAAGAGGTTGTAAAGGCCCTAAGTCAGCTTACAAAACGCAGTTAGCAGAGGATGGTTTCGATCCATCGACCTCTGGGTTATGGGCCCAGCACGCTTCCGCTGCGCCACTCTGCTGTCAACCACCCCAGATGGGACTTGAACCGACAATCCCTGGCTTAGGAGGCCAGTGCCTTATCCGTTAGGCCACTGGGGCCTCTCAAACACCTTTACTCATCAGTTCTTCCACCAAACAGTTGCTTCCTAGACAGAGCATAATGTGAGACATGCCATGTTGGCTTTGGGTAACACAATAATGGCCCCAAATGCAGTAGATATAGTGAGTAGAAGGGAAATTTTTAAAAGTGCAAAGAAAAAGATGTGAAACACGTAGAAACTAGATTGCCATGCTGATATGAAACTGGCATTGTACCCCAGATTGGACTCGAACCCTTTGAGTAGCACAATAATGACAATAAAAGCAGTTAGTATAGTAAGATGGAGGAAAGCATTTGAAAGAGCAGAGAAAAGAATGTGAAATATACAATAATTGCATTCCCAAGCTGATATGCATCTGGAATTGTATAGTAGGTGAATATGTACTTTCTGTATCTGGTTCACTTTACTAAGAGGTTGTAAAGGCCCTAAGTCAGCTTACAAAACACAGTTAGCAGAGGATGGTTCCGATCCATCGACCTCTGGGTTATGGGCCCAGCACGCTTCCGCTGCGCCACTCTGCTGTCAACCACCCCAGATGGGACTTGAACCCACAATCCCTGGCTTAGGAGGCCAGTGCCTTATCCATTAGGCCACTGGGGCATCTCAATCACCTTTACTCATCAGTTCTTCCACCAAACAGTTGCTTCCTAGACAGAGCATAATGTGAGACATGCCATGTTGGCTTTGGGTAACACAATAATGGCCCCAAATGCAGTAGATATAGTGAGTAGAAGGGAAATTTTTAAAAGTGCAAAGAAAAAGATGTGAAACACGTAGAAACTAGATTGCCATGCTGATATGAAACTGGCATTGTACCCCAGATTGGACTCGAACCCTTTGGGTAGCACAATAATGACAATAAAAGCAGTTAGTATAGTAAGATGGAGGAAAGCATTTGAAAGAGCAGAGAAAAGAATGTGAAATATACAATAATTGCATTCCCAAGCTGATATGCATCTGGAATTGTATAGTAGGTGAATATGTACTTTCTGTATCTGGTTCACTTTACTAAGAGGTTGTAAAGGCCCTAAGTCAGCTTACAAAACACAGTTAGCAGAGGATGGTTCCGATCCATCGACCTCTGGGTTATGGGCCCAGCACGCTTCCGCTGCGCCACTCTGCTGTCAACCACCCCAGATGGGACTTGAACCCACAATCCCTGGCTTAGGAGGCCAGTGCCTTATCCATTAGGCCACTGGGGCATCTCAATCACCTTTACTCATCAGTTCTTCCACCAAACAGTTGCTTCCTATACAGAGCATAATGTGAGACATGCCATGTTGGCTTTGGGTAACACAATAATGGCCCCATATGCAGTAGATATAGTGAGTTCAATTCAATTCAACTTTATTTATATAGTGCCAATTCACAACAAAGTCATCTCAGGGCACTTTACAGAATAAAGTCAAGATTATAAAGATATATAAAGAGAACCCAACAATTCCCCCTGGAGCAAGCCATAGGCAACAGTGGAGAGGAAAAACTCCCTTTAACGGAAGAAACCTCCAGCAGAACCAGGCTCAGGGTGGACGGCCATTTGCCTCGACCGGTTGGGGTGAGTGGAAAGGGGAGAGGGAAAAGAACAGAGCAACAAAAAGCAACAACAAAACATTGGGCAGATTGGTAGGACCAGTAGCTTCACGCTGGAAGACACACAGCTTCAAAGCCGGGGGACACCTGCAGAAAGGGACAGAGAGAAGGGGACAGAGGATGACAAAGACAACTACGGGAGAGAACACACAGAGTTAATGACATACAGTGGTGACAATTGCGGGATGAGAGGAGAGGAGAGATGGTCAAGAGGAGGAAAGGAGCTCAGTGCATTGGGGGGTGGGTCCCCCAGCAGTCTAAGCCTATGGCAGCATAACTATAAATAACTATATGCTTTATTAAAAAGGAAGGTTTTAAGCCTAGACTTAAAAGTAGAGAGGCTGTCTGCTTCCCGAATCTGAACTGGGAGCTGGTTTCACAAGAGAGGAGTTTGATAGCTAAAGGCTCTACCTCCCATTCTACTTTTGGAAATTCTGGGAACCACAAGTAGGCCTGCATTCTGAGAGCAAAGTGGTCTACTGGGATGATATGGTGCTATGAGGTCTTCTAAATATGATGGAGCCTGACCATTCAGAGCTTTATATGTAAGAAGCAGGGTTTCAAATTCTATTCTACATTTAATTGGAAGCCAATGGAGAGAAGCTAGTGAAGGTGAAATATGATCTCTCTTGCTAGTTCCAGTCAGCACTCTTGCTGCAGCATTTTGGATTAATTGCAGGCTCTTTAGGGAGTTACTGGGGCATCCTGAAAGTAGGGAATTACAGTAGTCAAACCTAGAGGTAACAAATGCATGGACCAGTTTTTCGGCATCACTTTGAGACAGGATGCTCCTAATTTTGGCAATGTTCCGTAGGTGGAAGAAGGCTGTTCTAGAGATTTGTTTTATATGTGAGTTAAAGGACAGATCCTGATCAAACATAACTCCAAGGTTCCTTGCAGTAGTACTGGAGGCCAGGCTTATGCCATCTAGTGTAACAATATGGTTGGACATCATATCTCTGAGATTTTTGGGCCCAAATACTATGAATTCAGTTTTGTCTGAGTTTAAAAGTAAAAAATTGTGGGACATCCAGGCCTTTATGTCTTGTAGGCATGCTTGAAGCTTTATTAACTGATTATTTTCATCTGGTTCCATATATAAATATAGCTGGGTATCATCAGCATAACAGTGGAAGGGATATTTTTAAAAGTGCAAAGAAAAAGATGTGAAACACGTAGAAACTAGATTGCCATGCTGATATGAAACTGGCATTGTACCCCAGATTGGACTCGAACCCTTTGGGTAACACAATAATGACAATAAAAGCAGTTAGTATAGTAAGATGGAGGAAAGCATTTGAAAGAGCAGAGAAAAGAATGTGAAATATACAAAAATTGCATTCCCAAGCTGATATGCATCTGGAATATTACAGTAGGTGAATATGTACTTTCTGTATCTGGATCACTTTACTTAAAGGTTGTAAAGGCCCTAAGTCAGCTTACAAAACACAGTTAGCAAAGGATGGTTTCAATCTATTGACCTCTGGGTTATGGGCCCAGCACGCTTCCGCTGCGCCACTCTGCTTTCAACCAAACCAGATTGGACTCGAACCCTTTGGGTAACACAATAATGACAATAAAAGCAGTTAGTATAGTAAGATTGAGGAAAGCATTTGAAAGAGCAGAGAAAAGAATGTGAAATATACAAAAATTGCATTCCCAAGCTGATATGCATCTGGAATTGTACAGTAGGTGAATATGTACATTCTGTATCTGGTTCACTTTACTAAAAAGTTGCAAAGGCCCTAAGTCAGCTTACAAAACACAGTTAGCAGAGGATGGTTTCGATCCATCGACCTCTGGGTTATGGGCCCAGCACGCTTCCGCTGCGCCACTCTGCTGTCAACCACCCCAGATGGGACTTGAACCCACAATCCCTGGCTTAGGAGGCCAGTGCCTTATCCATTAGGCCACTGGGGCCTCTCAAACACCTTTACTCATCAGTTCTTCCACCAAACAGTTGCTTCCTAGACAGAGCATAATGTGAGACATGCCATGTTGGCTTTGGGTAACACAATAATGGCCCCAAATGCAGTAGATATAGTGAGTAGAAGGGAAATTTTTAAAAGTGCAAAGAAAAAGATGTGAAACACGTAGAAACTAGATTGCCATGCTGATATGAAACTGGCATTGTACCCCAGATTGGACTCGAACCCTTTGGGTAGCACAATAATGACAATAAAAGCAGTTAGTATAGTAAGATGGAGGAAAGCATTTGAAAGAGCAGAGAAAAGAATGTGAAATATACAATAATTGCATTCCCAAGCTGATATGCATCTGGAATTGTATAGTAGGTGAATATGTACTTTCTGTATCTGGTTCACTTTACTAAGAGGTTGTAAAGGCCCTAAGTCAGCTTACAAAACACAGTTAGCAGAGGATGGTTCCGATCCATCGACCTCTGGGTTATGGGCCCAGCACGCTTCCGCTGTGCCACTCTGCTGTCAACCACCCCAGATGGGACTTGAACCCACAATCCCTGGCTTAGGAGGCCAGTGCCTTATCCATTAGGCCACTGGGGCATCTCAATCACCTTTACTCATCAGTTCTTCCACCAAACAGTTGCTTCCTATACAGAGCATAATGTGAGACATGCCATGTTGGCTTTGGGTAACACAATAATGGCCCCATATGCAGTAGATATAGTGAGTTCAATTCAATTCAACTTTATTTATATAGTGCCAATTCACAACAAAGTCATCTCAGGGCACTTTACAGAATAAAGTCAAGATTATAAAGATATATAAAGAGAACCCAACAATTCCCCCTGGAGCAAGCCATAGGCAACAGTGGAGAGGAAAAACTCCCTTTAACGGAAGAAACCTCCAGCAGAACCAGGCTCAGGGTGGACGGCCATTTGCCTCGACCGGTTGGGGTGAGTGGAAAGGGGAGAGGGAAAAGAACAGAGCAACAAAAAGCAACAACAAAACATTGGGCAGATTGGTAGGACCAGTAGCTTCACGCTGGAAGACACACAGCTTCAAAGCCGGGGGACACCTGCAGAAAGGGACAGAGAGAAGGGGACAGAGGATGACAAAGACAACTACGGGAGAGAACACACAGAGTTAATGACATACAGTGGTGACAATTGCGGGATGAGAGGAGAGGAGAGATGGTCAAGAGGAGGAAAGGAGCTCAGTGCATTGGGGGGTGGGTCCCCCAGCAGTCTAAGCCTATGGCAGCATAACTATAAATAACTATATGCTTTATTAAAAAGGAAGGTTTTAAGCCTAGACTTAAAAGTAGAGAGGCTGTCTGCTTCCCGAATCTGAACTGGGAGCTGGTTTCACAAGAGAGGAGCTTGATAGCTAAAGGCTCTACCTCCCATTCTACTTTTGGAAATTCTGGGAACCACAAGTAGGCCTGCATTCTGAGAGCAAAGTGGTCTACTGGGATGATATGGTGCTATGAGGTCTTCTAAATATGATGGAGCCTGACCATTCAGAGCTTTATATGTAAGAAGCAGGGTTTCAAATTCTATTCTACATTTAATTGGAAGCCAATGGAGAGAAGCTAGTGAAGGTGAAATATGATCTCTCTTGCTAGTTCCAGTCAGCACTCTTGCTGCAGCATTTTGGATTAATTGCAGGCTCTTTAGGGAGTTACTGGGGCATCCTGAAAGTAGGGAATTACAGTAGTCAAACCTAGAGGTAACAAATGCATGGACCAGTTTTTCGGCATCACTTTGAGACAGGATGCTCCTAATTTTGGCAATGTTCCGTAGGTGGAAGAAGGCTGTTCTAGAGATTTGTTTTATATGTGAGTTAAAGGACAGATCCTGATCAAACATAACTCCAAGGTTCCTTGCAGTAGTACTGGAGGCCAGGCTTATGCCATCTAGTGTAACAATATGGTTGGACATCATATCTCTGAGATTTTTGGGCCCAAATACTATGAATTCAGTTTTGTCTGAGTTTAAAAGTAAAAAATTGTGGGACATCCAGGCCTTTATGTCTTGTAGGCATGCTTGAAGCTTTATTAACTGATTATTTTCATCTGGTTCCATATATAAATATAGCTGGGTATCATCAGCATAACAGTGGAAGGGATATTTTTAAAAGTGCAAAGAAAAAGATGTGAAACACGTAGAAACTAGATTGCCATGCTGATATGAAACTGGCATTGTACCCCAGATTGGACTCGAACCCTTTGGGTAACACAATAATGACAATAAAAGCAGTTAGTATAGTAAGATGGAGGAAAGCGTTTGAAAGAGCAGAGAAAAGACTGTGAAATATACAAAAATTGCATTCCCAAGCTGATATGCATCTGGAATATTACAGTAGGTGAATATGTACTTTCTGTATCTGGATCACTTTACTTAAAGGTTGTAAAGGCCCTAAGTCAGCTTACAAAACACAGTTAGCAAAGGATGGTTTCAATCTGTTGACCTCTGGGTTTTGGGCCCAGCACGCTTCCGCTGCGCCACTCTGCTTTCAACCACGCCAGATTGGACTCGAACCCTTTGGGTAACACAATAATGACAATAAAAGCAGTTAGTATAGTAAGATGGAGGAAAGCATTTGAAAGAGCAGAGAAAAGAATGTGAAATATACAAAAATTGCATTCCCAAGCTGATATGCATCTGGAATATTACAGTAGGTGAATATGTACTTTCTGTATCTGGATCACTTTACTTAAAGGTTGTAAAGGCCCTAAGTCAGCTTACAAAACACAGTTAGCAAAGGATGGTTTCAATCTATTGACCTCTGGGTTATGGGCCCAGCACGCTTTTGCTGCGCCACTCTGCTGTCAACCACCCCAGATGGGACTCGAACCCACAATCCCTGGCTTAGGAGGCCAGTGCATTATCCATTAGGCCACTGGGGCATCACAAACACCTTTACTCCTCAGTTCTTCCAACTAACAGTTGCTTCCTATACAGAGCATAATGTGAGACATGCCATGTTGGCTTTGGGTAACACAGTAATGGCCCCAAATGCAGTAGATATAGTGAGTAGAAGGGAAAAGATGTGAAATACGTAGAAACTAGATTGCCATGCTGAGATGAAACTGGCATTGTACACCAGATTGGACTCGAACCCTTTGGGTAACACAATAATGGCCCCAAATGCAGTAGATATAGTGAGTAGAAGGGAAATTTTTAAAAGTGCAAAGAAAAAGATGTGAAACACATAGAAACTAGTTTCCAATGCTGATATGAAACTGGCATTGTACCCCAGATTGGACTCGAACCCTTTGGGTAACACAATAATGACAATAAAAGCAGTTAGTATAGTAAGATGGAGGAAACCATTTAAAAGAGCAGAGAAAGGAATTTGAAATATACAAAAATTGCATTCCCAAGCTGATATGCATCTGGAATTGTACAGGAGGTGAATATTTACTTTCTGTATCTGGTTCAGTTTACTAAAAGGTTGTAAAGGCCCTAAGTCAGCTTACAAAACACAGTTAGCAGAGGATGGTTTCGATCCATCGACCTCTGGGTTATGGGTCCAGCACGCTTCCGCTGTACCACTCTGCTGTCAACCACCCCAGATAGGACTTGAACCCACAATCCCTGGCTTAGGAGGCCAGTGCCTTATCCAATAGGCCACTGGGGCATCTCAAACACCTTTACTCATCAGTTCTTCCACCAAACAGTTGCTTCCTATACAGAGCATAATGTGAGCCATGCCATGTTGGCTTTGGGTAACACAATAATGGCCCCAAATGCAGTAGATATAGTGAGTAGAAGGGAAATTTTTAAAAGTGCAAAGAAAAAGATGTGAAACACGTAGAAACTAGAATGCCATGCTGATATGAAACTGGCATTGTACCCCAGATTGGACTCGAACCCTTTGGGTAACACAATAATGACAATAAAAGCAGTTAGTATAGTAAGATGGAGGAAAGCATTTGAAAGAGCAGAGAAAAGAATGTGAAATATACAAAAATTGCATTCCCAAGCTGATATGCATCTGGAATATTACAGTAGGTGAATATGTACTTTCTGTATCTGGTTCACTTTACTAAAAGGTTGTAAAGGCCCTAAGTCAGCTTACAAAACACAGTTAGCAGAGGATAGTTTCGAACCATCGACCTTTGGGTTATGGGCCCAGCACGCTTCCGCTGAGCCACTCTGCTGTCAACCACCCCAGATGGGACTCGAACCCTTTGGGTAACACAATAATGACAATAAAAGCAGTTAGTATAGTAAGATGGAGGAAAGCATTTGAAAGAGCAGAGAAAAGAATGTGAAATATACAAAAATTGCATTCCCAAGCTCATATGCATCTGGAATTGTACAGTAGGTGAATATGTACTTTCTGTATCTGGTTCACTTTACTAAAAGGTTGTAAAGGCCCTAAGTCAGCTTACAAAACACAGTTAGCAGAGGATGGTTTCGATCCATCGACCTCTGGGTTATGGGCCCAGCACGCTTCCGCTGCGCCACTCTGCTTTGAACCACACCAGATGGGACTCGAACCCTTTGGGTAATACAACTGCTCATACTGAACCAAAACCCAAAACTTTTAAATGTGGATTATTAAACATCAGATCTCTCTCTTCTAAATCTTTGTTAGTAAATGACTTGATAAATGATCATCAAATTGGTTTATTTTGTCTCACTGAAACGTGGTTGCAGCAGGAAGAATATGTCAGTTTAAATGAGTCAACCCCCCAAAGTCATATTAATTATCATGTTCCTAGATGCACAGGCCGAGGTGGAGGAGTAGCAGCAATATTTCACTCTAGCTTATCAATAATTCCTAGACCTAAACATAGTTATACCTCATTTGAGAGTCTTACTCTTAGCCTTTCACACCCAAACTGGAAAACTCAAAAACCACTATTATTTGTTATCGTGTACCGTCCTCCAGTCCCTTATTCAGAGTTTTTGATTGAATTTTCTGATTTTCTATCTGATTTAGTGCTTAGTACAGATAAAGTCATTATAGTGGGTGACTTTAACATTCATGTAGATGCTGACAGTAACTGTCTGAGCACTGCGTTTAATTCATTATTAGATTCAATTGGTTTTTCCCAAAATGTAAATAAACCCACTCATTGTTTTAGTCACACGTTAGACCTTGTCCTTACATATGGCATTGAAACTGATAATTTAATAGTATTTCCTCATAATTCTCTTCTGTCTGACCATTTTCTAATAACATTTGAATTTACAATAACGGACTATACAGCAGTTAGGAAAAAATTCCACTACAGCAGATGTTTATCTGAAAATGCTGTGAATACATTTAAAGAAATTATTTCTTCATCTTTTTCACCACCATGTGTCAATACTATGGTGAGTAGCCATCTTACTCCTGTGCAAATTGATTATTTAGTTGACGATTCTGCCGCCTCACTGCGTAGGATACTAGATACAGTTGCCCCTTTGAAATAGAAGGCAGTGAATCAGAGGAGCCGACCTCCATGGTACAATTCACAAATGCACAGCTTAAAGCAGGCAACACGAAAGCTAGAGAGGAAGTGGCGTTCCACTAATTTAGAAAAATCCCGGTTAGCCTGGAAAAACAGTTTAAAAACATACAAAAAAGCTCTCCGTGATGCCAGAACAGCATATTATTCCGCATTAATAGAGGAAAACAAGAACAACCCCCGGTTTCTGTTCAGCACTGTAGCCAGGCTGACTAAGAGCCATAGTTCTGTTGAGCCTAGTATTCCCTTAACTTTGAGCAGCAATGACTTTATGACTTTCTTTACTAGTAAAATTGTAGCCATTAGGGAAAAGATTCACCAGATCCTCCCTACAAATATTACGGCTAGATCTTCATGTACAACAGCTATAGAATCCTCAATAAGGCCCCAATCCATCTTAGACTGCTTTTCACCCATAGATCTCACTGAGCTAAGTTCAACTACCGCCTCCTCAAAACTAACAACATGTCTTTTAGACCCTGTTCCAACCAAATTGCTTAAAGATGTTCTACCTTTAATAGACACTTTCATATTAGATTTGATTAACCTATCTTTAGAAACTGGCTATGTACCAAAGGCCTATAAAGTTGCTGTAATCAAACCATTACTTAAAAAACCTTGTCTTGATCCAGGGGATTTAGCCAACTATAGACCAATATCAAATCTCCCGTTTATTTCTAAAATCCTTGAAAAAGTAGTTGCAAAACAATTATGTGATCACCTTTACAGGAATAATTTGTATGAAGACTTTCAGTCAGGATTTAGAGCTCATCACAGTACAGAAACAGCACTGGTAAAAGTCTCCAATGATCTTCTCCTGGCTTCAGATAATGGACTTGTGTCTGTACTCGTCTTACTAGACCTTAGTGCCGCATTTGACACCATTGACCACAACATTTTATTACAGAGACTAGAACATGGATTTGGGATTAAAGGAACCACATTACATTGGTTTAAATCTTATCTGTCAGACAGATTCCAACTTGTTCATGTTAATGATGACTCTTCTTTATGCACCAAAGTCAGCTATGGAGTTCCACAGGGCTCTGTGTTAGGACCAATACTTTTTAATCTCTACATGTCACCTTTAGGCAAAATCATTAGGAAACATTCCATAAACTTCCACTGATATGCAGATGATACCCAGCTCTATTTATCTGTGAAACCAGAAGATACTAACCAATTAGTCAAATTTGAAGCATGTCTAAAAGACATAAAGAACTGGATGTCCTACAATTTCCTACTTCTAAATTCAGACAAAACTGAAATCATCCTCTTTGGGCCTAAAAACATGAGAAATATGCTGTCTAACAATATAGTTACTCTAGATGACATAACTTTGGCCTCTAGTACTACGGTGAGGAACCTTGGAGTTATCGTTGACCAAGATTTGGCGTTTACGTCACATAAAAGACAAATGTCTAGAACAGCCTTCTTCCACCTACGGAACATTGCTAAAATTAGAAGCATCCTGTCTCAAAGTGATGCCGAAAAACTTGTCCATGCATTTGTTACTTCTAGGTTGGACTACTGTAATTCCCTACTTCTGGGGTGTCCTAATAACTCTCTAAAAAGCCTTCAATTAATCCAAAATGCTGCAGCAAGAGTGCTGACTGGATTAGGAAAGAGAGATCATATTTCACCTTCACTAGCTTCTCTTCATTGGCTTCCCATAAAATCTAGAATAGAGTTCAAAACCCTCCTCCTTACATACAAAGCTCTTAATGGTCAAGCTCCATCATATTTAATAGATCTCATAGTCCTGTATCGCCCAATTAGACCACTTCGATCCCAAAATACTGGCCTACTTGTGGTTCCCAGAGTTTGCAAAAGTAGAATGGGAGGCAGAGCCTTTAGCTATCAAGCTCCTCTCCTGTGGAACCAGCTTCCAATCCAAATTCGGGGAGCAGACACCCTCTCTACTTTTAAGACTAGGCTTAAAACTTTCCTTTTTGATGAAGCTTATAGTTAAAAATCCTCACTCAACGCCAGTGCCTTATCCATTAGGCCACTGGGGCATCTCAAACACCTTTACTCATCAGTTCTTCCACCAAACAGTTGCTTCCTAGACAGAGCATAATGTGAGACATGCCATGTTGGCTTTGGGTAACACAATAATGGCCCCAAATGCAGTAGATATAGTGAGTAGAAGGGAAATTTTTAAAAGTGCAAAGAAAAAGATGTGAAACACGTAGAAACTAGATTGCCATGCTGATATGAAACTGGCATTGTACCCCAGATTGGACTCGAACCCTTTGGGAAGCACAATAATGACAATAAAAGCAGTTAGTATAGTAAGATGGAGGAAAGCATTTGAAAGAGCAGAGAAAAGAATGTGAAATATACAATAATTGCATTCCCAAGCGGATATGCATCTGGAATTGTACAGTAGGTGAATATGTACTTTCTGTATCTGGTTCACTTTACTAAGAGGTTGTAAAGGCCCTAAGTCAGCTTACAAAACACAGTTAGCAGAGGATGGATTCGATCCATCGACCTCTGGGTTATGGGCCCAGCACACTTCTGCTGCGCCACTCTGCTTTCAACCAAACCAGATTGGACTCGAACCCTTTGGGTAACACAATAATGACAATAAAAGCAGTTAGTATAGTAAGATTGAGGAAAGCATTTGAAAGAGCAGAGAAAAGAATGTGAAATATACAAAAATTGCATTCCCAAGCTGATATGCATCTGGAATTGTACAGTAGGTGAATATGTACATTCTGTATCTGGTTCACTTTACTAAAAAGTTGCAAAGGCCCTAAGTCAGCTTACAAAACACAGTTAGCAGAGGATGGTTTCGATCCATCGACCTCTGGGTTATGGGCCCAGCACGCTTCCGCTGCGCCACTCTGCTGTCAACCACCCCAGATGGGACTTGAACCCACAATCCCTGGCTTAGGAGGCCAGTGCCTTATCCATTAGGCCACTGGGGCCTCTCAAACACCTTTACTCATCAGTTCTTCCACCAAACAGTTGCTTCCTAGACAGAGCATAATGTGAGACATGCCATGTTGGCTTTGGGTAACACAATAATGGCCCCAAATGCAGTAGATATAGTGAGTAGAAGGGAAATTTTTAAAAGTGCAAAGAAAAAGATGTGAAACACGTAGAAACTAGATTGCCATGCTGATATGAAACTGGCATTGTACCCCAGATTGGACTCGAACCCTTTGGGTAGCACAATAATGACAATAAAAGCAGTTAGTATAGTAAGATGGAGGAAAGCATTTGAAAGAGCAGAGAAAAGAATGTGAAATATACAATAATTGCATTCCCAAGCTGATATGCATCTGGAATTGTATAGTAGGTGAATATGTACTTTCTGTATCTGGTTCACTTTACTAAGAGGTTGTAAAGGCCCTAAGTCAGCTTACAAAACACAGTTAGCAGAGGATGGTTTCGATCCATCGACCTCTGGGTTATGGGCCCAGCACGCTTCCGCTGCGCCACTCTGCTGTCAACCACCCCAGATGGGACTTGAACCCACAATCCCTGGCTTAGGAGGCCAGTGCCTTATCCATTAGGCCACTGGGGCATCTCAATCACCTTTACTCATCAGTTCTTCCACCAAACAGTTGCTTCCTATACAGAGCATAATGTGAGACATGCCATGTTGGCTTTGGGTAACACAATAATGGCCCCATATGCAGTAGATATAGTGAGTTCAATTCAATTCAACTTTATTTATATAGTGCCAATTCACAACAAAGTCATCTCAGGGCACTTTACAGAATAAAGTCAAGATTATAAAGATATATAAAGAGAACCCAACAATTCCCCCTGGAGCAAGCCATAGGCAACAGTGGAGAGGAAAAACTCCCTTTAACGGAAGAAACCTCCAGCAGAACCAGGCTCAGGGTGGACGGCCATTTGCCTCGACCGGTTGGGGTGAGTGGAAAGGGGAGAGGGAAAAGAACAGAGCAACAAAAAGCAACAACAAAACATTGGGCAGATTGGTAGGACCAGTAGCTTCACGCTGGAAGACACACAGCTTCAAAGCCGGGGGACACCTGCAGAAAGGGACAGAGAGAAGGGGACAGAGGATGACAAAGACAACTACGGGAGAGAACACACAGAGTTAATGACATACAGTGGTGACAATTGCGGGATGAGAGGAGAGGAGAGATGGTCAAGAGGAGGAAAGGAGCTCAGTGCATTGGGGGGTGGGTCCCCCAGCAGTCTAAGCCTATGGCAGCATAACTATAAATAACTATATGCTTTATTAAAAAGGAAGGTTTTAAGCCTAGACTTAAAAGTAGAGAGGCTGTCTGCTTCCCGAATCTGAACTGGGAGCTGGTTTCACAAGAGAGGAGCTTGATAGCTAAAGGCTCTACCTCCCATTCTACTTTTGGAAATTCTGGGAACCACAAGTAGGCCTGCATTCTGAGAGCAAAGTGGTCTACTGGGATGATATGGTGCTATGAGGTCTTCTAAATATGATGGAGCCTGACCATTCAGAGCTTTATATGTAAGAAGCAGGGTTTCAAATTCTATTCTACATTTAATTGGAAGCCAATGGAGAGAAGCTAGTGAAGGTGAAATATGATCTCTCTTGCTAGTTCCAGTCAGCACTCTTGCTGCAGCATTTTGGATTAATTGCAGGCTCTTTAGGGAGTTACTGGGGCATCCTGAAAGTAGGGAATTACAGTAGTCAAACCTAGAGGTAACAAATGCATGGACCAGTTTTTCGGCATCACTTTGAGACAGGATGCTCCTAATTTTGGCAATGTTCCGTAGGTGGAAGAAGGCTGTTCTAGAGATTTGTTTTATATGTGAGTTAAAGGACAGATCCTGATCAAACATAACTCCAAGGTTCCTTGCAGTAGTACTGGAGGCCAGGCTTATGCCATCTAGTGTAACAATATGGTTGGACATCATATCTCTGAGATTTTTGGGCCCAAATACTATGAATTCAGTTTTGTCTGAGTTTAAAAGTAAAAAATTGTGGGACATCCAGGCCTTTATGTCTTGTAGGCATGCTTGAAGCTTTATTAACTGATTATTTTCATCTGGTTCCATATATAAATATAGCTGGGTATCATCAGCATAACAGTGGAAGGGATATTTTTAAAAGTGCAAAGAAAAAGATGTGAAACACGTAGAAACTAGATTGCCATGCTGATATGAAACTGGCATTGTACCCCAGATTGGACTCGAACCCTTTGGGTAACACAATAATGACAATAAAAGCAGTTAGTATAGTAAGATGGAGGAAAGCGTTTGAAAGAGCAGAGAAAAGACTGTGAAATATACAAAAATTGCATTCCCAAGCTCATATGCATCTGGAATTGTATAGTAGATGAATATGTACTGTCTGTATCTGGTTCATTTTACTAAGACATTGTAAAGGCCCTAAATCACCTTACAAAACACAGTTAGCAGAGGATGGTTTCGATTCATCGACCTCTGGGTTATGGGCCCAGCACGCTTCCGCTGCGCCACTCTGCTTTCAACCACTCTGCTTTCAACCACTCTGCTTTCAACCACTCTGCTTTCAACCACTCTGCTTTCAACCACTCTGCTTTCAACCACTCTGCTTTCAACCACGCATGATGGGACTCGAACCCTTTGGGTAACACAATAATGACAATAAAAGCAGTTAGTATAGTAAGATGGAGGAAAGCATTTGAAAGAGCAGAGAAAAGAATGTGAAATATACAAAAATTGCATTCCCAAGCTGATATGCATCTGGATTTGTATAGTAGGTGAATATGTACTTTCTGTATCTGGTTCACTTTACTAAGAGGTTGTAAAGGCCCTAAGTCAGCTTACAAAACACAGTTAGCAGAGGATGGTTCCGATCCATCGACCTCTGGGTTATGGGCCCAGCACGCTTCCGCTGCGCCACTCTGCTGTCAACCACCCCAGATGGGACTTAAACCCACAATCCCTGGCTTAGGAGGCCAGTGCCTTATCCATTAGGCCACTGGGGCATCTCAATCACCTTTACTCATCAGTTCTTCCACCAAACAGTTGCTTCCTATACAGAGCATAATGTGAGACATGCCATGTTGGCTTTGGGTAACACAATAATGGCCCCATATGCAGTAGATATAGTGAGTTCAATTCAATTCAACTTTATTTATATAGTGCCAATTCACAACAAAGTCATCTCAGGGCACTTTACAGAATAAAGTCAAGATTATAAAGATATATAAAGAGAACCCAACAATTCCCCCTGGAGCAAGCCATAGGCAACAGTGGAGAGGAAAAACTCCCTTTAACGGAAGAAACCTCCAGCAGAACCAGGCTCAGGGTGGACGGCCATTTGCCTCGACCGGTTGGGGTGAGTGGAAAGGGGAGAGGGAAAAGAACAGAGCAACAAAAAGCAACAACAAAACATTGGGCAGATTGGTAGGACCAGTAGCTTCACGCTGGAAGACACACAGCTTCAAAGCCGGGGGACACCTGCAGAAAGGGACAGAGAGAAGGGGACAGAGGATGACAAAGACAACTACGGGAGAGAACACACAGAGTTAATGACATACAGTGGTGACAATTGCGGGATGAGAGGAGAGGAGAGATGGTCAAGAGGAGGAAAGGAGCTCAGTGCATTGGGGGGTGGGTCCCCCAGCAGTCTAAGCCTATGGCAGCATAACTATAAATAACTATATGCTTTATTAAAAAGGAAGGTTTTAAGCCTAGACTTAAAAGTAGAGAGGCTGTCTGCTTCCCGAATCTGAACTGGGAGCTGGTTTCACAAGAGAGGAGCTTGATAGCTAAAGGCTCTACCTCCCATTCTACTTTTGGAAATTCTGGGAACCACAAGTAGGCCTGCATTCTGAGAGCAAAGTGGTCTACTGGGATGATATGGTGCTATGAGGTCTTCTAAATATGATGGAGCCTGACCATTCAGAGCTTTATATGTAAGAAGCAGGGTTTCAAATTCTATTCTACATTTAATTGGAAGCCAATGGAGAGAAGCTAGTGAAGGTGAAATATGATCTCTCTTGCTAGTTCCAGTCAGCACTCTTGCTGCAGCATTTTGGATTAATTGCAGGCTCTTTAGGGAGTTACTGGGGCATCCTGAAAGTAGGGAATTACAGTAGTCAAACCTAGAGGTAACAAATGCATGGACCAGTTTTTCGGCATCACTTTGAGACAGGATGCTCCTAATTTTGGCAATGTTCCGTAGGTGGAAGAAGGCTGTTCTAGAGATTTGTTTTATATGTGAGTTAAAGGACAGATCCTGATCAAACATAACTCCAAGGTTCCTTGCAGTAGTACTGGAGGCCAGGCTTATGCCATCTAGTGTAACAATATGGTTGGACATCATATCTCTGAGATTTTTGGGCCCAATTACTATGAATTCAGTTTTGTCTGAGTTTAAAAGTAAAAAATTGTGGGACATCCAGGCCTTTATGTCTTGTAGGCATGCTTGAAGCTTTATTAACTGATTATTTTCATCTGGTTCCATATATAAATATAGCTGGGTATCATCAGCATAACAGTGGAAGGGATATTTTTAAAAGTGCAAAGAAAAAGATGTGAAACACGTAGAAACTAGATTGCCATGCTGATATGAAACTGGCATTGTACCCCAGATTGGACTCGAACCCTTTGGGTAACACAATAATGACAATAAAAGCAGTTAGTATAGTAAGATGGAGGAAAGCGTTTGAAAGAGCAGAGAAAAGACTGTGAAATATACAAAAATTGCATTCCCAAGCTCATATGCATCTGGAATTGTATAGTAGATGAATATGTACTGTCTGTATCTGGTTCATTTTACTAAGACATTGTAAAGGCCCTAAATCACCTTACAAAACACAGTTAGCAGAGGATGGTTTCGATTCATCGACCTCTGGGTTATGGGCCCAGCACGCTTCCGCTGCGCCACTCTGCTTTCAACCACTCTGCTTTCAACCACTCTGCTTTCAACCACTCTGCTTTCAACCACTCTGCTTTCAACCACTCTGCTTTCAACCACGCCAGATGGGACTCGAACCCTTTGGGTAACACAATAATGACAATAAAAGCAGTTAGTATAGTAAGATGGAGGAAAGCATTTGAAAGAGCAGAGAAAAGAATGTGAAATATACAAAAATTGCATTCCCAAGCTGATATGCATCTGGATTTGTATAGTAGGTGAATATGTACTTTCTGTATCTGGTTCACTTTACTAAAAGGTTGTAAAGGCCCTAAGTCAGCTTACAAAACACAGTGAGCAGAGGATGGTTTCGAGCCATTGACCTTTGGGTTATGGGCCCAGCACGCTTCCACTGCACCACTCTGCTGTCAACCACCCCAGATGGGATTTGAACCCACAATCATTGGCTTAGGAGGCCAGTGCCTTATCCATTAGGCCACTGGGGCATCTCAAACACCTTTACTCATCAGTTCTTCCACCAAACAGTTGCTTCCTATACAGAGCATAATGTGAGACATGCCATGTTGGCTTTGGGTAACACAATAATGGCCCCAAATGCAGTAGATATAGTGAGTAGAAGGGAAATTTTTAAAAGTGCAAAGAAAAAGATGTGAAACACATAGAAACTAGTTTCCAATGCTGATATAAAACTGGCATTGTACCCCAGATTGGACTCGAACCCTTTGGGTAACACAATAATGACAATAAAAGCAGTTAGTATAGTAAGATGGAGGAAACCATTTAAAAGAGCAGAGAAAGGAATTTGAAATATACAAAAATTGCATTCCCAAGCTGATATGCATCTGGAATTGTACAGTAGGTGAATATGTACTTTCTGTATCTGGTTCACTTTACTAAAAGGTTGTAAAGGCCCTAAGTCAGCTTACAAAACACAGTTAGCAGAGGATAGTTTCGAACCATCGACCTTTGGGTTATGGGCCCAGCACGCTTCCGCTGAGCCACTCTGCTGTCAACCACCCCAGATGGGACTCGAACCCTTTGGGTAACACAATAATGACAATAAAAGCAGTTAGTATAGTAAGATGGAGGAAAGCATTTGAAAGAGCAGAGAAAAGAATGTGAAATATACAAAAATTGCATTCCCAAGCTCATATGCATCTGGAATTGTACAGTAGGTGAATATGTACTTTCTGTATCTGGTTCACTTTACTAAAAGGTTGTAAAGGCCCTAAGTCAGCTTACAAAACACAGTTAGCAGAGGATGGTTTCGATCCATCGACTTCTGGGTTATGGGCCCAGCACGCTTCCGCTGCGCCACTCTGCTTTGAACCACACCAGATTGGACTCGAACCCTTTGGGTAATACAACTGCTCATACTGAACCAAAACCCAAAACTTTTAAATGTGGATTATTAAACATCAGATCTCTCTCTTCTAAATCTTTGTTAGTAAATGACTTGATAAATGATCATCAAATTGGTTCATTTTGTCTCACTGAAACGTGGTTGCAGCAGGAAGAATATGTCAGTTTAAATGAGTCAACCCCCCAAAGTCATATTAATTATCATGTTCCTAGATGCACAGGCCGAGGTGGAGGAGTAGCAGCAATATTTCACTCTAGCTTATCAATAATTCCTAGACCTAAACATAGTTATACCTCATTTGAGAGTCTTACTCTTAGCCTTTCACACCCAAACTGGAAAACTCAAAAACCACTATTATTTGTTATCGTGTACCGTCCTCCAGTCCCTTATTCAGAGTTTTTGATTGAATTTTCTGATTTTCTATCTGATTTAGTGCTTAGTACAGATAAAGTCATTATAGTGGGTGACTTTAACATTCATGTAGATGCTGACAGTAACTGTCTGAGCACTGCGTTTAATTCATTATTAGATTCAATTGGTTTTTCCCAAAATGTAAATAAACCCACTCATTGTTTTAGTCACACGTTAGACCTTGTCCTTACATATGGCATTGAAACTGATAATTTAATAGTATTTCCTCATAATTCTCTTCTGTCTGACCATTTTCTAATAACATTTGAATTTACAATAACGGACTATACAGCAGTTAGGAAAAAATTCCACTACAGCAGATGTTTATCTGAAAATGCTGTGAATACATTTAAAGAAATTATTTCTTCATCTTTTTCACCACCATGTGTCAATACTATGGTGAGTAGCCATCTTACTCCTGTGCAAATTGATTATTTAGTTGACGATTCTGCCGCCTCACTGCGTAGGATACTAGATACAGTTGCCCCTTTGAAATAGAAGGCAGTGAATCAGAGGAGCCGACCTCCATGGTACAATTCACAAATGCACAGCTTAAAGCAGGCAACACGAAAGTTAGAGAGGAAGTGGCGTTCCACTAATTTAGAAGAATCCCGGTTAGCCTGGAAAAACAGTTTAAAAACATACAAAAAAGCTCTCCGTGATGCCAGAACAGCATATTATTCCGCATTAATAGAGGAAAACAAGAACAACCCCCGGTTTCTGTTCAGCACTGTAGCCAGGCTGACTAAGAGCCATAGTTCTGTTGAGCCTAGTATTCCCTTAACTTTGAGCAGCAATGACTTTATGACTTTCTTTACTAGTAAAATTGTAGCCATTAGGGAAAAGATTCACCAGATCCTCCCTACAAATATTACGGCTAGATCTTCATGTACAACAGCTATAGAATCCTCAATAAGGCCCCAATCCATCTTAGACTGCTTTTCACCCATAGATCTCACTGAGCTAAGTTCAACTACCGCCTCCTCAAAACTAACAACATGTCTTTTAGACCCTGTTCCAACCAAATTGCTTAAAGATGTTCTACCTTTAATAGACACTTTCATATTAGATTTGATTAACCTATCTTTAGAAACTGGCTATGTACCAAAGGCCTATAAAGTTGCTGTAATCAAACCATTACTTAAAAAACCTTGTCTTGATCCAGGGGATTTAGCCAACTATAGACCAATATCAAATCTCCCGTTTATTTCTAAAATCCTTGAAAAAGTAGTTGCAAAACAATTATGTGATCACCTTTACAGGAATAATTTGTATGAAGACTTTCAGTCAGGATTTAGAGCTCATCACAGTACAGAAACAGCACTGGTAAAAGTCTCCAATGATCTTCTCCTGGCTTCAGATAATGGACTTGTGTCTGTACTCGTCTTACTAGACCTTAGTGCCGCATTTGACACCATTGACCACAACATTTTATTACAGAGACTAGAACATGGATTTGGGATTAAAGGAACCACATTACATTGGTTTAAATCTTATCTGTCAGACAGATTCCAACTTGTTCATGTTAATGATGACTCTTCTTTATGCACCAAAGTCAGCTATGGAGTTCCACAGGGCTCTGTGTTAGGACCAATACTTTTTAATCTCTACATGTCACCTTTAGGCAAAATCATTAGGAAACATTCCATAAACTTCCACTGATATGCAGATGATACCCAGCTCTATTTATCTGTGAAACCAGAAGATACTAACCAATTAGTCAAATTTGAAGCATGTCTAAAAGACATAAAGAACTGGATGTCCTACAATTTCCTACTTCTAAATTCAGACAAAACTGAAATCATCCTCTTTGGGCCTAAAAACATGAGAAATATGCTGTCTAACAATATAGTTACTCTAGATGACATAACTTTGGCCTCTAGTACTACGGTGAGGAACCTTGGAGTTATCTTTGACCAAGATTTGGCGTTTACGTCACATAAAAGACAAATGTCTAGAACAGCCTTCTTCCACCTACGGAACATTGCTAAAATTAGAAGCATCCTGTCTCAAAGTGATGCCGAAAAACTGGTCCATGCATTTGTTACTTCTAGGTTGGACTACTGTAATTCCCTACTTCTGGGGTGTCCTAATAACTCTCTAAAAAGCCTTCAATTAATCCAAAATGCTGCAGCAAGAGTGCTGACTGGATTAGGAAAGAGAGATCATATTTCACCTTCACTAGCTTCTCTTCATTGGCTTCCCATAAAATCTAGAATAGAGTTCAAAACCCTCCTCCTTACATACAAAGCTCTTAATGGTCAAGCTCCATCATATTTAAAAGATCTCATAGTCCTGTATCGCCCAATTAGACCACTTCGATCCCAAAATACTGGCCTACTTGTGGTTCCCAGAGTTTGCAAAAGTAGAATGGGAGGCAGAGCCTTTAGCTATCAAGCTCCTCTCCTGTGGAACCAGCTTCCAATCCAAATTCGGGGAGCAGACACCCTCTCTACTTTTAAGACTAGGCTTAAAACTTTCCTTTTTGATAAAGCTTATAGTTAAAAATCCTCACTCAACGCCAGTGCCTTATCCATTAGGCCACTGGGGCATCTCAAACACCTTTACTCATCAGTTCTTCCACCAAACAGTTGCTTCCTAGACAGAGCATAATGTGAGACATGCCATGTTGGCTTTGGGTAACACAATAATGGCCCCAAATGCAGTAGATATAGTGAGTAGAAGGGAAATTTTTAAAAGTGCAAAGAAAAAGATGTGAAACACGTAGAAACTACATTGCCATGCTGATATGAAACTGGCATTGTACCCCAGATTGGACTCGAACCCTTTGGGTAGCACAATAATGACAATAAAAGCAGTTAGTATAGTAAGATGGAGGAAAGCATTTGAAAGAGCAGAGAAAAGAATGTGAAATATACAATAATTGCATTCCCAAGCGGATATGCATCTGGAATTGTACAGTAGGTGAATATGTACTTTCTGTATCTGGTTCACTTTACTAAGAGGTTGTAAAGGCCCTAAGTCAGCTTACAAAACACAGTTAGCAGAGGATGGTTTCGATCCATCGACCTCTGGGTTTTGGGCCCAGCACGCTTCCGCTGCGCCACTCTGCTTTCAACCACACCAGATTGGAGTCGAACCCTTTGGGTAACACAATAATGACAATAAAAGCAGTTAGTATAGTAAGATGGAGGAAAGCATTTGAAAGAGCAGAGAAAAGAATGTGAAATATACAAAAATTGCATTCCCAAGCTGATATGCATCTGGAATTGTACAGTAGGCGAATATGTATTTTCTGTATCTGGTTCACTTTACTAAAAGGTTGTAAAGGCCCTAAGTCAGCTTACAAAACACAGTTAGCAGAGGATGGTTTCGATCCATCGACCTCTGGGTTATGGGCCCAGCACGCTTCCGCTGCGCCACTCTGCTTTCAACCACGCCAGATTGGACTCGAACCCTTTGGGTAACACAATAATGACAATAAAAGCAGTTAGTATAGTAAGATGGAGGAAAGCATTTGAAAGAGCAGAGAAAAGAATGTGAAATATACAAAAATTGCATTCCCAAGCTGATATGCATCTGGAATATTACAGTAGGTGAATATGTACTTTCTGTATCTGGATCACTTTACTTAAAGGTTGTAAGGGCCCTAAGTCAGCTTACAAAACACAGTTAGCAAAGGATGGTTTCAATCTATTGACCTCTGGGTTATGGGCCCAGCACGCTTCTGCTGCGCCACTCTGCTGTCAACCACCCCAGATGGGACTCGAACCCACAATCCCTGGCTTAGGAGGCCAGTGCATTATCCATTAGGCCACTGGGGAATCACAAACACCTTTACTCCTCAGTTCTTCCACCAAACAGTTGCTTCCTATACAGAGCATAATGTGAGCCATGCCATGTTGGCTTTGGGTAACACAATAATGGCCCCAAATGCAGTAGATATAGTGAGTAGAAGGGAAATTTTTAAAAGTGCAAAGAAAAAGATGTGAAACACGTAGAAACTACATTGCCATGCTGATATGAAACTGGCATTGTACCCCAGATTGGACTCGAACCCTTTGGGTAGCACAATAATGACAATAAAAGCAGTTAGTATAGTAAGATGGAGGAAAGCATTTGAAAGAGCAGAGAAAAGAATGTGAAATATACAATAATTGCATTCCCAAGCGGATATGCATCTGGAATTGTACAGTAGGTGAATATGTACTTTCTGTATCTGGTTCACTTTACTAAGAGGTTGTAAAGGCCCTAAGTCAGCTTACAAAACACAGTTAGCAGAGGATGGTTTCGATCCATCGACCTCTGGGTTTTGGGCCCAGCACGCTTCCGCTGCGCCACTCTGCTTTCAACCACACCAGATTGGAGTCGAACCCTTTGGGTAACACAATAATGACAATAAAAGCAGTTAGTATAGTAAGATGGAGGAAAGCATTTGAAAGAGCAGAGAAAAGAATGTGAAATATACAAAAATTGCATTCCCAAGCTGATATGCATCTGGAATTGTACAGTAGGCGAATATGTATTTTCTGTATCTGGTTCACTTTACTAAAAGGTTGTAAAGGCCCTAAGTCAGCTTACAAAACACAGTTAGCAGAGGATGGTTTCGATCCATCGACCTCTGGGTTATGGGCCCAGCACGCTTCCGCTGCGCCACTCTGCTTTCAACCACGCCAGATTGGACTCGAACCCTTTGGGTAACACAATAATGACAATAAAAGCAGTTAGTATAGTAAGATGGAGGAAAGCATTTGAAAGAGCAGAGAAAAGAATGTGAAATATACAAAAATTGCATTCCCAAGCTGATATGCATCTGGAATATTACAGTAGGTGAATATGTACTTTCTGTATCTGGATCACTTTACTTAAAGGTTGTAAGGGCCCTAAGTCAGCTTACAAAACACAGTTAGCAAAGGATGGTTTCAATCTATTGACCTCTGGGTTATGGGCCCAGCACGCTTCTGCTGCGCCACTCTGCTGTCAACCACCCCAGATGGGACTCGAACCCACAATCCCTGGCTTAGGAGGCCAGTGCATTATCCATTAGGCCACTGGGGAATCACAAACACCTTTACTCCTCAGTTCTTCCAACTAACAGTTGCTTCCTATATAGAGCATAATGTGAGACATGCCATGTTGGCTTTGGGTAACACAGTAATGGCCCCAAATGCAGTAGATATAGTGAGTAGAAGGGGAAAGATGTGAAATACGTAGAAAATAGATTGCCATGCTGAGATGAAACTGGCATTGTACACCAGATTGGACTCGAACCCTTTGGGTAACACAATAATGACAATAAAAGCAGTTAGTATAGTAAGATGGACGAAAGCATTTGAAAGAGCAGAGAAAGGAATTTGAAATATACAAAAATTGCATTCCCAAGCTGATATGCATCTGGAATTGTACAGTAGATGAATATGTACTGTCCTTATCTGGTTCATTTTACTAAGACATTGTAAAGGCTCTAAATCACTTTACAAAACACAGTTAGCAGAGGATGGATTCAATCCATCGACCTCTGGGTTATGGGCCCAGCACACTTCTGCTGCGCCAATCTGCTTTCAACCAAACCAGATTGGACTCGAACCCTTTGGGTAACACAATAATGACAATAAAAGCAGTTAGTATAGTAAGATTGAGGAAAGCATTTGAAAGAGCAGAGAAAAGAATGTGAAATATACAAAAATTGCATTCCCAAGCTGATATGCATCTGGAATTGTACAGTAGGTGAATATGTACATTCTGTATCTGGTTCACTTTACTAAAAAGTTGCAAAGGCCCTAAGTCAGCTTACAAAACACAGTTAGCAGAGGATGGTTTCGATCCATCGACCTCTGGGTTATGGGCCCAGCACGCTTCCGCTGCGCCACTCTGCTGTCAACCACCCCAGATGGGACTTGAACCCACAATCCCTGGCTTAGGAGGCCAGTGCCTTATCCATTAGGCCACTGGGGCCTCTCAAACACCTTTACTCATCAGTTCTTCCACCAAACAGATGCTTCCTAGACAGAGCATAATGTGAGACATGCCATGTTGGCTTTGGGTAACACAATAATGGCCCCAAATGCAGTAGATATAGTGAGTAGAAGGGAAATTTTTAAAAGTGCAAAGAAAAAGATGTGAAACACGTAGAAACTAGATTGCCATGCTGATATGAAACTGGCATTGTACCCCAGATTGGACTCGAACCCTTTGGGTAACACAATAATGACAATAAAAGCAGTTAGTATAGTAAGATGGAGGAAAGCATTTGAAAGAGCAGAGAAAAGAATGTGAAATATACAATAATTGCATTCCCAAGCTGATATGCATCTGGAATTGTATAGTAGGTGAATATGTACTTTCTGTATCTGGTTCACTTTACTAAGAGGTTGTAAAGGCCCTAAGTCAGCTTACAAAACACAGTTAGCAGAGGATGGTTTCGATCCATCGACCTCTGGGTTATGGGCCCAGCACGCTTCCGCTGCGCCACTCTGCTGTCAACCACCCCAGATGGGACTTGAACCGACAATCCCTGGCTTAGGAGGCCAGTGCCTTATCCGTTAGGTCACTGGGGCCTCTCAAACACCTTTACTCATCAGTTCTTCCACCAAACAGTTGCTTCCTAGACAGAGCATAATGTGAGACATGCCATGTTGGCTTTGGGTAACACAATAATGGCCCCAAATGCAGTAGATATAGTGAGTAGAAGGGAAATTTTTAAAAGTGCAAAGAAAAAGATGTGAAACACGTAGAAACTAGATTGCCATGCTGATATGAAACTGGCATTGTACCCCAGATTGGACTCGAACCCTTTGGGTAGCACAATAATGACAATAAAAGCAGTTAGTATAGTAAGATGGAGGAAAGCATTTGAAAGAGCAGAGAAAAGAATGTGAAATATACAATAATTGCATTCCCAAGCTGATATGCATCTGGAATTGTATAGTAGGTGAATATGTACTTTCTGTATCTGGTTCACTTTACTAAGAGGTTGTAAAGGCCCTAAGTCAGCTTACAAAACACAGTTAGCAGAGGATGGTTCCGATCCATCGACCTCTGGGTTATGGGCCCAGCACGCTTCCGCTGCGCCACTCTGCTGTCAACCACCCCAGATGGGACTTGAACCCACAATCCCTGGCTTAGGAGGCCAGTGCCTTATCCATTAGGCCACTGGGGCATCTCAATCACCTTTACTCATCAGTTCTTCCACCAAACAGTTGCTTCCTATACAGAGCATAATGTGAGACATGCCATGTTGGCTTTGGGTAACACAATAATGGCCCCATATGCAGTAGATATAGTGAGTTCAATTCAATTCAACTTTATTTATATAGTGCCAATTCACAACAAAGTCATCTCAGGGCACTTTACAGAATAAAGTAAAGATTATAAAGATATATAAAGAGAACCCAACAATTCCCCCTGGAGCAAGCCATAGGCAACAGTGGAGAGGAAAAACTCCCTTTAACGGAAGAAACCTCCAGCAGAACCAGGCTCAGGGTGGACGGCCATTTGCCTCGACCGGTTGGGGTGAGTGGAAAGGGGAGAGGGAAAAGAACAGAGCAACAAAAAGCAACAACAAAACATTGGGCAGATTGGTAGGACCAGTAGCTTCACGCTGGAAGACACACAGCTTCAAAGCCGGGGGACACCTGCAGAAAGGGACAGAGAGAAGGGGACAGAGGATGACAAAGACAACTACGGGAGAGAACACACAGAGTTAATGACATGCAGTGGTGACAATTGCGGGATGAGAGGAGAGGAGAGATGGTCAAGAGGAGGAAAGGAGCTCAGTGCATTGGGGGGTGGGTCCCCCAGCAGTCTAAGCCTATGGCAGCATAACTATAAATAACTATATGCTTTATTAAAAAGGAAGGTTTTAAGCCTAGACTTAAAAGTAGAGAGGCTGTCTGCTTCCCGAATCTGAACTGGGAGCTGGTTTCACAAGAGAGGAGCTTGATAGCTAAAGGCTCTACCTCCCATTCTACTTTTGGAAATTCTGGGAACCACAAGTAGGCCTGCATTCTGAGAGCAAAGTGGTCTACTGGGATGATATGGTGCTATGAGGTCTTCTAAATATGATGGAGCCTGACCATTCAGAGCTTTATATGTAAGAAGCAGGGTTTCAAATTCTATTCTACATTTAATTGGAAGCCAATGGAGAGAAGCTAGTGAAGGTGAAATATGATCTCTCTTGCTAGTTCCAGTCAGCACTCTTGCTGCAGCATTTTGGATTAATTGCAGGCTCTTTAGGGAGTTACTGGGGCATCCTGAAAGTAGGGAATTACAGTAGTCAAACCTAGAGGTAACAAATGCATGGACCAGTTTTTCGGCATCACTTTGAGACAGGATGCTCCTAATTTTGGCAATGTTCCGTAGGTGGAAGAAGGCTGTTCTAGAGATTTGTTTTATATGTGAGTTAAAGGACAGATCCTGATCAAACATAACTCCAAGGTTCCTTGCAGTAGTACTGGAGGCCAGGCTTATGCCATCTAGTGTAACAATATGGTTGGACATCATATCTCTGAGATTTTTGGGCCCAAATACTATGAATTCAGTTTTGTCTGAGTTTAAAAGTAAAAAATTGTGGGACATCCAGGCCTTTATGTCTTGTAGGCATGCTTGAAGCTTTATTAACTGATTATTTTCATCTGGTTCCATATATAAATATAGCTGGGTATCATCAGCATAACAGTGGAAGGGATATTTTTAAAAGTGCAAAGAAAAAGATGTGAAACACGTAGAAACTAGATTGCCATGCTGATATGAAACTGGCATTGTACCCCAGATTGGACTCGAACCCTTTGGGTAACACAATAATGACAATAAAAGCAGTTAGTATAGTAAGATGGAGGAAAGCATTTGAAAGAGCAGAGAAAAGAATGTGAAATATACAAAAATTGCATTCCCAAGCTGATATGCATCTGGAATATTACAGTAGGTGAATATGTACTTTCTGTATCTGGATCACTTTACTTAAAGGTTGTAAAGGCCCTAAGTCAGCTTACAAAACACAGTTAGCAAAGGATGGTTTCAATCTATTGACCTCTGGGTTATGGGCCCAGCACGCTTCCGCTGCGCCACTCTGCTTTCAACCACGCCAGATTGGACTCGAACCCTTTGGGTAACACAATAATGACAATAAAAGCAGTTAGTATAGTAAGATGGAGGAAAGCATTTGAAAGAGCAGAGAAAAGAATGTGAAATATACAAAAATTGCATTCCCAAGCTGATATGCATCTGGAATATTACAGTAGGTGAATATGTACTTTCTGTATCTGGATCACTTTACTTAAAGGTTGTAAAGGCCCTAAGTCAGCTTACAAAACACAGTTAGCAAAGGATGGTTTCAATCTATTGACCTCTGGGTTATGGGCCCAGCACGCTTTTGCTGCGCCACTCTGCTGTCAACCACCCCAGATGGGACTCGAACCCACAATCCCTGGCTTAGGAGGCCAGTGCATTATCCATTAGGCCACTGGGGCATATTTCACATGGGGCAAAAAATTGTGGGACATCCAGGCCTTTATGTCTTGTAGGCATGCTTGAAGCTTTATTAACTGATTATTTTCATCTGGTTCCATATATAAATATAGCTGGGTATCATCAGCATAACAGTGGAAGGGATATTTTTAAAAGTGCAAAGAAAAAGATGTGAAACACGTAGAAACTAGATTGCCATGCTGATATGAAACTGGCATTGTACCCCAGATTGGACTCGAACCCTTTGGGTAACACAATAATGACAATAAAAGCAGTTAGTATAGTAAGATGGAGGAAAGCATTTGAAATACGTAGAAACTAGATTGCCATGCTGAGATGAAACTGGCATTGTACACCAGATTGGACTCGAACCCTTTGGGTAACACAATAATGGCCCCAAATGCAGTAGATATAGTGAGTAGAAGGGAAATTTTTAAAAGTGCAAAGAAAAAGATGTGAAACACATAGAAACTAGTTTCCAATGCTGATATGAAACTGGCATTGTACCCCAGATTGGACTCGAACCCTTTGGGTAACACAATAATGACAATAAAAGCAGTTAGTATAGTAAGATGGAGGGAACCATTTAAAAGAGCAGAGAAAGGAATTTGAAATATACAAAAATTGCATTCCCAAGCTGATATGCATCTGGAATTGTACAGGAGGTGAATATTTACTTTCTGTATCTGGTTCAGTTTACTAAAAGGTTGTAAAGGCCCTAAGTCAGCTTACAAAACACAGTTAGCAGAGGATGGTTTCGATCCATCGACCTCTGGGTTATGGGTCCAGCACGCTTCCGCTGTACCACTCTGCTGTCAACCACCCCAGATAGGACTTGAACCCACAATCCCTGGCTTAGGAGGCCAGTGCCTTATCCAATAGGCCACTGGGGCATCTCAAACACCTTTACTCATCAGTTCTTCCACCAAACAGTTGCTTCCTATACAGAGCATAATGTGAGCCATGCCATGTTGGCTTTGGGTAACACAATAATGGCCCCAAATGCAGTAGATATAGTGAGTAGAAGGGAAATTTTTAAAAGTGCAAAGAAAAAGATGTGAAACACGTAGAAACTAGAATGCCATGCTGATATGAAACTGGCATTGTACCCCAGATTGGACTCGAACCCTTTGGGTAACACAATAATGACAATAAAAGCAGTTAGTATAGTAAGATGGAGGAAAGCATTTGAAAGAGCAGAGAAAAGAATGTGAAATATACAAAAATTGCATTCCCAAGCTGATATGCATCTGGAATATTACAGTAGGTGAATATGTACTTTCTGTATCTGGTTCACTTTACTAAAAGGTTGTAAAGGCCCTAAGTCAGCTTACAAAACACAGTTAGCAGAGGATAGTTTCGAACCATCGACCTTTGGGTTATGGGCCCAGCACGCTTCCGCTGAGCCACTCTGCTGTCAACCACCCCAGATGGGACTCGAACCCTTTGGGTAACACAATAATGACAATAAAAGCAGTTAGTATAGTAAGATGGAGGAAAGCATTTGAAAGAGCAGAGAAAAGAATGTGAAATATACAAAAATTGCATTCCCAAGCTCATATGCATCTGGAATTGTACAGTAGGTGAATATGTACTTTCTGTATCTGGTTCACTTTACTAAAAGGTTGTAAAGGCCCTAAGTCAGCTTACAAAACACAGTTAGCAGAGGATGGTTTCGATCCATCGACCTCTGGGTTATGGGCCCAGCACGCTTCCGCTGCGCCACTCTGCTTTGAACCACACCAGATTGGACTCGAACCCTTTGGGTAATACAACTGCTCATACTGAACCAAAACCCAAAACTTTTAAATGTGGATTATTAAACATCAGATCTCTCTCTTCTAAATCTTTGTTAGTAAATGACTTGATAAATGATCATCAAATTGGTTTATTTTGTCTCACTGAAACGTGGTTGCAGCAGGAAGAATATGTCAGTTTAAATGAGTCAACCCCCCAAAGTCATATTAATTATCATGTTCCTAGATGCACAGGCCGAGGTGGAGGAGTAGCAGCAATATTTCACTCTAGCTTATCAATAATTCCTAGACCTAAACATAGTTATACCTCATTTGAGAGTCTTACTCTTAGCCTTTCACACCCAAACTGGAAAACTCAAAAACCACTATTATTTGTTATCGTGTACCGTCCTCCAGTCCCTTATTCAGAGTTTTTGATTGAATTTTCTGATTTTCTATCTGATTTAGTGCTTAGTACAGATAAAGTCATTATAGTGGGTGACTTTAACATTCATGTAGATGCTGACAGTAACTGTCTGAGCACTGCGTTTAATTCATTATTAGATTCAATTGGTTTTTCCCAAAATGTAAATAAACCCACTCATTGTTTTAGTCACACGTTAGACCTTGTCCTTACATATGGCATTGAAACTGATAATTTAATAGTATTTCCTCATAATTCTCTTCTGTCTGACCATTTTCTAATAACATTTGAATTTACAATAACGGACTATACAGCAGTTAGGAAAAAATTCCACTACAGCAGATGTTTATCTGAAAATGCTGTGAATACATTTAAAGAAATTATTTCTTCATCTTTTTCACCACCATGTGTCAATACTATGGTGAGTAGCCATCTTACTCCTGTGCAAATTGATTATTTAGTTGACGATTCTGCCGCCTCACTGCGTAGGATACTAGATACAGTTGCCCCTTTGAAATAGAAGGCAGTGAATCAGAGGAGCCGACCTCCATGGTACAATTCACAAATGCACAGCTTAAAGCAGGCAACACGAAAGCTAGAGAGGAAGTGGCGTTCCACTAATTTAGAAGAATCCCGGTTAGCCTGGAAAAACAGTTTAAAAACATACAAAAAAGCTCTCCGTGATGCCAGAACAGCATATTATTCCGCATTAATAGAGGAAAACAAGAACAACCCCCGGTTTCTGTTCAGCACTGTAGCCAGGCTGACTAAGAGCCATAGTTCTGTTGAGCCTAGTATTCCCTTAACTTTGAGCAGCAATGACTTTATGACTTTCTTTACTAGTAAAATTGTAGCCATTAGGGAAAAGATTCACCAGATCCTCCCTACAAATATTACGGCTAGATCTTCATGTACAACAGCTATAGAATCCTCAATAAGGCCCCAATCCATCTTAGACTGCTTTTCACCCATAGATCTCACTGAGCTAAGTTCAACTACCGCCTCCTCAAAACTAACAACATGTCTTTTAGACCCTGTTCCAACCAAATTGCTTAAAGATGTTCTACCTTTAATAGACACTTTCATATTAGATTTGATTAACCTATCTTTAGAAACTGGCTATGTACCAAAGGCCTATAAAGTTGCTGTAATCAAACCATTACTTAAAAAACCTTGTCTTGATCCAGGGGATTTAGCCAACTATAGACCAATATCAAATCTCCCGTTTATTTCTAAAATCCTTGAAAAAGTAGTTGCAAAACAATTATGTGATCACCTTTACAGGAATAATTTGTATGAAGACTTTCAGTCAGGATTTAGAGCTCATCACAGTACAGAAACAGCACTGGTAAAAGTCTCCAATGATCTTCTCCTGGCTTCAGATAATGGACTTGTGTCTGTACTCGTCTTACTAGACCTTAGTGCCGCATTTGACACCATTGACCACAACATTTTATTACAGAGACTAGAACATGGATTTGGGATTAAAGGAACCACATTACATTGGTTTAAATCTTATCTGTCAGACAGATTCCAACTTGTTCATGTTAATGATGACTCTTCTTTATGCACCAAAGTCAGCTATGGAGTTCCACAGGGCTCTGTGTTAGGACCAATACTTTTTAATCTCTACATGTCACCTTTAGGCAAAATCATTAGGAAACATTCCATAAACTTCCACTGATATGCAGATGATACCCAGCTCTATTTATCTGTGAAACCAGAAGATACTAACCAATTAGTCAAATTTGAAGCATGTCTAAAAGACATAAAGAACTGGATGTCCTACAATTTCCTACTTCTAAATTCAGACAAAACTGAAATCATCCTCTTTGGGCCTAAAAACATGAGAAATATGCTGTCTAACAATATAGTTACTCTAGATGACATAACTTTGGCCTCTAGTACTACGGTGAGGAACCTAGGAGTTATCTTTGACCAAGATTTGGCGTTTACGTCACATAAAAGACAAATGTCTAGAACAGACTTCTTCCACCTACGGAACATTGCTAAAATTAGAAGCATCCTGTCTCAAAGTGATGCCGAAAAACTTGTCCATGCATTTGTTACTTCTAGGTTGGACTACTGTAATTCCCTACTTCTGGGGTGTCCTAATAACTCTCTAAAAAGCCTTCAATTAATCCAAAATGCTGCAGCAAGAGTGCTGACTGGATTAGGAAAGAGAGATCATATTTCACCTTCACTAGCTTCTCTTCATTGGCTTCCCATAAAATCTAGAATAGAGTTCAAAACCCTCCTCCTTACATACAAAGCTCTTAATGGTCAAGCTCCATCATATTTAATAGATCTCATAGTCCTGTATCGCCCAATTAGACCACTTCGATCCCAAAATACTGGCCTACTTGTGGTTCCCAGAGTTTGCAAAAGTAGAATGGGAGGCAGAGCCTTTAGCTATCAAGCTCCTCTCCTGTGGAACCAGCTTCCAATCCAAATTCGGGGAGCAGACACCCTCTCTACTTTTAAGACTAGGCTTAAAACTTTCCTTTTTGATGAAGCTTATAGTTAAAAATCCTCACTCAACGCCAGTGCCTTATCCATTAGGCCACTGGGGCATCTCAAACACCTTTACTCATCAGTTCTTCCACCAAAAAGTTGCTTCCTAGACAGAGCATAATGTGAGACATGCCATGTTGGCTTTGGGTAACACAATAATGGCCCCAAATGCAGTAGATATAGTGAGTAGAAGGGAAATTTTTAAAAGTGCAAAGAAAAAGATGTGAAACACGTAGAAACTAGATTGCCATGCTGATATGAAACTGGCATTGTACCCCAGATTGGACTCGAACCCTTTGGGAAGCACAATAATGACAATAAAAGCAGTTAGTATAGTAAGATGGAGGAAAGCATTTGAAAGAGCAGAGAAAAGAATGTGAAATATACAATAATTGCATTCCCAAGCGGATATGCATCTGGAATTGTACAGTAGGTGAATATGTACTTTCTGTATCTGGTTCACTTTACTAAGAGGTTGTAAAGGCCCTAAGTCAGCTTACAAAACACAGTTAGCAGAGGATGGATTCGATCCATCGACCTCTGGGTTATGGGCCCAGCACACTTCTGCTGCGCCACTCTGCTTTCAACCAAACCAGATTGGACTCGAACCCTTTGGGTAACACAATAATGACAATAAAAGCAGTTAGTATAGTAAGATGGAGGAAAGCATTTGAAAGAGCAGAGAAAAGAATGTGAAATATACAAAAATTGCATTCCCAAGCTGATATGCATCTGGAATTGTACAGTAGGTGAATATGTACATTCTGTATCTGGTTCACTTTACTAAAAAGTTGCAAAGGCCCTAAGTCAGCTTACAAAACACAGTTAGCAGAGGATGGTTTCGATCCATCGACCTCTGGGTTATGGGCCCAGCACGCTTCCGCTGCGCCACTCTGCTGTCAACCACCCCAGATGGGACTTGAACCCACAATCCCTGGCTTAGGAGGCCAGTGCCTTATCCATTAGGCCACTGGGGCCTCTCAAACACCTTTACTCATCAGTTCTTCCACCAAACAGTTGCTTCCTATACAGAGCATAATGTGAGACATGCCATGTTGGCTTTGGGTAACACAATAATGGCCCCATATGCAGTAGATATAGTGAGTTCAATTCAATTCAACTTTATTTATATAGTGCCAATTCACAACAAAGTCATCTCAGGGCACTTTACAGAATAAAGTCAAGATTATAAAGATATATAAAGAGAACCCAACAATTCCCCCTGGAGCAAGCCATAGGCAACAGTGGAGAGGAAAAACTCCCTTTAACGGAAGAAACCTCCAGCAGAACCAGGCTCAGGGTGGACGGCCATCAGCCTCGACCGGTTGGGGTGAGTGGAAAGGGGAGAGGGAAAAGAACAGAGCAACAAAAAGCAACAACAAAACATTGGGCAGATTGGTAGGACCAGTAGCTTCACGCTGGAAGACACACAGCTTCAAAGCCGGGGGACACCTGCAGAAAGGGACAGAGAGAAGGGGACAGAGGATGACAAAGACAACTACGGGAGAGAACACACAGAGTTAATGACATGCAGTGGTGACAATTGCGGGATGAGAGGAGAGGAGAGATGGTCAAGAGGAGGAAAGGAGCTCAGTGCATTGGGGGGTGGGTCCCCCAGCAGTCTAAGCCTATGGCAGCATAACTATAAATAACTATATGCTTTATTAAAAAGGAAGGTTTTAAGCCTAGACTTAAAAGTAGAGAGGCTGTCTGCTTCCCGAATCTGAACTGGGAGCTGGTTTCACAAGAGAGGAGCTTGATAGCTAAAGGCTCTACCTCCCATTCTACTTTTGGAAATTCTGGGAACCACAAGTAGGCCTGCATTCTGAGAGCAAAGTGGTCTACTGGGATGATATGGTGCTATGAGGTCTTCTAAATATGATGGAGCCTGACCATTCAGAGCTTTATATGTAAGAAGCAGGGTTTCAAATTCTATTCTACATTTAATTGGAAGCCAATGGAGAGAAGCTAGTGAAGGTGAAATATGATCTCTCTTGCTAGTTCCAGTCAGCACTCTTGCTGCAGCATTTTGGATTAATTGCAGGCTCTTTAGGGAGTTACTGGGGCATCCTGAAAGTAGGGAATTACAGTAGTCAAACCTAGAGGTAACAAATGCATGGACCAGTTTTTCGGCATCACTTTGAGACAGGATGCTCCTAATTTTGGCAATGTTCCGTAGGTGGAAGAAGGCTGTTCTAGAGATTTGTTTTATATGTGAGTTAAAGGACAGATCCTGATCAAACATAACTCCAAGGTTCCTTGCAGTAGTACTGGAGGCCAGGCTTATGCCATCTAGTGTAACAATATGGTTGGACATCATATCTCTGAGATTTTTGGGCCCAAATACTATGAATTCAGTTTTGTCTGAGTTTAAAAGTAAAAAATTGTGGGACATCCAGGCCTTTATGTCTTGTAGGCATGCTTGAAGCTTTATTAACTGATTATTTTCATCTGGTTCCATATATAAATATAGCTGGGTATCATCAGCATAACAGTGGAAGGGATATTTTTAAAAGTGCAAAGAAAAAGATGTGAAACACGTAGAAACTAGATTGCCATGCTGATATGAAACTGGCATTGTACCCCAGATTGGACTCGAACCCTTTGGGTAACACAATAATGACAATAAAAGCAGTTAGTATAGTAAGATGGAGGAAAGCGTTTGAAAGAGCAGAGAAAAGACTGTGAAATATACAAAAATTGCATTCCCAAGCTGATATGCATCTGGAATATTACAGTAGGTGAATATGTACTTTCTGTATCTGGATCACTTTACTTAAAGGTTGTAAAGGCCCTAAGTCAGCTTACAAAACACAGTTAGCAAAGGATGGTTTCAATCTATTGACCTCTGGGTTATGGGCCCAGCACGCTTCCGCTGCGCCACTCTGCTTTCAACCACGCCAGATTGGACTCGAACCCTTTGGGTAACACAATAATGACAATAAAAGCAGTTAGTATAGTAAGATGGAGGAAAGCATTTGAAAGAGCAGAGAAAAGAATGTGAAATATACAAAAATTGCATTCCCAAGCTGATATGCATCTGGAATATTACAGTAGGTGAATATGTACTTTCTGTATCTGGATCACTTTACTTAAAGGTTGTAAAGGCCCTAAGTCAGCTTACAAAACACAGTTAGCAAAGGATGGTTTCAATCTATTGACCTCTGGGTTATGGGCCCAGCACGCTTTTGCTGCGCCACTCTGCTGTCAACCACCCCAGATGGGACTCGAACCCACAATCCCTGGCTTAGGAGGCCAGTGCATTATCCATTAGGCCACTGGGGCATATTTCACATGGGGCAAAAAATTGTGGGACATCCAGGCCTTTATGTCTTGTAGGCATGCTTGAAGCTTTATTAACTGATTATTTTCATCTGGTTCCATATATAAATATAGCTGGGTATCATCAGCATAACAGTGGAAGGGATATTTTTAAAAGTGCAAAGAAAAAGATGTGAAACACGTAGAAACTAGATTGCCATGCTGATATGAAACTGGCATTGTACCCCAGATTGGACTCGAACCCTTTGGGTAACACAATAATGACAATAAAAGCAGTTAGTATAGTAAGATGGAGGAAAGCATTTGAAATACGTAGAAACTAGATTGCCATGCTGAGATGAAACTGGCATTGTACACCAGATTGGACTCGAACCCTTTGGGTAACACAATAATGGCCCCAAATGCAGTAGATATAGTGAGTAGAAGGGAAATTTTTAAAAGTGCAAAGAAAAAGATGTGAAACACATAGAAACTAGTTTCCAATGCTGATATGAAACTGGCATTGTACCCCAGATTGGACTCGAACCCTTTGGGTAACACAATAATGACAATAAAAGCAGTTAGTATAGTAAGATGGAGGGAACCATTTAAAAGAGCAGAGAAAGGAATTTGAAATATACAAAAATTGCATTCCCAAGCTGATATGCATCTGGAATTGTACAGGAGGTGAATATTTACTTTCTGTATCTGGTTCAGTTTACTAAAAGGTTGTAAAGGCCCTAAGTCAGCTTACAAAACACAGTTAGCAGAGGATGGTTTCGATCCATCGACCTCTGGGTTATGGGTCCAGCACGCTTCCGCTGTACCACTCTGCTGTCAACCACCCCAGATAGGACTTGAACCCACAATCCCTGGCTTAGGAGGCCAGTGCCTTATCCAATAGGCCACTGGGGCATCTCAAACACCTTTACTCATCAGTTCTTCCACCAAACAGTTGCTTCCTATACAGAGCATAATGTGAGCCATGCCATGTTGGCTTTGGGTAACACAATAATGGCCCCAAATGCAGTAGATATAGTGAGTAGAAGGGAAATTTTTAAAAGTGCAAAGAAAAAGATGTGAAACACGTAGAAACTAGAATGCCATGCTGATATGAAACTGGCATTGTACCCCAGATTGGACTCGAACCCTTTGGGTAACACAATAATGACAATAAAAGCAGTTAGTATAGTAAGATGGAGGAAAGCATTTGAAAGAGCAGAGAAAAGAATGTGAAATATACAAAAATTGCATTCCCAAGCTGATATGCATCTGGAATATTACAGTAGGTGAATATGTACTTTCTGTATCTGGTTCACTTTACTAAAAGGTTGTAAAGGCCCTAAGTCAGCTTACAAAACACAGTTAGCAGAGGATAGTTTCGAACCATCGACCTTTGGGTTATGGGCCCAGCACGCTTCCGCTGAGCCACTCTGCTGTCAACCACCCCAGATGGGACTCGAACCCTTTGGGTAACACAATAATGACAATAAAAGCAGTTAGTATAGTAAGATGGAGGAAAGCATTTGAAAGAGCAGAGAAAAGAATGTGAAATATACAAAAATTGCATTCCCAAGCTCATATGCATCTGGAATTGTACAGTAGGTGAATATGTACTTTCTGTATCTGGTTCACTTTACTAAAAGGTTGTAAAGGCCCTAAGTCAGCTTACAAAACACAGTTAGCAGAGGATGGTTTCGATCCATCGACCTCTGGGTTATGGGCCCAGCACGCTTCCGCTGCGCCACTCTGCTTTGAACCACACCAGATTGGACTCGAACCCTTTGGGTAATACAACTGCTCATACTGAACCAAAACCCAAAACTTTTAAATGTGGATTATTAAACATCAGATCTCTCTCTTCTAAATCTTTGTTAGTAAATGACTTGATAAATGATCATCAAATTGGTTTATTTTGTCTCACTGAAACGTGGTTGCAGCAGGAAGAATATGTCAGTTTAAATGAGTCAACCCCCCAAAGTCATATTAATTATCATGTTCCTAGATGCACAGGCCGAGGTGGAGGAGTAGCAGCAATATTTCACTCTAGCTTATCAATAATTCCTAGACCTAAACATAGTTATACCTCATTTGAGAGTCTTACTCTTAGCCTTTCACACCCAAACTGGAAAACTCAAAAACCACTATTATTTGTTATCGTGTACCGTCCTCCAGTCCCTTATTCAGAGTTTTTGATTGAATTTTCTGATTTTCTATCTGATTTAGTGCTTAGTACAGATAAAGTCATTATAGTGGGTGACTTTAACATTCATGTAGATGCTGACAGTAACTGTCTGAGCACTGCGTTTAATTCATTATTAGATTCAATTGGTTTTTCCCAAAATGTAAATAAACCCACTCATTGTTTTAGTCACACGTTAGACCTTGTCCTTACATATGGCATTGAAACTGATAATTTAATAGTATTTCCTCATAATTCTCTTCTGTCTGACCATTTTCTAATAACATTTGAATTTACAATAACGGACTATACAGCAGTTAGGAAAAAATTCCACTACAGCAGATGTTTATCTGAAAATGCTGTGAATACATTTAAAGAAATTATTTCTTCATCTTTTTCACCACCATGTGTCAATACTATGGTGAGTAGCCATCTTACTCCTGTGCAAATTGATTATTTAGTTGACGATTCTGCCGCCTCACTGCGTAGGATACTAGATACAGTTGCCCCTTTGAAATAGAAGGCAGTGAATCAGAGGAGCCGACCTCCATGGTACAATTCACAAATGCACAGCTTAAAGCAGGCAACACGAAAGCTAGAGAGGAAGTGGCGTTCCACTAATTTAGAAGAATCCCGGTTAGCCTGGAAAAACAGTTTAAAAACATACAAAAAAGCTCTCCGTGATGCCAGAACAGCATATTATTCCGCATTAATAGAGGAAAACAAGAACAACCCCCGGTTTCTGTTCAGCACTGTAGCCAGGCTGACTAAGAGCCATAGTTCTGTTGAGCCTAGTATTCCCTTAACTTTGAGCAGCAATGACTTTATGACTTTCTTTACTAGTAAAATTGTAGCCATTAGGGAAAAGATTCACCAGATCCTCCCTACAAATATTACGGCTAGATCTTCATGTACAACAGCTATAGAATCCTCAATAAGGCCCCAATCCATCTTAGACTGCTTTTCACCCATAGATCTCACTGAGCTAAGTTCAACTACCGCCTCCTCAAAACTAACAACATGTCTTTTAGACCCTGTTCCAACCAAATTGCTTAAAGATGTTCTACCTTTAATAGACACTTTCATATTAGATTTGATTAACCTATCTTTAGAAACTGGCTATGTACCAAAGGCCTATAAAGTTGCTGTAATCAAACCATTACTTAAAAAACCTTGTCTTGATCCAGGGGATTTAGCCAACTATAGACCAATATCAAATCTCCCGTTTATTTCTAAAATCCTTGAAAAAGTAGTTGCAAAACAATTATGTGATCACCTTTACAGGAATAATTTGTATGAAGACTTTCAGTCAGGATTTAGAGCTCATCACAGTACAGAAACAGCACTGGTAAAAGTCTCCAATGATCTTCTCCTGGCTTCAGATAATGGACTTGTGTCTGTACTCGTCTTACTAGACCTTAGTGCCGCATTTGACACCATTGACCACAACATTTTATTACAGAGACTAGAACATGGATTTGGGATTAAAGGAACCACATTACATTGGTTTAAATCTTATCTGTCAGACAGATTCCAACTTGTTCATGTTAATGATGACTCTTCTTTATGCACCAAAGTCAGCTATGGAGTTCCACAGGGCTCTGTGTTAGGACCAATACTTTTTAATCTCTACATGTCACCTTTAGGCAAAATCATTAGGAAACATTCCATAAACTTCCACTGATATGCAGATGATACCCAGCTCTATTTATCTGTGAAACCAGAAGATACTAACCAATTAGTCAAATTTGAAGCATGTCTAAAAGACATAAAGAACTGGATGTCCTACAATTTCCTACTTCTAAATTCAGACAAAACTGAAATCATCCTCTTTGGGCCTAAAAACATGAGAAATATGCTGTCTAACAATATAGTTACTCTAGATGACATAACTTTGGCCTCTAGTACTACGGTGAGGAACCTAGGAGTTATCTTTGACCAAGATTTGGCGTTTACGTCACATAAAAGACAAATGTCTAGAACAGACTTCTTCCACCTACGGAACATTGCTAAAATTAGAAGCATCCTGTCTCAAAGTGATGCCGAAAAACTTGTCCATGCATTTGTTACTTCTAGGTTGGACTACTGTAATTCCCTACTTCTGGGGTGTCCTAATAACTCTCTAAAAAGCCTTCAATTAATCCAAAATGCTGCAGCAAGAGTGCTGACTGGATTAGGAAAGAGAGATCATATTTCACCTTCACTAGCTTCTCTTCATTGGCTTCCCATAAAATCTAGAATAGAGTTCAAAACCCTCCTCCTTACATACAAAGCTCTTAATGGTCAAGCTCCATCATATTTAATAGATCTCATAGTCCTGTATCGCCCAATTAGACCACTTCGATCCCAAAATACTGGCCTACTTGTGGTTCCCAGAGTTTGCAAAAGTAGAATGGGAGGCAGAGCCTTTAGCTATCAAGCTCCTCTCCTGTGGAACCAGCTTCCAATCCAAATTCGGGGAGCAGACACCCTCTCTACTTTTAAGACTAGGCTTAAAACTTTCCTTTTTGATGAAGCTTATAGTTAAAAATCCTCACTCAACGCCAGTGCCTTATCCATTAGGCCACTGGGGCATCTCAAACACCTTTACTCATCAGTTCTTCCACCAAAAAGTTGCTTCCTAGACAGAGCATAATGTGAGACATGCCATGTTGGCTTTGGGTAACACAATAATGGCCCCAAATGCAGTAGATATAGTGAGTAGAAGGGAAATTTTTAAAAGTGCAAAGAAAAAGATGTGAAACACGTAGAAACTAGATTGCCATGCTGATATGAAACTGGCATTGTACCCCAGATTGGACTCGAACCCTTTGGGAAGCACAATAATGACAATAAAAGCAGTTAGTATAGTAAGATGGAGGAAAGCATTTGAAAGAGCAGAGAAAAGAATGTGAAATATACAATAATTGCATTCCCAAGCGGATATGCATCTGGAATTGTACAGTAGGTGAATATGTACTTTCTGTATCTGGTTCACTTTACTAAGAGGTTGTAAAGGCCCTAAGTCAGCTTACAAAACACAGTTAGCAGAGGATGGATTCGATCCATCGACCTCTGGGTTATGGGCCCAGCACACTTCTGCTGCGCCACTCTGCTTTCAACCAAACCAGATTGGACTCGAACCCTTTGGGTAACACAATAATGACAATAAAAGCAGTTAGTATAGTAAGATGGAGGAAAGCATTTGAAAGAGCAGAGAAAAGAATGTGAAATATACAATAATTGCATTCCCAAGCTGATATGCATCTGGAATTGTACAGTAGGTGAATATGTACATTCTGTATCTGGTTCACTTTACTAAAAAGTTGCAAAGGCCCTAAGTCAGCTTACAAAACACAGTTAGCAGAGGATGGTTTCGATCCATCGACCTCTGGGTTATGGGCCCAGCACGCTTCCGCTGCGCCACTCTGCTGTCAACCACCCCAGATGGGACTTGAACCCACAATCCCTGGCTTAGGAGGCCAGTGCCTTATCCATTAGGCCACTGGGGCCTCTCAAACACCTTTACTCATCAGTTCTTCCACCAAACAGTTGCTTCCTATACAGAGCATAATGTGAGACATGCCATGTTGGCTTTGGGTAACACAATAATGGCCCCATATGCAGTAGATATAGTGAGTTCAATTCAATTCAACTTTATTTATATAGTGCCAATTCACAACAAAGTCATCTCAGGGCACTTTACAGAATAAAGTCAAGATTATAAAGATATATAAAGAGAACCCAACAATTCCCCCTGGAGCAAGCCATAGGCAACAGTGGAGAGGAAAAACTCCCTTTAACGGAAGAAACCTCCAGCAGAACCAGGCTCAGGGTGGACGGCCATCAGCCTCGACCGGTTGGGGTGAGTGGAAAGGGGAGAGGGAAAAGAACAGAGCAACAAAAAGCAACAACAAAACATTGGGCAGATTGGTAGGACCAGTAGCTTCACGCTGGAAGACACACAGCTTCAAAGCCGGGGGACACCTGCAGAAAGGGACAGAGAGAAGGGGACAGAGGATGACAAAGACAACTACGGGAGAGAACACACAGAGTTAATGACATACAGTGGTGACAATTGCGGGATGAGAGGAGAGGAGAGATGGTCAAGAGGAGGAAAGGAGCTCAGTGCATTGGGGGGTGGGTCCCCCAGCAGTCTAAGCCTATGGCAGCATAACTATAAATAACTATATGCTTTATTAAAAAGGAAGGTTTTAAGCCTAGACTTAAAAGTAGAGAGGCTGTCTGCTTCCCGAATCTGAACTGGGAGCTGGTTTCACAAGAGAGGAGCTTGATAGCTAAAGGCTCTACCTCCCATTCTACTTTTGGAAATTCTGGGAACCACAAGTAGGCCTGCATTCTGAGAGCAAAGTGGTCTACTGGGATGATATGGTGCTATGAGGTCTTCTAAATATGATGGAGCCTGACCATTCAGAGCTTTATATGTAAGAAGCAGGGTTTCAAATTCTATTCTACATTTAATTGGAAGCCAATGGAGAGAAGCTAGTGAAGGTGAAATATGATCTCTCTTGCTAGTTCCAGTCAGCACTCTTGCTGCAGCATTTTGGATTAATTGCAGGCTCTTTAGGGAGTTACTGGGGCATCCTGAAAGTAGGGAATTACAGTAGTCAAACCTAGAGGTAACAAATGCATGGACCAGTTTTTCGGCATCACTTTGAGACAGGATGCTCCTAATTTTGGCAATGTTCCGTAGGTGGAAGAAGGCTGTTCTAGAGATTTGTTTTATATGTGAGTTAAAGGACAGATCCTGATCAAACATAACTCCAAGGTTCCTTGCAGTAGTACTGGAGGCCAGGCTTATGCCATCTAGTGTAACAATATGGTTGGACATCATATCTCTGAGATTTTTGGGCCCAAATACTATGAATTCAGTTTTGTCTGAGTTTAAAAGTAAAAAATTGTGGGACATCCAGGCCTTTATGTCTTGTAGGCATGCTTGAAGCTTTATTAACTGATTATTTTCATCTGGTTCCATATATAAATATAGCTGGGTATCATCAGCATAACAGTGGAAGGGATATTTTTAAAAGTGCAAAGAAAAAGATGTGAAACACGTAGAAACTAGATTGCCATGCTGATATGAAACTGGCATTGTACCCCAGATTGGACTCGAACCCTTTGGGTAACACAATAATGACAATAAAAGCAGTTAGTATAGTAAGATGGAGGAAAGCGTTTGAAAGAGCAGAGAAAAGACTGTGAAATATACAAAAATTGCATTCCCAAGCTGATATGCATCTGGAATATTACAGTAGGTGAATATGTACTTTCTGTATCTGGATCACTTTACTTAAAGGTTGTAAAGGCCCTAAGTCAGCTTACAAAACACAGTTAGCAAAGGATGGTTTCAATCTATTGACCTCTGGGTTATGGGCCCAGCACGCTTCCGCTGCGCCACTCTGCTTTCAACCACGCCAGATTGGACTCGAACCCTTTGGGTAACACAATAATGACAATAAAAGCAGTTAGTATAGTAAGATGGAGGAAAGCATTTGAAAGAGCAGAGAAAAGAATGTGAAATATACAAAAATTGCATTCCCAAGCTGATATGCATCTGGAATATTACAGTAGGTGAATATGTACTTTCTGTATCTGGATCACTTTACTTAAAGGTTGTAAAGGCCCTAAGTCAGCTTACAAAACACAGTTAGCAAAGGATGGTTTCAATCTATTGACCTCTGGGTTATGGGCCCAGCACGCTTTTGCTGCGCCACTCTGCTGTCAACCACCCCAGATGGGACTCGAACCCACAATCCCTGGCTTAGGAGGCCAGTGCATTATCCATTAGGCCACTGGGGCATCACAAACACCTTTACTCCTCAGTTCTTCCAACTAACAGTTGCTTCCTATACAGAGCATAATGTGAGACATGCCATGTTGGCTTTGGGTAACACAGTAATGGCCCCAAATGCAGTAGATATAGTGAGTAGAAGGGAAAAGATGTGAAATACGTAGAAACTAGATTGCCATGCTGAGATGAAACTGGCATTGTACACCAGATTGGACTCGAACCCTTTGGGTAACACAATAATGGCCCCAAATGCAGTAGATATAGTGAGTAGAAGGGAAATTTTTAAAAGTGCAAAGAAAAAGATGTGAAACACATAGAAACTAGTTTCCAATGCTGATATGAAACTGGCATTGTACCCCAGATTGGACTCGAACCCTTTGGGTAACACAATAATGACAATAAAAGCAGTTAGTATAGTAAGATGGAGGAAACCATTTAAAAGAGCAGAGAAAGGAATTTGAAATATACAAAAATTGCATTCCCAAGCTGATATGCATCTGGAATTGTACAGGAGGTGAATATTTACTTTCTGTATCTGGTTCAGTTTACTAAAAGGTTGCAAAGGCCCTAAGTCAGCTTACAAAACACAGTTAGCAGAGGATGGTTTCGATCCATCGATCTCTGGGTTATGGGTCCAGCACGCTTCCGCTGTACCACTCTGCTGTCAACCACCCCAGATAGGACTTGAACCCACAATCCCTGGCTTAGGAGGCCAGTGCCTTATCCAATAGGCCACTGGGGCATCTCAAACACCTTTACTCATCAGTTCTTCCACCAAACAGTTGCTTCCTATACAGAGCATAATGTGAGCCATGCCATGTTGGCTTTGGGTAACACAATAATGGCCCCAAATGCAGTAGATATAGTGAGTAGAAGGGAAATTTTTAAAAGTGCAAAGAAAAAGATGTGAAACACGTAGAAACTAGAATGCCATGCTGATATGAAACTGGCATTGTACCCCAGATTGGACTCGAACCCTTTGGGTAACACAATAATGACAATAAAAGCAGTTAGTATAGTAAGATGGAGGAAAGCATTTGAAAGAGCAGAGAAAAGAATGTGAAATATACAAAAATTGCATTCCCAAGCTGATATGCATCTGGAATATTACAGTAGGTGAATATGTACTTTCTGTATCTGGTTCACGTTACTAAAAGGTTGTAAAGGTCCTAAGTCAGCTTACAAAACACAGTTAGCAGAGGATAGTTTCGAACCATCGACCTTTGGGTTATGGGCCCAGCACGCTTCCGCTGAGCCACTCTGCTGTCAACCACCCCAGATGGGACTCGAACCCTTTGGGTAACACAATAATGACAATAAAAGCAGTTAGTATAGTAAGATGGAGGAAAGCATTTGAAAGAGCAGAGAAAAGAATGTGAAATATACAAAAATTGCATTCCCAAGCTCATATGCATCTGGAATTGTACAGTAGGTGAATATGTACTTTCTGTATCTGGTTCACTTTACTAAAAGGTTGTAAAGGCCCTAAGTCAGCTTACAAAACACAGTTAGCAGAGGATGGTTTCGATCCATCGACCTCTGGGTTATGGGCCCAGCACGCTTCCGCTGCGCCACTCTGCTTTGAACCACACCAGATTGGACTCGAACCCTTTGGGTAATACAACTGCTCATACTGAACCAAAACCCAAAACTTTTAAATGTGGATTATTAAACATCAGATCTCTCTCTTCTAAATCTTTGTTAGTAAATGACTTGATAAATGATCATCAAATTGGTTTATTTTGTCTCACTGAAACGTGGTTGCAGCAGGAAGAATATGTCAGTTTAAATGAGTCAACCCCCCAAAGTCATATTAATTATCATGTTCCTAGATGCACAGGCCGAGGTGGAGGAGTAGCAGCAATATTTCACTCTAGCTTATCAATAATTCCTAGACCTAAACATAGTTATACCTCATTTGAGAGTCTTACTCTTAGCCTTTCACACCCAAACTGGAAAACTCAAAAACCACTATTATTTGTTATCGTGTACCGTCCTCCAGTCCCTTATTCAGAGTTTTTGATTGAATTTTCTGATTTTCTATCTGATTTAGTGCTTAGTACAGATAAAGTCATTATAGTGGGTGACTTTAACATTCATGTAGATGCTGACAGTAACTGTCTGAGCACTGCGTTTAATTCATTATTAGATTCAATTGGTTTTTCCCAAAATGTAAATAAACCCACTCATTGTTTTAGTCACACGTTAGACCTTGTCCTTACATATGGCATTGAAACTGATAATTTAATAGTATTTCCTCATAATTCTCTTCTGTCTGACCATTTTCTAATAACATTTGAATTTACAATAACGGACTATACAGCAGTTAGGAAAAAATTCCACTACAGCAGATGTTTATCTGAAAATGCTGTGAATACATTTAAAGAAATTATTTCTTCATCTTTTTCACCACCATGTGTCAATACTATGGTGAGTAGCCATCTTACTCCTGTGCAAATTGATTATTTAGTTGACGATTCTGCCGCCTCACTGCGTAGGATACTAGATACAGTTGCCCCTTTGAAATAGAAGGCAGTGAATCAGAGGAGCCGACCTCCATGGTACAATTCACAAATGCACAGCTTAAAGCAGGCAACACGAAAGTTAGAGAGGAAGTGGCGTTCCACTAATTTAGAAGAATCCCGGTTAGCCTGGAAAAACAGTTTAAAAACATACAAAAAAGCTCTCCGTGATGCCAGAACAGCATATTATTCCGCATTAATAGAGGAAAACAAGAACAACCCCCGGTTTCTGTTCAGCACTGTAGCCAGGCTGACTAAGAGCCATAGTTCTGTTGAGCCTAGTATTCCCTTAACTTTGAGCAGCAATGACTTTGTGACTTTCTTTACTAGTAAAATTGTAGCCATTAGGGAAAAGATTCACCAGATCCTCCCTACAAATATTACGGCTAGATCTTCATGTACAACAGCTATAGAATGCTCAATAAGGCCCCAATCCATCTTAGACTGCTTTTCACCCATAGATCTCACTGAGCTAAGTTCAACTACCGCCTCCTCAAAACTAACAACATGTCTTTTAGACCCTGTTCCAACCAAATTGCTTAAAGATGTTCTACCTTTAATAGACACTTTCATATTAGATTTGATTAACCTATCTTTAGAAACTGGCTATGTACCAAAGGCCTATAAAGTTGCTGTAATCAAACCATTACTTAAAAAACCTTGTCTTGATCCAGGGGATTTAGCCAACTATAGACCAATATCAAATCTCCCGTTTATTTCTAAAATCCTTGAAAAAGTAGTTGCAAAACAATTATGTGATCACCTTTACAGGAATAATTTGTATGAAGACTTTCAGTCAGGATTTAGAGCTCATCACAGTACAGAAACAGCACTGGTAAAAGTCTCCAATGATCTTCTCCTGGCTTCAGATAATGGACTTGTGTCTGTACTCGTCTTACTAGACCTTAGTGCCGCATTTGACACCATTGACCACAACATTTTATTACAGAGACTAGAACATGGATTTGGGATTAAAGGAACCACATTACATTGGTTTAAATCTTATCTGTCAGACAGATTCCAACTTGTTCATGTTAATGATGACTCTTCTTTATGCACCAAAGTCAGCTATGGAGTTCCACAGGGCTCTGTGTTAGGACCAATACTTTTTAATCTCTACATGTCACCTTTAGGCAAAATCATTAGGAAACATTCCATAAACTTCCACTGATATGCAGATGATACCCAGCTCTATTTATCTGTGAAACCAGAAGATACTAACCAATTAGTCAAATTTGAAGCATGTCTAAAAGACATAAAGAACTGGATGTCCTACAATTTCCTACTTCTAAATTCAGACAAAACTGAAATCATCCTCTTTGGGCCTAAAAACATGAGAAATATGCTGTCTAACAATATAGTTACTCTAGATGACATAACTTTGGCCTCTAGTACTACGGTGAGGAACCTAGGAGTTATCTTTGACCAAGATTTGGCGTTTACGTCACATAAAAGACAAATGTCTAGAACAGACTTCTTCCACCTACGGAACATTGCTAAAATTAGAAGCATCCTGTCTCAAAGTGATGCCGAAAAACTTGTCCATGCATTTGTTACTTCTAGGTTGGACTACTGTAATTCCCTACTTCTGGGGTGTCCTAATAACTCTCTAAAAAGCCTTCAATTAATCCAAAATGCTGCAGCAAGAGTGCTGACTGGATTAGGAAAGAGAGATCATATTTCACCTTCACTAGCTTCTCTTCATTGGCTTCCCATAAAATCTAGAATAGAGTTCAAAACCCTCCTCCTTACATACAAAGCTCTTAATGGTCAAGCTCCATCATATTTAATAGATCTCATAGTCCTGTATCGCCCAATTAGACCACTTCGATCCCAAAATACTGGCCTACTTGTGGTTCCCAGAGTTTGCAAAAGTAGAATGGGAGGCAGAGCCTTTAGCTATCAAGCTCCTCTCCTGTGGAACCAGCTTCCAATCCAAATTCGGGGAGCAGACACCCTCTCTACTTTTAAGACTAGGCTTAAAACTTTCCTTTTTGATGAAGCTTATAGTTAAAAATCCTCACTCAACGCCAGTGCCTTATCCATTAGGCCACTGGGGCATCTCAAACACCTTTACTCATCAGTTCTTCCACCAAACAGTTGCTTCCTAGACAGAGCATAATGTGAGACATGCCATGTTGGCTTTGGGTAACACAATAATGGCCCCAAATGCAGTAGATATAGTGAGTAGAAGGGAAATTTTTAAAAGTGCAAAGAAAAAGATGTGAAACACGTAGAAACTAGAATGCCATGCTGATATGAAACTGGCATTGTACCCCAGATTGGACTCGAACCCTTTGGGTAACACAATAATGACAATAAAAGCAGTTAGTATAGTAAGATGGAGGAAAGCATTTGAAAGAGCAGAGAAAAGAATGTGAAATATACAAAAATTGCATTCCCAAGCTGATATGCATCTGGAATATTACAGTAGGTGAATATGTACTTTCTGTATCTGGTTCACTTTACTAAAAGGTTGTAAAGGCCCTAAGTCAGCTTACAAAACACAGTTAGCAGAGGATAGTTTCGAACCATCGACCTTTGGGTTATGGGCCCAGCACGCTTCCGCTGAGCCACTCTGCTGTCAACCACCCCAGATGGGACTCGAACCCTTTGGGTAACACAATAATGACAATAAAAGCAGTTAGTATAGTAAGATGGAGGAAAGCATTTGAAAGAGCAGAGAAAAGAATGTGAAATATACAAAAATTGCATTCCCAAGCTGATATGCATCTGGAATTGTACAGTAGGCGAATATGTATTTTCTGTATCTGGTTCACTTTACTAAAAGGTTGTAAAGGCCCTAAGTCAGCTTACAAAACGCAGTTAGCAGAGGATGGTTTCGATCCATCGACCTCTGGGTTATGGGCCCAGCACGCTTCCGCTGCGCCACTCTGCTGTCAACCACCCCAGATGGGACTTGAACCGACAATCCCTGGCTTAGGAGGCCAGTGCCTTATCCGTTAGGCCACTGGGGCCTCTCAAACACCTTTACTCATCAGTTCTTCCACCAAACAGTTGCTTCCTAGACAGAGCATAATGTGAGACATGCCATGTTGGCTTTGGGTAACACAATAATGGCCCCAAATGCAGTAGATATAGTGAGTAGAAGGGAAATTTTTAAAAGTGCAAAGAAAAAGATGTGAAACACGTAGAAACTAGATTGCCATGCTGATATGAAACTGGCATTGTACCCCAGATTGGACTCGAACCCTTTGAGTAGCACAATAATGACAATAAAAGCAGTTAGTATAGTAAGATGGAGGAAAGCATTTGAAAGAGCAGAGAAAAGAATGTGAAATATACAATAATTGCATTCCCAAGCTGATATGCATCTGGAATTGTATAGTAGGTGAATATGTACTTTCTGTATCTGGTTCACTTTACTAAGAGGTTGTAAAGGCCCTAAGTCAGCTTACAAAACACAGTTAGCAGAGGATGGTTCCGATCCATCGACCTCTGGGTTATGGGCCCAGCACGCTTCCGCTGCGCCACTCTGCTGTCAACCACCCCAGATGGGACTTGAACCCACAATCCCTGGCTTAGGAGGCCAGTGCCTTATCCATTAGGCCACTGGGGCATCTCAATCACCTTTACTCATCAGTTCTTCCACCAAACAGTTGCTTCCTAGACAGAGCATAATGTGAGACATGCCATGTTGGCTTTGGGTAACACAATAATGGCCCCAAATGCAGTAGATATAGTGAGTAGAAGGGAAATTTTTAAAAGTGCAAAGAAAAAGATGTGAAACACGTAGAAACTAGATTGCCATGCTGATATGAAACTGGCATTGTACCCCAGATTGGACTCGAACCCTTTGGGTAGCACAATAATGACAATAAAAGCAGTTAGTATAGTAAGATGGAGGAAAGCATTTGAAAGAGCAGAGAAAAGAATGTGAAATATACAATAATTGCATTCCCAAGCTGATATGCATCTGGAATTGTATAGTAGGTGAATATGTACTTTCTGTATCTGGTTCACTTTACTAAGAGGTTGTAAAGGCCCTAAGTCAGCTTACAAAACACAGTTAGCAGAGGATGGTTCCGATCCATCGACCTCTGGGTTATGGGCCCAGCACGCTTCCGCTGCGCCACTCTGCTGTCAACCACCCCAGATGGGACTTGAACCCACAATCCCTGGCTTAGGAGGCCAGTGCCTTATCCATTAGGCCACTGGGGCATCTCAATCACCTTTACTCATCAGTTCTTCCACCAAACAGTTGCTTCCTATACAGAGCATAATGTGAGACATGCCATGTTGGCTTTGGGTAACACAATAATGGCCCCATATGCAGTAGATATAGTGAGTTCAATTCAATTCAACTTTATTTATATAGTGCCAATTCACAACAAAGTCATCTCAGGGCACTTTACAGAATAAAGTCAAGATTATAAAGATATATAAAGAGAACCCAACAATTCCCCCTGGAGCAAGCCATAGGCAACAGTGGAGAGGAAAAACTCCCTTTAACGGAAGAAACCTCCAGCAGAACCAGGCTCAGGGTGGACGGCCATTTGCCTCGACCGGTTGGGGTGAGTGGAAAGGGGAGAGGGAAAAGAACAGAGCAACAAAAAGCAACAACAAAACATTGGGCAGATTGGTAGGACCAGTAGCTTCACGCTGGAAGACACACAGCTTCAAAGCCGGGGGACACCTGCAGAAAGGGACAGAGAGAAGGGGACAGAGGATGACAAAGACAACTACGGGAGAGAACACACAGAGTTAATGACATACAGTGGTGACAATTGCGGGATGAGAGGAGAGGAGAGATGGTCAAGAGGAGGAAAGGAGCTCAGTGCATTGGGGGGTGGGTCCCCCAGCAGTCTAAGCCTATGGCAGCATAACTATAAATAACTATATGCTTTATTAAAAAGGAAGGTTTTAAGCCTAGACTTAAAAGTAGAGAGGCTGTCTGCTTCCCGAATCTGAACTGGGAGCTGGTTTCACAAGAGAGGAGTTTGATAGCTAAAGGCTCTACCTCCCATTCTACTTTTGGAAATTCTGGGAACCACAAGTAGGCCTGCATTCTGAGAGCAAAGTGGTCTACTGGGATGATATGGTGCTATGAGGTCTTCTAAATATGATGGAGCCTGACCATTCAGAGCTTTATATGTAAGAAGCAGGGTTTCAAATTCTATTCTACATTTAATTGGAAGCCAATGGAGAGAAGCTAGTGAAGGTGAAATATGATCTCTCTTGCTAGTTCCAGTCAGCACTCTTGCTGCAGCATTTTGGATTAATTGCAGGCTCTTTAGGGAGTTACTGGGGCATCCTGAAAGTAGGGAATTACAGTAGTCAAACCTAGAGGTAACAAATGCATGGACCAGTTTTTCGGCATCACTTTGAGACAGGATGCTCCTAATTTTGGCAATGTTCCGTAGGTGGAAGAAGGCTGTTCTAGAGATTTGTTTTATATGTGAGTTAAAGGACAGATCCTGATCAAACATAACTCCAAGGTTCCTTGCAGTAGTACTGGAGGCCAGGCTTATGCCATCTAGTGTAACAATATGGTTGGACATCATATCTCTGAGATTTTTGGGCCCAAATACTATGAATTCAGTTTTGTCTGAGTTTAAAAGTAAAAAATTGTGGGACATCCAGGCCTTTATGTCTTGTAGGCATGCTTGAAGCTTTATTAACTGATTATTTTCATCTGGTTCCATATATAAATATAGCTGGGTATCATCAGCATAACAGTGGAAGGGATATTTTTAAAAGTGCAAAGAAAAAGATGTGAAACACGTAGAAACTAGATTGCCATGCTGATATGAAACTGGCATTGTACCCCAGATTGGACTCGAACCCTTTGGGTAACACAATAATGACAATAAAAGCAGTTAGTATAGTAAGATGGAGGAAAGCATTTGAAAGAGCAGAGAAAAGAATGTGAAATATACAAAAATTGCATTCCCAAGCTGATATGCATCTGGAATATTACAGTAGGTGAATATGTACTTTCTGTATCTGGATCACTTTACTTAAAGGTTGTAAAGGCCCTAAGTCAGCTTACAAAACACAGTTAGCAAAGGATGGTTTCAATCTATTGACCTCTGGGTTATGGGCCCAGCACGCTTCCGCTGCGCCACTCTGCTTTCAACCAAACCAGATTGGACTCGAACCCTTTGGGTAACACAATAATGACAATAAAAGCAGTTAGTATAGTAAGATTGAGGAAAGCATTTGAAAGAGCAGAGAAAAGAATGTGAAATATACAAAAATTGCATTCCCAAGCTGATATGCATCTGGAATTGTACAGTAGGTGAATATGTACATTCTGTATCTGGTTCACTTTACTAAAAAGTTGCAAAGGCCCTAAGTCAGCTTACAAAACACAGTTAGCAGAGGATGGTTTCGATCCATCGACCTCTGGGTTATGGGCCCAGCACGCTTCCGCTGCGCCACTCTGCTGTCAACCACCCCAGATGGGACTTGAACCCACAATCCCTGGCTTAGGAGGCCAGTGCCTTATCCATTAGGCCACTGGGGCCTCTCAAACACCTTTACTCATCAGTTCTTCCACCAAACAGTTGCTTCCTAGACAGAGCATAATGTGAGACATGCCATGTTGGCTTTGGGTAACACAATAATGGCCCCAAATGCAGTAGATATAGTGAGTAGAAGGGAAATTTTTAAAAGTGCAAAGAAAAAGATGTGAAACACGTAGAAACTAGATTGCCATGCTGATATGAAACTGGCATTGTACCCCAGATTGGACTCGAACCCTTTGGGTAGCACAATAATGACAATAAAAGCAGTTAGTATAGTAAGATGGAGGAAAGCATTTGAAAGAGCAGAGAAAAGAATGTGAAATATACAATAATTGCATTCCCAAGCTGATATGCATCTGGAATTGTATAGTAGGTGAATATGTACTTTCTGTATCTGGTTCACTTTACTAAGAGGTTGTAAAGGCCCTAAGTCAGCTTACAAAACACAGTTAGCAGAGGATGGTTCCGATCCATCGACCTCTGGGTTATGGGCCCAGCACGCTTCCGCTGTGCCACTCTGCTGTCAACCACCCCAGATGGGACTTGAACCCACAATCCCTGGCTTAGGAGGCCAGTGCCTTATCCATTAGGCCACTGGGGCATCTCAATCACCTTTACTCATCAGTTCTTCCACCAAACAGTTGCTTCCTATACAGAGCATAATGTGAGACATGCCATGTTGGCTTTGGGTAACACAATAATGGCCCCATATGCAGTAGATATAGTGAGTTCAATTCAATTCAACTTTATTTATATAGTGCCAATTCACAACAAAGTCATCTCAGGGCACTTTACAGAATAAAGTCAAGATTATAAAGATATATAAAGAGAACCCAACAATTCCCCCTGGAGCAAGCCATAGGCAACAGTGGAGAGGAAAAACTCCCTTTAACGGAAGAAACCTCCAGCAGAACCAGGCTCAGGGTGGACGGCCATTTGCCTCGACCGGTTGGGGTGAGTGGAAAGGGGAGAGGGAAAAGAACAGAGCAACAAAAAGCAACAACAAAACATTGGGCAGATTGGTAGGACCAGTAGCTTCACGCTGGAAGACACACAGCTTCAAAGCCGGGGGACACCTGCAGAAAGGGACAGAGAGAAGGGGACAGAGGATGACAAAGACAACTACGGGAGAGAACACACAGAGTTAATGACATACAGTGGTGACAATTGCGGGATGAGAGGAGAGGAGAGATGGTCAAGAGGAGGAAAGGAGCTCAGTGCATTGGGGGGTGGGTCCCCCAGCAGTCTAAGCCTATGGCAGCATAACTATAAATAACTATATGCTTTATTAAAAAGGAAGGTTTTAAGCCTAGACTTAAAAGTAGAGAGGCTGTCTGCTTCCCGAATCTGAACTGGGAGCTGGTTTCACAAGAGAGGAGCTTGATAGCTAAAGGCTCTACCTCCCATTCTACTTTTGGAAATTCTGGGAACCACAAGTAGGCCTGCATTCTGAGAGCAAAGTGGTCTACTGGGATGATATGGTGCTATGAGGTCTTCTAAATATGATGGAGCCTGACCATTCAGAGCTTTATATGTAAGAAGCAGGGTTTCAAATTCTATTCTACATTTAATTGGAAGCCAATGGAGAGAAGCTAGTGAAGGTGAAATATGATCTCTCTTGCTAGTTCCAGTCAGCACTCTTGCTGCAGCATTTTGGATTAATTGCAGGCTCTTTAGGGAGTTACTGGGGCATCCTGAAAGTAGGGAATTACAGTAGTCAAACCTAGAGGTAACAAATGCATGGACCAGTTTTTCGGCATCACTTTGAGACAGGATGCTCCTAATTTTGGCAATGTTCCGTAGGTGGAAGAAGGCTGTTCTAGAGATTTGTTTTATATGTGAGTTAAAGGACAGATCCTGATCAAACATAACTCCAAGGTTCCTTGCAGTAGTACTGGAGGCCAGGCTTATGCCATCTAGTGTAACAATATGGTTGGACATCATATCTCTGAGATTTTTGGGCCCAAATACTATGAATTCAGTTTTGTCTGAGTTTAAAAGTAAAAAATTGTGGGACATCCAGGCCTTTATGTCTTGTAGGCATGCTTGAAGCTTTATTAACTGATTATTTTCATCTGGTTCCATATATAAATATAGCTGGGTATCATCAGCATAACAGTGGAAGGGATATTTTTAAAAGTGCAAAGAAAAAGATGTGAAACACGTAGAAACTAGATTGCCATGCTGATATGAAACTGGCATTGTACCCCAGATTGGACTCGAACCCTTTGGGTAACACAATAATGACAATAAAAGCAGTTAGTATAGTAAGATGGAGGAAACCATTTAAAAGAGCAGAGAAAGGAATTTGAAATATACAAAAATTGCATTCCCAAGCTGATATGCATCTGGAATTGTACAGGAGGTGAATATTTACTTTCTGTATCTGGTTCAGTTTACTAAAAGGTTGTAAAGGCCCTAAGTCAGCTTACAAAACACAGTTAGCAGAGGATGGTTTCGATCCATCGACCTCTGGGTTATGGGTCCAGCACGCTTCCGCTGTACCACTCTGCTGTCAACCACCCCAGATAGGACTTGAACCCACAATCCCTGGCTTAGGAGGCCAGTGCCTTATCCAATAGGCCACTGGGGCATCTCAAACACCTTTACTCATCAGTTCTTCCACCAAACAGTTGCTTCCTATACAGAGCATAATGTGAGCCATGCCATGTTGGCTTTGGGTAACACAATAATGGCCCCAAATGCAGTAGATATAGTGAGTAGAAGGGAAATTTTTAAAAGTGCAAAGAAAAAGATGTGAAACACGTAGAAACTAGAATGCCATGCTGATATGAAACTGGCATTGTACCCCAGATTGGACTCGAACCCTTTGGGTAACACAATAATGACAATAAAAGCAGTTAGTATAGTAAGATGGAGGAAAGCATTTGAAAGAGCAGAGAAAAGAATGTGAAATATACAAAAATTGCATTCCCAAGCTGATATGCATCTGGAATATTACAGTAGGTGAATATGTACTTTCTGTATCTGGTTCACTTTACTAAAAGGTTGTAAAGGCCCTAAGTCAGCTTACAAAACACAGTTAGCAGAGGATAGTTTCGAACCATCGACCTTTGGGTTATGGGCCCAGCACGCTTCCGCTGAGCCACTCTGCTGTCAACCACCCCAGATGGGACTCGAACCCTTTGGGTAACACAATAATGACAATAAAAGCAGTTAGTATAGTAAGATGGAGGAAAGCATTTGAAAGAGCAGAGAAAAGAATGTGAAATATACAAAAATTGCATTCCCAAGCTCATATGCATCTGGAATTGTACAGTAGGTGAATATGTACTTTCTGTATCTGGTTCACTTTACTAAAAGGTTGTAAAGGCCCTAAGTCAGCTTACAAAACACAGTTAGCAGAGGATGGTTTCGATCCATCGACCTCTGGGTTATGGGCCCAGCACGCTTCCGCTGCGCCACTCTGCTTTGAACCACACCAGATGGGACTCGAACCCTTTGGGTAATACAACTGCTCATACTGAACCAAAACCCAAAACTTTTAAATGTGGATTATTAAACATCAGATCTCTCTCTTCTAAATCTTTGTTAGTAAATGACTTGATAAATGATCATCAAATTGGTTTATTTTGTCTCACTGAAACGTGGTTGCAGCAGGAAGAATATGTCAGTTTAAATGAGTCAACCCCCCAAAGTCATATTAATTATCATGTTCCTAGATGCACAGGCCGAGGTGGAGGAGTAGCAGCAATATTTCACTCTAGCTTATCAATAATTCCTAGACCTAAACATAGTTATACCTCATTTGAGAGTCTTACTCTTAGCCTTTCACACCCAAACTGGAAAACTCAAAAACCACTATTATTTGTTATCGTGTACCGTCCTCCAGTCCCTTATTCAGAGTTTTTGATTGAATTTTCTGATTTTCTATCTGATTTAGTGCTTAGTACAGATAAAGTCATTATAGTGGGTGACTTTAACATTCATGTAGATGCTGACAGTAACTGTCTGAGCACTGCGTTTAATTCATTATTAGATTCAATTGGTTTTTCCCAAAATGTAAATAAACCCACTCATTGTTTTAGTCACACGTTAGACCTTGTCCTTACATATGGCATTGAAACTGATAATTTAATAGTATTTCCTCATAATTCTCTTCTGTCTGACCATTTTCTAATAACATTTGAATTTACAATAACGGACTATACAGCAGTTAGGAAAAAATTCCACTACAGCAGATGTTTATCTGAAAATGCTGTGAATACATTTAAAGAAATTATTTCTTCATCTTTTTCACCACCATGTGTCAATACTATGGTGAGTAGCCATCTTACTCCTGTGCAAATTGATTATTTAGTTGACGATTCTGCCGCCTCACTGCGTAGGATACTAGATACAGTTGCCCCTTTGAAATAGAAGGCAGTGAATCAGAGGAGCCGACCTCCATGGTACAATTCACAAATGCACAGCTTAAAGCAGGCAACACGAAAGCTAGAGAGGAAGTGGCGTTCCACTAATTTAGAAAAATCCCGGTTAGCCTGGAAAAACAGTTTAAAAACATACAAAAAAGCTCTCCGTGATGCCAGAACAGCATATTATTCCGCATTAATAGAGGAAAACAAGAACAACCCCCGGTTTCTGTTCAGCACTGTAGCCAGGCTGACTAAGAGCCATAGTTCTGTTGAGCCTAGTATTCCCTTAACTTTGAGCAGCAATGACTTTATGACTTTCTTTACTAGTAAAATTGTAGCCATTAGGGAAAAGATTCACCAGATCCTCCCTACAAATATTACGGCTAGATCTTCATGTACAACAGCTATAGAATCCTCAATAAGGCCCCAATCCATCTTAGACTGCTTTTCACCCATAGATCTCACTGAGCTAAGTTCAACTACCGCCTCCTCAAAACTAACAACATGTCTTTTAGACCCTGTTCCAACCAAATTGCTTAAAGATGTTCTACCTTTAATAGACACTTTCATATTAGATTTGATTAACCTATCTTTAGAAACTGGCTATGTACCAAAGGCCTATAAAGTTGCTGTAATCAAACCATTACTTAAAAAACCTTGTCTTGATCCAGGGGATTTAGCCAACTATAGACCAATATCAAATCTCCCGTTTATTTCTAAAATCCTTGAAAAAGTAGTTGCAAAACAATTATGTGATCACCTTTACAGGAATAATTTGTATGAAGACTTTCAGTCAGGATTTAGAGCTCATCACAGTACAGAAACAGCACTGGTAAAAGTCTCCAATGATCTTCTCCTGGCTTCAGATAATGGACTTGTGTCTGTACTCGTCTTACTAGACCTTAGTGCCGCATTTGACACCATTGACCACAACATTTTATTACAGAGACTAGAACATGGATTTGGGATTAAAGGAACCACATTACATTGGTTTAAATCTTATCTGTCAGACAGATTCCAACTTGTTCATGTTAATGATGACTCTTCTTTATGCACCAAAGTCAGCTATGGAGTTCCACAGGGCTCTGTGTTAGGACCAATACTTTTTAATCTCTACATGTCACCTTTAGGCAAAATCATTAGGAAACATTCCATAAACTTCCACTGATATGCAGATGATACCCAGCTCTATTTATCTGTGAAACCAGAAGATACTAACCAATTAGTCAAATTTGAAGCATGTCTAAAAGACATAAAGAACTGGATGTCCTACAATTTCCTACTTCTAAATTCAGACAAAACTGAAATCATCCTCTTTGGGCCTAAAAACATGAGAAATATGCTGTCTAACAATATAGTTACTCTAGATGACATAACTTTGGCCTCTAGTACTACGGTGAGGAACCTTGGAGTTATCGTTGACCAAGATTTGGCGTTTACGTCACATAAAAGACAAATGTCTAGAACAGCCTTCTTCCACCTACGGAACATTGCTAAAATTAGAAGCATCCTGTCTCAAAGTGATGCCGAAAAACTTGTCCATGCATTTGTTACTTCTAGGTTGGACTACTGTAATTCCCTACTTCTGGGGTGTCCTAATAACTCTCTAAAAAGCCTTCAATTAATCCAAAATGCTGCAGCAAGAGTGCTGACTGGATTAGGAAAGAGAGATCATATTTCACCTTCACTAGCTTCTCTTCATTGGCTTCCCATAAAATCTAGAATAGAGTTCAAAACCCTCCTCCTTACATACAAAGCTCTTAATGGTCAAGCTCCATCATATTTAATAGATCTCATAGTCCTGTATCGCCCAATTAGACCACTTCGATCCCAAAATACTGGCCTACTTGTGGTTCCCAGAGTTTGCAAAAGTAGAATGGGAGGCAGAGCCTTTAGCTATCAAGCTCCTCTCCTGTGGAACCAGCTTCCAATCCAAATTCGGGGAGCAGACACCCTCTCTACTTTTAAGACTAGGCTTAAAACTTTCCTTTTTGATGAAGCTTATAGTTAAAAATCCTCACTCAACGCCAGTGCCTTATCCATTAGGCCACTGGGGCATCTCAAACACCTTTACTCATCAGTTCTTCCACCAAACAGTTGCTTCCTAGACAGAGCATAATGTGAGACATGCCATGTTGGCTTTGGGTAACACAATAATGGCCCCAAATGCAGTAGATATAGTGAGTAGAAGGGAAATTTTTAAAAGTGCAAAGAAAAAGATGTGAAACACGTAGAAACTAGATTGCCATGCTGATATGAAACTGGCATTGTACCCCAGATTGGACTCGAACCCTTTGGGAAGCACAATAATGACAATAAAAGCAGTTAGTATAGTAAGATGGAGGAAAGCATTTGAAAGAGCAGAGAAAAGAATGTGAAATATACAATAATTGCATTCCCAAGCGGATATGCATCTGGAATTGTACAGTAGGTGAATATGTACTTTCTGTATCTGGTTCACTTTACTAAGAGGTTGTAAAGGCCCTAAGTCAGCTTACAAAACACAGTTAGCAGAGGATGGATTCGATCCATCGACCTCTGGGTTATGGGCCCAGCACACTTCTGCTGCGCCACTCTGCTTTCAACCAAACCAGATTGGACTCGAACCCTTTGGGTAACACAATAATGACAATAAAAGCAGTTAGTATAGTAAGATTGAGGAAAGCATTTGAAAGAGCAGAGAAAAGAATGTGAAATATACAAAAATTGCATTCCCAAGCTGATATGCATCTGGAATTGTACAGTAGGTGAATATGTACATTCTGTATCTGGTTCACTTTACTAAAAAGTTGCAAAGGCCCTAAGTCAGCTTACAAAACACAGTTAGCAGAGGATGGTTTCGATCCATCGACCTCTGGGTTATGGGCCCAGCACGCTTCCGCTGCGCCACTCTGCTGTCAACCACCCCAGATGGGACTTGAACCCACAATCCCTGGCTTAGGAGGCCAGTGCCTTATCCATTAGGCCACTGGGGCCTCTCAAACACCTTTACTCATCAGTTCTTCCACCAAACAGTTGCTTCCTAGACAGAGCATAATGTGAGACATGCCATGTTGGCTTTGGGTAACACAATAATGGCCCCAAATGCAGTAGATATAGTGAGTAGAAGGGAAATTTTTAAAAGTGCAAAGAAAAAGATGTGAAACACGTAGAAACTAGATTGCCATGCTGATATGAAACTGGCATTGTACCCCAGATTGGACTCGAACCCTTTGGGTAGCACAATAATGACAATAAAAGCAGTTAGTATAGTAAGATGGAGGAAAGCATTTGAAAGAGCAGAGAAAAGAATGTGAAATATACAATAATTGCATTCCCAAGCTGATATGCATCTGGAATTGTATAGTAGGTGAATATGTACTTTCTGTATCTGGTTCACTTTACTAAGAGGTTGTAAAGGCCCTAAGTCAGCTTACAAAACACAGTTAGCAGAGGATGGTTTCGATCCATCGACCTCTGGGTTATGGGCCCAGCACGCTTCCGCTGCGCCACTCTGCTGTCAACCACCCCAGATGGGACTTGAACCCACAATCCCTGGCTTAGGAGGCCAGTGCCTTATCCATTAGGCCACTGGGGCATCTCAATCACCTTTACTCATCAGTTCTTCCACCAAACAGTTGCTTCCTATACAGAGCATAATGTGAGACATGCCATGTTGGCTTTGGGTAACACAATAATGGCCCCATATGCAGTAGATATAGTGAGTTCAATTCAATTCAACTTTATTTATATAGTGCCAATTCACAACAAAGTCATCTCAGGGCACTTTACAGAATAAAGTCAAGATTATAAAGATATATAAAGAGAACCCAACAATTCCCCCTGGAGCAAGCCATAGGCAACAGTGGAGAGGAAAAACTCCCTTTAACGGAAGAAACCTCCAGCAGAACCAGGCTCAGGGTGGACGGCCATTTGCCTCGACCGGTTGGGGTGAGTGGAAAGGGGAGAGGGAAAAGAACAGAGCAACAAAAAGCAACAACAAAACATTGGGCAGATTGGTAGGACCAGTAGCTTCACGCTGGAAGACACACAGCTTCAAAGCCGGGGGACACCTGCAGAAAGGGACAGAGAGAAGGGGACAGAGGATGACAAAGACAACTACGGGAGAGAACACACAGAGTTAATGACATACAGTGGTGACAATTGCGGGATGAGAGGAGAGGAGAGATGGTCAAGAGGAGGAAAGGAGCTCAGTGCATTGGGGGGTGGGTCCCCCAGCAGTCTAAGCCTATGGCAGCATAACTATAAATAACTATATGCTTTATTAAAAAGGAAGGTTTTAAGCCTAGACTTAAAAGTAGAGAGGCTGTCTGCTTCCCGAATCTGAACTGGGAGCTGGTTTCACAAGAGAGGAGCTTGATAGCTAAAGGCTCTACCTCCCATTCTACTTTTGGAAATTCTGGGAACCACAAGTAGGCCTGCATTCTGAGAGCAAAGTGGTCTACTGGGATGATATGGTGCTATGAGGTCTTCTAAATATGATGGAGCCTGACCATTCAGAGCTTTATATGTAAGAAGCAGGGTTTCAAATTCTATTCTACATTTAATTGGAAGCCAATGGAGAGAAGCTAGTGAAGGTGAAATATGATCTCTCTTGCTAGTTCCAGTCAGCACTCTTGCTGCAGCATTTTGGATTAATTGCAGGCTCTTTAGGGAGTTACTGGGGCATCCTGAAAGTAGGGAATTACAGTAGTCAAACCTAGAGGTAACAAATGCATGGACCAGTTTTTCGGCATCACTTTGAGACAGGATGCTCCTAATTTTGGCAATGTTCCGTAGGTGGAAGAAGGCTGTTCTAGAGATTTGTTTTATATGTGAGTTAAAGGACAGATCCTGATCAAACATAACTCCAAGGTTCCTTGCAGTAGTACTGGAGGCCAGGCTTATGCCATCTAGTGTAACAATATGGTTGGACATCATATCTCTGAGATTTTTGGGCCCAAATACTATGAATTCAGTTTTGTCTGAGTTTAAAAGTAAAAAATTGTGGGACATCCAGGCCTTTATGTCTTGTAGGCATGCTTGAAGCTTTATTAACTGATTATTTTCATCTGGTTCCATATATAAATATAGCTGGGTATCATCAGCATAACAGTGGAAGGGATATTTTTAAAAGTGCAAAGAAAAAGATGTGAAACACGTAGAAACTAGATTGCCATGCTGATATGAAACTGGCATTGTACCCCAGATTGGACTCGAACCCTTTGGGTAACACAATAATGACAATAAAAGCAGTTAGTATAGTAAGATGGAGGAAAGCGTTTGAAAGAGCAGAGAAAAGACTGTGAAATATACAAAAATTGCATTCCCAAGCTCATATGCATCTGGAATTGTATAGTAGATGAATATGTACTGTCTGTATCTGGTTCATTTTACTAAGACATTGTAAAGGCCCTAAATCACCTTACAAAACACAGTTAGCAGAGGATGGTTTCGATTCATCGACCTCTGGGTTATGGGCCCAGCACGCTTCCGCTGCGCCACTCTGCTTTCAACCACTCTGCTTTCAACCACTCTGCTTTCAACCACTCTGCTTTCAACCACTCTGCTTTCAACCACTCTGCTTTCAACCACTCTGCTTTCAACCACGCATGATGGGACTCGAACCCTTTGGGTAACACAATAATGACAATAAAAGCAGTTAGTATAGTAAGATGGAGGAAAGCATTTGAAAGAGCAGAGAAAAGAATGTGAAATATACAAAAATTGCATTCCCAAGCTGATATGCATCTGGATTTGTATAGTAGGTGAATATGTACTTTCTGTATCTGGTTCACTTTACTAAGAGGTTGTAAAGGCCCTAAGTCAGCTTACAAAACACAGTTAGCAGAGGATGGTTCCGATCCATCGACCTCTGGGTTATGGGCCCAGCACGCTTCCGCTGCGCCACTCTGCTGTCAACCACCCCAGATGGGACTTGAACCCACAATCCCTGGCTTAGGAGGCCAGTGCCTTATCCATTAGGCCACTGGGGCATCTCAATCACCTTTACTCATCAGTTCTTCCACCAAACAGTTGCTTCCTATACAGAGCATAATGTGAGACATGCCATGTTGGCTTTGGGTAACACAATAATGGCCCCATATGCAGTAGATATAGTGAGTTCAATTCAATTCAACTTTATTTATATAGTGCCAATTCACAACAAAGTCATCTCAGGGCACTTTACAGAATAAAGTCAAGATTATAAAGATATATAAAGAGAACCCAACAATTCCCCCTGGAGCAAGCCATAGGCAACAGTGGAGAGGAAAAACTCCCTTTAACGGAAGAAACCTCCAGCAGAACCAGGCTCAGGGTGGACGGCCATTTGCCTCGACCGGTTGGGGTGAGTGGAAAGGGGAGAGGGAAAAGAACAGAGCAACAAAAAGCAACAACAAAACATTGGGCAGATTGGTAGGACCAGTAGCTTCACGCTGGAAGACACACAGCTTCAAAGCCGGGGGACACCTGCAGAAAGGGACAGAGAGAAGGGGACAGAGGATGACAAAGACAACTACGGGAGAGAACACACAGAGTTAATGACATACAGTGGTGACAATTGCGGGATGAGAGGAGAGGAGAGATGGTCAAGAGGAGGAAAGGAGCTCAGTGCATTGGGGGGTGGGTCCCCCAGCAGTCTAAGCCTATGGCAGCATAACTATAAATAACTATATGCTTTATTAAAAAGGAAGGTTTTAAGCCTAGACTTAAAAGTAGAGAGGCTGTCTGCTTCCCGAATCTGAACTGGGAGCTGGTTTCACAAGAGAGGAGCTTGATAGCTAAAGGCTCTACCTCCCATTCTACTTTTGGAAATTCTGGGAACCACAAGTAGGCCTGCATTCTGAGAGCAAAGTGGTCTACTGGGATGATATGGTGCTATGAGGTCTTCTAAATATGATGGAGCCTGACCATTCAGAGCTTTATATGTAAGAAGCAGGGTTTCAAATTCTATTCTACATTTAATTGGAAGCCAATGGAGAGAAGCTAGTGAAGGTGAAATATGATCTCTCTTGCTAGTTCCAGTCAGCACTCTTGCTGCAGCATTTTGGATTAATTGCAGGCTCTTTAGGGAGTTACTGGGGCATCCTGAAAGTAGGGAATTACAGTAGTCAAACCTAGAGGTAACAAATGCATGGACCAGTTTTTCGGCATCACTTTGAGACAGGATGCTCCTAATTTTGGCAATGTTCCGTAGGTGGAAGAAGGCTGTTCTAGAGATTTGTTTTATATGTGAGTTAAAGGACAGATCCTGATCAAACATAACTCCAAGGTTCCTTGCAGTAGTACTGGAGGCCAGGCTTATGCCATCTAGTGTAACAATATGGTTGGACATCATATCTCTGAGATTTTTGGGCCCAAATACTATGAATTCAGTTTTGTCTGAGTTTAAAAGTAAAAAATTGTGGGACATCCAGGCCTTTATGTCTTGTAGGCATGCTTGAAGCTTTATTAACTGATTATTTTCATCTGGTTCCATATATAAATATAGCTGGGTATCATCAGCATAACAGTGGAAGGGATATTTTTAAAAGTGCAAAGAAAAAGATGTGAAACACGTAGAAACTAGATTGCCATGCTGATATGAAACTGGCATTGTACCCCAGATTGGACTCGAACCCTTTGGGTAACACAATAATGACAATAAAAGCAGTTAGTATAGTAAGATGGAGGAAAGCGTTTGAAAGAGCAGAGAAAAGACTGTGAAATATACAAAAATTGCATTCCCAAGCTCATATGCATCTGGAATTGTATAGTAGATGAATATGTACTGTCTGTATCTGGTTCATTTTACTAAGACATTGTAAAGGCCCTAAATCACCTTACAAAACACAGTTAGCAGAGGATGGTTTCGATTCATCGACCTCTGGGTTATGGGCCCAGCACGCTTCCGCTGCGCCACTCTGCTTTCAACCACTCTGCTTTCAACCACTCTGCTTTCAACCACTCTGCTTTCAACCACTCTGCTTTCAACCACTCTGCTTTCAACCACGCCAGATGGGACTCGAACCCTTTGGGTAACACAATAATGACAATAAAAGCAGTTAGTATAGTAAGATGGAGGAAAGCATTTGAAAGAGCAGAGAAAAGAATGTGAAATATACAAAAATTGCATTCCCAAGCTGATATGCATCTGGATTTGTATAGTAGGTGAATATGTACTTTCTGTATCTGGTTCACTTTACTAAAAGGTTGTAAAGGCCCTAAGTCAGCTTACAAAACACAGTGAGCAGAGGATGGTTTCGAGCCATTGACCTTTGGGTTATGGGCCCAGCACGCTTCCACTGCACCACTCTGCTGTCAACCACCCCAGATGGGATTTGAACCCACAATCATTGGCTTAGGAGGCCAGTGCCTTATCCATTAGGCCACTGGGGCATCTCAAACACCTTTACTCATCAGTTCTTCCACCAAACAGTTGCTTCCTATACAGAGCATAATGTGAGACATGCCATGTTGGCTTTGGGTAACACAATAATGGCCCCAAATGCAGTAGATATAGTGAGTAGAAGGGAAATTTTTAAAAGTGCAAAGAAAAAGATGTGAAACACATAGAAACTAGTTTCCAATGCTGATATAAAACTGGCATTGTACCCCAGATTGGACTCGAACCCTTTGGGTAACACAATAATGACAATAAAAGCAGTTAGTATAGTAAGATGGAGGAAACCATTTAAAAGAGCAGAGAAAGGAATTTGAAATATACAAAAATTGCATTCCCAAGCTGATATGCATCTGGAATTGTACAGTAGGTGAATATGTACTTTCTGTATCTGGTTCACTTTACTAAAAGGTTGTAAAGGCCCTAAGTCAGCTTACAAAACACAGTTAGCAGAGGATAGTTTCGAACCATCGACCTTTGGGTTATGGGCCCAGCACGCTTCCGCTGAGCCACTCTGCTGTCAACCACCCCAGATGGGACTCGAACCCTTTGGGTAACACAATAATGACAATAAAAGCAGTTAGTATAGTAAGATGGAGGAAAGCATTTGAAAGAGCAGAGAAAAGAATGTGAAATATACAAAAATTGCATTCCCAAGCTCATATGCATCTGGAATTGTACAGTAGGTGAATATGTACTTTCTGTATCTGGTTCACTTTACTAAAAGGTTGTAAAGGCCCTAAGTCAGCTTACAAAACACAGTTAGCAGAGGATGGTTTCGATCCATCGACTTCTGGGTTATGGGCCCAGCACGCTTCCGCTGCGCCACTCTGCTTTGAACCACACCAGATTGGACTCGAACCCTTTGGGTAATACAACTGCTCATACTGAACCAAAACCCAAAACTTTTAAATGTGGATTATTAAACATCAGATCTCTCTCTTCTAAATCTTTGTTAGTAAATGACTTGATAAATGATCATCAAATTGGTTCATTTTGTCTCACTGAAACGTGGTTGCAGCAGGAAGAATATGTCAGTTTAAATGAGTCAACCCCCCAAAGTCATATTAATTATCATGTTCCTAGATGCACAGGCCGAGGTGGAGGAGTAGCAGCAATATTTCACTCTAGCTTATCAATAATTCCTAGACCTAAACATAGTTATACCTCATTTGAGAGTCTTACTCTTAGCCTTTCACACCCAAACTGGAAAACTCAAAAACCACTATTATTTGTTATCGTGTACCGTCCTCCAGTCCCTTATTCAGAGTTTTTGATTGAATTTTCTGATTTTCTATCTGATTTAGTGCTTAGTACAGATAAAGTCATTATAGTGGGTGACTTTAACATTCATGTAGATGCTGACAGTAACTGTCTGAGCACTGCGTTTAATTCATTATTAGATTCAATTGGTTTTTCCCAAAATGTAAATAAACCCACTCATTGTTTTAGTCACACGTTAGACCTTGTCCTTACATATGGCATTGAAACTGATAATTTAATAGTATTTCCTCATAATTCTCTTCTGTCTGACCATTTTCTAATAACATTTGAATTTACAATAACGGACTATACAGCAGTTAGGAAAAAATTCCACTACAGCAGATGTTTATCTGAAAATGCTGTGAATACATTTAAAGAAATTATTTCTTCATCTTTTTCACCACCATGTGTCAATACTATGGTGAGTAGCCATCTTACTCCTGTGCAAATTGATTATTTAGTTGACGATTCTGCCGCCTCACTGCGTAGGATACTAGATACAGTTGCCCCTTTGAAATAGAAGGCAGTGAATCAGAGGAGCCGACCTCCATGGTACAATTCACAAATGCACAGCTTAAAGCAGGCAACACGAAAGTTAGAGAGGAAGTGGCGTTCCACTAATTTAGAAGAATCCCGGTTAGCCTGGAAAAACAGTTTAAAAACATACAAAAAAGCTCTCCGTGATGCCAGAACAGCATATTATTCCGCATTAATAGAGGAAAACAAGAACAACCCCCGGTTTCTGTTCAGCACTGTAGCCAGGCTGACTAAGAGCCATAGTTCTGTTGAGCCTAGTATTCCCTTAACTTTGAGCAGCAATGACTTTATGACTTTCTTTACTAGTAAAATTGTAGCCATTAGGGAAAAGATTCACCAGATCCTCCCTACAAATATTACGGCTAGATCTTCATGTACAACAGCTATAGAATCCTCAATAAGGCCCCAATCCATCTTAGACTGCTTTTCACCCATAGATCTCACTGAGCTAAGTTCAACTACCGCCTCCTCAAAACTAACAACATGTCTTTTAGACCCTGTTCCAACCAAATTGCTTAAAGATGTTCTACCTTTAATAGACACTTTCATATTAGATTTGATTAACCTATCTTTAGAAACTGGCTATGTACCAAAGGCCTATAAAGTTGCTGTAATCAAACCATTACTTAAAAAACCTTGTCTTGATCCAGGGGATTTAGCCAACTATAGACCAATATCAAATCTCCCGTTTATTTCTAAAATCCTTGAAAAAGTAGTTGCAAAACAATTATGTGATCACCTTTACAGGAATAATTTGTATGAAGACTTTCAGTCAGGATTTAGAGCTCATCACAGTACAGAAACAGCACTGGTAAAAGTCTCCAATGATCTTCTCCTGGCTTCAGATAATGGACTTGTGTCTGTACTCGTCTTACTAGACCTTAGTGCCGCATTTGACACCATTGACCACAACATTTTATTACAGAGACTAGAACATGGATTTGGGATTAAAGGAACCACATTACATTGGTTTAAATCTTATCTGTCAGACAGATTCCAACTTGTTCATGTTAATGATGACTCTTCTTTATGCACCAAAGTCAGCTATGGAGTTCCACAGGGCTCTGTGTTAGGACCAATACTTTTTAATCTCTACATGTCACCTTTAGGCAAAATCATTAGGAAACATTCCATAAACTTCCACTGATATGCAGATGATACCCAGCTCTATTTATCTGTGAAACCAGAAGATACTAACCAATTAGTCAAATTTGAAGCATGTCTAAAAGACATAAAGAACTGGATGTCCTACAATTTCCTACTTCTAAATTCAGACAAAACTGAAATCATCCTCTTTGGGCCTAAAAACATGAGAAATATGCTGTCTAACAATATAGTTACTCTAGATGACATAACTTTGGCCTCTAGTACTACGGTGAGGAACCTTGGAGTTATCTTTGACCAAGATTTGGCGTTTACGTCACATAAAAGACAAATGTCTAGAACAGCCTTCTTCCACCTACGGAACATTGCTAAAATTAGAAGCATCCTGTCTCAAAGTGATGCCGAAAAACTGGTCCATGCATTTGTTACTTCTAGGTTGGACTACTGTAATTCCCTACTTCTGGGGTGTCCTAATAACTCTCTAAAAAGCCTTCAATTAATCCAAAATGCTGCAGCAAGAGTGCTGACTGGATTAGGAAAGAGAGATCATATTTCACCTTCACTAGCTTCTCTTCATTGGCTTCCCATAAAATCTAGAATAGAGTTCAAAACCCTCCTCCTTACATACAAAGCTCTTAATGGTCAAGCTCCATCATATTTAAAAGATCTCATAGTCCTGTATCGCCCAATTAGACCACTTCGATCCCAAAATACTGGCCTACTTGTGGTTCCCAGAGTTTGCAAAAGTAGAATGGGAGGCAGAGCCTTTAGCTATCAAGCTCCTCTCCTGTGGAACCAGCTTCCAATCCAAATTCGGGGAGCAGACACCCTCTCTACTTTTAAGACTAGGCTTAAAACTTTCCTTTTTGATAAAGCTTATAGTTAAAAATCCTCACTCAACGCCAGTGCCTTATCCATTAGGCCACTGGGGCATCTCAAACACCTTTACTCATCAGTTCTTCCACCAAACAGTTGCTTCCTAGACAGAGCATAATGTGAGACATGCCATGTTGGCTTTGGGTAACACAATAATGGCCCCAAATGCAGTAGATATAGTGAGTAGAAGGGAAATTTTTAAAAGTGCAAAGAAAAAGATGTGAAACACGTAGAAACTACATTGCCATGCTGATATGAAACTGGCATTGTACCCCAGATTGGACTCGAACCCTTTGGGTAGCACAATAATGACAATAAAAGCAGTTAGTATAGTAAGATGGAGGAAAGCATTTGAAAGAGCAGAGAAAAGAATGTGAAATATACAATAATTGCATTCCCAAGCGGATATGCATCTGGAATTGTACAGTAGGTGAATATGTACTTTCTGTATCTGGTTCACTTTACTAAGAGGTTGTAAAGGCCCTAAGTCAGCTTACAAAACACAGTTAGCAGAGGATGGTTTCGATCCATCGACCTCTGGGTTTTGGGCCCAGCACGCTTCCGCTGCGCCACTCTGCTTTCAACCACACCAGATTGGAGTCGAACCCTTTGGGTAACACAATAATGACAATAAAAGCAGTTAGTATAGTAAGATGGAGGAAAGCATTTGAAAGAGCAGAGAAAAGAATGTGAAATATACAAAAATTGCATTCCCAAGCTGATATGCATCTGGAATTGTACAGTAGGCGAATATGTATTTTCTGTATCTGGTTCACTTTACTAAAAGGTTGTAAAGGCCCTAAGTCAGCTTACAAAACACAGTTAGCAGAGGATGGTTTCGATCCATCGACCTCTGGGTTATGGGCCCAGCACGCTTCCGCTGCGCCACTCTGCTTTCAACCACGCCAGATTGGACTCGAACCCTTTGGGTAACACAATAATGACAATAAAAGCAGTTAGTATAGTAAGATGGAGGAAAGCATTTGAAAGAGCAGAGAAAAGAATGTGAAATATACAAAAATTGCATTCCCAAGCTGATATGCATCTGGAATATTACAGTAGGTGAATATGTACTTTCTGTATCTGGATCACTTTACTTAAAGGTTGTAAGGGCCCTAAGTCAGCTTACAAAACACAGTTAGCAAAGGATGGTTTCAATCTATTGACCTCTGGGTTATGGGCCCAGCACGCTTCTGCTGCGCCACTCTGCTGTCAACCACCCCAGATGGGACTCGAACCCACAATCCCTGGCTTAGGAGGCCAGTGCATTATCCATTAGGCCACTGGGGAATCACAAACACCTTTACTCCTCAGTTCTTCCAACTAACAGTTGCTTCCTATATAGAGCATAATGTGAGACATGCCATGTTGGCTTTGGGTAACACAGTAATGGCCCCAAATGCAGTAGATATAGTGAGTAGAAGGGGAAAGATGTGAAATACGTAGAAAATAGATTGCCATGCTGAGATGAAACTGGCATTGTACACCAGATTGGACTCGAACCCTTTGGGTAACACAATAATGACAATAAAAGCAGTTAGTATAGTAAGATGGACGAAAGCATTTGAAAGAGCAGAGAAAGGAATTTGAAATATACAAAAATTGCATTCCCAAGCTGATATGCATCTGGAATTGTACAGTAGATGAATATGTACTGTCCTTATCTGGTTCATTTTACTAAGACATTGTAAAGGCTCTAAATCACTTTACAAAACACAGTTAGCAGAGGATGGATTCAATCCATCGACCTCTGGGTTATGGGCCCAGCACACTTCTGCTGCGCCAATCTGCTTTCAACCAAACCAGATTGGACTCGAACCCTTTGGGTAACACAATAATGACAATAAAAGCAGTTAGTATAGTAAGATTGAGGAAAGCATTTGAAAGAGCAGAGAAAAGAATGTGAAATATACAAAAATTGCATTCCCAAGCTGATATGCATCTGGAATTGTACAGTAGGTGAATATGTACATTCTGTATCTGGTTCACTTTACTAAAAAGTTGCAAAGGCCCTAAGTCAGCTTACAAAACACAGTTAGCAGAGGATGGTTTCGATCCATCGACCTCTGGGTTATGGGCCCAGCACGCTTCCGCTGCGCCACTCTGCTGTCAACCACCCCAGATGGGACTTGAACCCACAATCCCTGGCTTAGGAGGCCAGTGCCTTATCCATTAGGCCACTGGGGCCTCTCAAACACCTTTACTCATCAGTTCTTCCACCAAACAGATGCTTCCTAGACAGAGCATAATGTGAGACATGCCATGTTGGCTTTGGGTAACACAATAATGGCCCCAAATGCAGTAGATATAGTGAGTAGAAGGGAAATTTTTAAAAGTGCAAAGAAAAAGATGTGAAACACGTAGAAACTAGATTGCCATGCTGATATGAAACTGGCATTGTACCCCAGATTGGACTCGAACCCTTTGGGTAACACAATAATGACAATAAAAGCAGTTAGTATAGTAAGATGGAGGAAAGCATTTGAAAGAGCAGAGAAAAGAATGTGAAATATACAATAATTGCATTCCCAAGCTGATATGCATCTGGAATTGTATAGTAGGTGAATATGTACTTTCTGTATCTGGTTCACTTTACTAAGAGGTTGTAAAGGCCCTAAGTCAGCTTACAAAACACAGTTAGCAGAGGATGGTTTCGATCCATCGACCTCTGGGTTATGGGCCCAGCACGCTTCCGCTGCGCCACTCTGCTGTCAACCACCCCAGATGGGACTTGAACCGACAATCCCTGGCTTAGGAGGCCAGTGCCTTATCCGTTAGGTCACTGGGGCCTCTCAAACACCTTTACTCATCAGTTCTTCCACCAAACAGTTGCTTCCTAGACAGAGCATAATGTGAGACATGCCATGTTGGCTTTGGGTAACACAATAATGGCCCCAAATGCAGTAGATATAGTGAGTAGAAGGGAAATTTTTAAAAGTGCAAAGAAAAAGATGTGAAACACGTAGAAACTAGATTGCCATGCTGATATGAAACTGGCATTGTACCCCAGATTGGACTCGAACCCTTTGGGTAGCACAATAATGACAATAAAAGCAGTTAGTATAGTAAGATGGAGGAAAGCATTTGAAAGAGCAGAGAAAAGAATGTGAAATATACAATAATTGCATTCCCAAGCTGATATGCATCTGGAATTGTATAGTAGGTGAATATGTACTTTCTGTATCTGGTTCACTTTACTAAGAGGTTGTAAAGGCCCTAAGTCAGCTTACAAAACACAGTTAGCAGAGGATGGTTCCGATCCATCGACCTCTGGGTTATGGGCCCAGCACGCTTCCGCTGCGCCACTCTGCTGTCAACCACCCCAGATGGGACTTGAACCCACAATCCCTGGCTTAGGAGGCCAGTGCCTTATCCATTAGGCCACTGGGGCATCTCAATCACCTTTACTCATCAGTTCTTCCACCAAACAGTTGCTTCCTATACAGAGCATAATGTGAGACATGCCATGTTGGCTTTGGGTAACACAATAATGGCCCCATATGCAGTAGATATAGTGAGTTCAATTCAATTCAACTTTATTTATATAGTGCCAATTCACAACAAAGTCATCTCAGGGCACTTTACAGAATAAAGTAAAGATTATAAAGATATATAAAGAGAACCCAACAATTCCCCCTGGAGCAAGCCATAGGCAACAGTGGAGAGGAAAAACTCCCTTTAACGGAAGAAACCTCCAGCAGAACCAGGCTCAGGGTGGACGGCCATTTGCCTCGACCGGTTGGGGTGAGTGGAAAGGGGAGAGGGAAAAGAACAGAGCAACAAAAAGCAACAACAAAACATTGGGCAGATTGGTAGGACCAGTAGCTTCACGCTGGAAGACACACAGCTTCAAAGCCGGGGGACACCTGCAGAAAGGGACAGAGAGAAGGGGACAGAGGATGACAAAGACAACTACGGGAGAGAACACACAGAGTTAATGACATGCAGTGGTGACAATTGCGGGATGAGAGGAGAGGAGAGATGGTCAAGAGGAGGAAAGGAGCTCAGTGCATTGGGGGGTGGGTCCCCCAGCAGTCTAAGCCTATGGCAGCATAACTATAAATAACTATATGCTTTATTAAAAAGGAAGGTTTTAAGCCTAGACTTAAAAGTAGAGAGGCTGTCTGCTTCCCGAATCTGAACTGGGAGCTGGTTTCACAAGAGAGGAGCTTGATAGCTAAAGGCTCTACCTCCCATTCTACTTTTGGAAATTCTGGGAACCACAAGTAGGCCTGCATTCTGAGAGCAAAGTGGTCTACTGGGATGATATGGTGCTATGAGGTCTTCTAAATATGATGGAGCCTGACCATTCAGAGCTTTATATGTAAGAAGCAGGGTTTCAAATTCTATTCTACATTTAATTGGAAGCCAATGGAGAGAAGCTAGTGAAGGTGAAATATGATCTCTCTTGCTAGTTCCAGTCAGCACTCTTGCTGCAGCATTTTGGATTAATTGCAGGCTCTTTAGGGAGTTACTGGGGCATCCTGAAAGTAGGGAATTACAGTAGTCAAACCTAGAGGTAACAAATGCATGGACCAGTTTTTCGGCATCACTTTGAGACAGGATGCTCCTAATTTTGGCAATGTTCCGTAGGTGGAAGAAGGCTGTTCTAGAGATTTGTTTTATATGTGAGTTAAAGGACAGATCCTGATCAAACATAACTCCAAGGTTCCTTGCAGTAGTACTGGAGGCCAGGCTTATGCCATCTAGTGTAACAATATGGTTGGACATCATATCTCTGAGATTTTTGGGCCCAAATACTATGAATTCAGTTTTGTCTGAGTTTAAAAGTAAAAAATTGTGGGACATCCAGGCCTTTATGTCTTGTAGGCATGCTTGAAGCTTTATTAACTGATTATTTTCATCTGGTTCCATATATAAATATAGCTGGGTATCATCAGCATAACAGTGGAAGGGATATTTTTAAAAGTGCAAAGAAAAAGATGTGAAACACGTAGAAACTAGATTGCCATGCTGATATGAAACTGGCATTGTACCCCAGATTGGACTCGAACCCTTTGGGTAACACAATAATGACAATAAAAGCAGTTAGTATAGTAAGATGGAGGAAAGCATTTGAAAGAGCAGAGAAAAGAATGTGAAATATACAAAAATTGCATTCCCAAGCTGATATGCATCTGGAATATTACAGTAGGTGAATATGTACTTTCTGTATCTGGATCACTTTACTTAAAGGTTGTAAAGGCCCTAAGTCAGCTTACAAAACACAGTTAGCAAAGGATGGTTTCAATCTATTGACCTCTGGGTTATGGGCCCAGCACGCTTCCGCTGCGCCACTCTGCTTTCAACCACGCCAGATTGGACTCGAACCCTTTGGGTAACACAATAATGACAATAAAAGCAGTTAGTATAGTAAGATGGAGGAAAGCATTTGAAAGAGCAGAGAAAAGAATGTGAAATATACAAAAATTGCATTCCCAAGCTGATATGCATCTGGAATATTACAGTAGGTGAATATGTACTTTCTGTATCTGGATCACTTTACTTAAAGGTTGTAAAGGCCCTAAGTCAGCTTACAAAACACAGTTAGCAAAGGATGGTTTCAATCTATTGACCTCTGGGTTATGGGCCCAGCACGCTTTTGCTGCGCCACTCTGCTGTCAACCACCCCAGATGGGACTCGAACCCACAATCCCTGGCTTAGGAGGCCAGTGCATTATCCATTAGGCCACTGGGGCATATTTCACATGGGGCAAAAAATTGTGGGACATCCAGGCCTTTATGTCTTGTAGGCATGCTTGAAGCTTTATTAACTGATTATTTTCATCTGGTTCCATATATAAATATAGCTGGGTATCATCAGCATAACAGTGGAAGGGATATTTTTAAAAGTGCAAAGAAAAAGATGTGAAACACGTAGAAACTAGATTGCCATGCTGATATGAAACTGGCATTGTACCCCAGATTGGACTCGAACCCTTTGGGTAACACAATAATGACAATAAAAGCAGTTAGTATAGTAAGATGGAGGAAAGCATTTGAAATACGTAGAAACTAGATTGCCATGCTGAGATGAAACTGGCATTGTACACCAGATTGGACTCGAACCCTTTGGGTAACACAATAATGGCCCCAAATGCAGTAGATATAGTGAGTAGAAGGGAAATTTTTAAAAGTGCAAAGAAAAAGATGTGAAACACATAGAAACTAGTTTCCAATGCTGATATGAAACTGGCATTGTACCCCAGATTGGACTCGAACCCTTTGGGTAACACAATAATGACAATAAAAGCAGTTAGTATAGTAAGATGGAGGGAACCATTTAAAAGAGCAGAGAAAGGAATTTGAAATATACAAAAATTGCATTCCCAAGCTGATATGCATCTGGAATTGTACAGGAGGTGAATATTTACTTTCTGTATCTGGTTCAGTTTACTAAAAGGTTGTAAAGGCCCTAAGTCAGCTTACAAAACACAGTTAGCAGAGGATGGTTTCGATCCATCGACCTCTGGGTTATGGGTCCAGCACGCTTCCGCTGTACCACTCTGCTGTCAACCACCCCAGATAGGACTTGAACCCACAATCCCTGGCTTAGGAGGCCAGTGCCTTATCCAATAGGCCACTGGGGCATCTCAAACACCTTTACTCATCAGTTCTTCCACCAAACAGTTGCTTCCTATACAGAGCATAATGTGAGCCATGCCATGTTGGCTTTGGGTAACACAATAATGGCCCCAAATGCAGTAGATATAGTGAGTAGAAGGGAAATTTTTAAAAGTGCAAAGAAAAAGATGTGAAACACGTAGAAACTAGAATGCCATGCTGATATGAAACTGGCATTGTACCCCAGATTGGACTCGAACCCTTTGGGTAACACAATAATGACAATAAAAGCAGTTAGTATAGTAAGATGGAGGAAAGCATTTGAAAGAGCAGAGAAAAGAATGTGAAATATACAAAAATTGCATTCCCAAGCTGATATGCATCTGGAATATTACAGTAGGTGAATATGTACTTTCTGTATCTGGTTCACTTTACTAAAAGGTTGTAAAGGCCCTAAGTCAGCTTACAAAACACAGTTAGCAGAGGATAGTTTCGAACCATCGACCTTTGGGTTATGGGCCCAGCACGCTTCCGCTGAGCCACTCTGCTGTCAACCACCCCAGATGGGACTCGAACCCTTTGGGTAACACAATAATGACAATAAAAGCAGTTAGTATAGTAAGATGGAGGAAAGCATTTGAAAGAGCAGAGAAAAGAATGTGAAATATACAAAAATTGCATTCCCAAGCTCATATGCATCTGGAATTGTACAGTAGGTGAATATGTACTTTCTGTATCTGGTTCACTTTACTAAAAGGTTGTAAAGGCCCTAAGTCAGCTTACAAAACACAGTTAGCAGAGGATGGTTTCGATCCATCGACCTCTGGGTTATGGGCCCAGCACGCTTCCGCTGCGCCACTCTGCTTTGAACCACACCAGATTGGACTCGAACCCTTTGGGTAATACAACTGCTCATACTGAACCAAAACCCAAAACTTTTAAATGTGGATTATTAAACATCAGATCTCTCTCTTCTAAATCTTTGTTAGTAAATGACTTGATAAATGATCATCAAATTGGTTTATTTTGTCTCACTGAAACGTGGTTGCAGCAGGAAGAATATGTCAGTTTAAATGAGTCAACCCCCCAAAGTCATATTAATTATCATGTTCCTAGATGCACAGGCCGAGGTGGAGGAGTAGCAGCAATATTTCACTCTAGCTTATCAATAATTCCTAGACCTAAACATAGTTATACCTCATTTGAGAGTCTTACTCTTAGCCTTTCACACCCAAACTGGAAAACTCAAAAACCACTATTATTTGTTATCGTGTACCGTCCTCCAGTCCCTTATTCAGAGTTTTTGATTGAATTTTCTGATTTTCTATCTGATTTAGTGCTTAGTACAGATAAAGTCATTATAGTGGGTGACTTTAACATTCATGTAGATGCTGACAGTAACTGTCTGAGCACTGCGTTTAATTCATTATTAGATTCAATTGGTTTTTCCCAAAATGTAAATAAACCCACTCATTGTTTTAGTCACACGTTAGACCTTGTCCTTACATATGGCATTGAAACTGATAATTTAATAGTATTTCCTCATAATTCTCTTCTGTCTGACCATTTTCTAATAACATTTGAATTTACAATAACGGACTATACAGCAGTTAGGAAAAAATTCCACTACAGCAGATGTTTATCTGAAAATGCTGTGAATACATTTAAAGAAATTATTTCTTCATCTTTTTCACCACCATGTGTCAATACTATGGTGAGTAGCCATCTTACTCCTGTGCAAATTGATTATTTAGTTGACGATTCTGCCGCCTCACTGCGTAGGATACTAGATACAGTTGCCCCTTTGAAATAGAAGGCAGTGAATCAGAGGAGCCGACCTCCATGGTACAATTCACAAATGCACAGCTTAAAGCAGGCAACACGAAAGCTAGAGAGGAAGTGGCGTTCCACTAATTTAGAAGAATCCCGGTTAGCCTGGAAAAACAGTTTAAAAACATACAAAAAAGCTCTCCGTGATGCCAGAACAGCATATTATTCCGCATTAATAGAGGAAAACAAGAACAACCCCCGGTTTCTGTTCAGCACTGTAGCCAGGCTGACTAAGAGCCATAGTTCTGTTGAGCCTAGTATTCCCTTAACTTTGAGCAGCAATGACTTTATGACTTTCTTTACTAGTAAAATTGTAGCCATTAGGGAAAAGATTCACCAGATCCTCCCTACAAATATTACGGCTAGATCTTCATGTACAACAGCTATAGAATCCTCAATAAGGCCCCAATCCATCTTAGACTGCTTTTCACCCATAGATCTCACTGAGCTAAGTTCAACTACCGCCTCCTCAAAACTAACAACATGTCTTTTAGACCCTGTTCCAACCAAATTGCTTAAAGATGTTCTACCTTTAATAGACACTTTCATATTAGATTTGATTAACCTATCTTTAGAAACTGGCTATGTACCAAAGGCCTATAAAGTTGCTGTAATCAAACCATTACTTAAAAAACCTTGTCTTGATCCAGGGGATTTAGCCAACTATAGACCAATATCAAATCTCCCGTTTATTTCTAAAATCCTTGAAAAAGTAGTTGCAAAACAATTATGTGATCACCTTTACAGGAATAATTTGTATGAAGACTTTCAGTCAGGATTTAGAGCTCATCACAGTACAGAAACAGCACTGGTAAAAGTCTCCAATGATCTTCTCCTGGCTTCAGATAATGGACTTGTGTCTGTACTCGTCTTACTAGACCTTAGTGCCGCATTTGACACCATTGACCACAACATTTTATTACAGAGACTAGAACATGGATTTGGGATTAAAGGAACCACATTACATTGGTTTAAATCTTATCTGTCAGACAGATTCCAACTTGTTCATGTTAATGATGACTCTTCTTTATGCACCAAAGTCAGCTATGGAGTTCCACAGGGCTCTGTGTTAGGACCAATACTTTTTAATCTCTACATGTCACCTTTAGGCAAAATCATTAGGAAACATTCCATAAACTTCCACTGATATGCAGATGATACCCAGCTCTATTTATCTGTGAAACCAGAAGATACTAACCAATTAGTCAAATTTGAAGCATGTCTAAAAGACATAAAGAACTGGATGTCCTACAATTTCCTACTTCTAAATTCAGACAAAACTGAAATCATCCTCTTTGGGCCTAAAAACATGAGAAATATGCTGTCTAACAATATAGTTACTCTAGATGACATAACTTTGGCCTCTAGTACTACGGTGAGGAACCTAGGAGTTATCTTTGACCAAGATTTGGCGTTTACGTCACATAAAAGACAAATGTCTAGAACAGACTTCTTCCACCTACGGAACATTGCTAAAATTAGAAGCATCCTGTCTCAAAGTGATGCCGAAAAACTTGTCCATGCATTTGTTACTTCTAGGTTGGACTACTGTAATTCCCTACTTCTGGGGTGTCCTAATAACTCTCTAAAAAGCCTTCAATTAATCCAAAATGCTGCAGCAAGAGTGCTGACTGGATTAGGAAAGAGAGATCATATTTCACCTTCACTAGCTTCTCTTCATTGGCTTCCCATAAAATCTAGAATAGAGTTCAAAACCCTCCTCCTTACATACAAAGCTCTTAATGGTCAAGCTCCATCATATTTAATAGATCTCATAGTCCTGTATCGCCCAATTAGACCACTTCGATCCCAAAATACTGGCCTACTTGTGGTTCCCAGAGTTTGCAAAAGTAGAATGGGAGGCAGAGCCTTTAGCTATCAAGCTCCTCTCCTGTGGAACCAGCTTCCAATCCAAATTCGGGGAGCAGACACCCTCTCTACTTTTAAGACTAGGCTTAAAACTTTCCTTTTTGATGAAGCTTATAGTTAAAAATCCTCACTCAACGCCAGTGCCTTATCCATTAGGCCACTGGGGCATCTCAAACACCTTTACTCATCAGTTCTTCCACCAAAAAGTTGCTTCCTAGACAGAGCATAATGTGAGACATGCCATGTTGGCTTTGGGTAACACAATAATGGCCCCAAATGCAGTAGATATAGTGAGTAGAAGGGAAATTTTTAAAAGTGCAAAGAAAAAGATGTGAAACACGTAGAAACTAGATTGCCATGCTGATATGAAACTGGCATTGTACCCCAGATTGGACTCGAACCCTTTGGGAAGCACAATAATGACAATAAAAGCAGTTAGTATAGTAAGATGGAGGAAAGCATTTGAAAGAGCAGAGAAAAGAATGTGAAATATACAATAATTGCATTCCCAAGCGGATATGCATCTGGAATTGTACAGTAGGTGAATATGTACTTTCTGTATCTGGTTCACTTTACTAAGAGGTTGTAAAGGCCCTAAGTCAGCTTACAAAACACAGTTAGCAGAGGATGGATTCGATCCATCGACCTCTGGGTTATGGGCCCAGCACACTTCTGCTGCGCCACTCTGCTTTCAACCAAACCAGATTGGACTCGAACCCTTTGGGTAACACAATAATGACAATAAAAGCAGTTAGTATAGTAAGATGGAGGAAAGCATTTGAAAGAGCAGAGAAAAGAATGTGAAATATACAAAAATTGCATTCCCAAGCTGATATGCATCTGGAATTGTACAGTAGGTGAATATGTACATTCTGTATCTGGTTCACTTTACTAAAAAGTTGCAAAGGCCCTAAGTCAGCTTACAAAACACAGTTAGCAGAGGATGGTTTCGATCCATCGACCTCTGGGTTATGGGCCCAGCACGCTTCCGCTGCGCCACTCTGCTGTCAACCACCCCAGATGGGACTTGAACCCACAATCCCTGGCTTAGGAGGCCAGTGCCTTATCCATTAGGCCACTGGGGCCTCTCAAACACCTTTACTCATCAGTTCTTCCACCAAACAGTTGCTTCCTATACAGAGCATAATGTGAGACATGCCATGTTGGCTTTGGGTAACACAATAATGGCCCCATATGCAGTAGATATAGTGAGTTCAATTCAATTCAACTTTATTTATATAGTGCCAATTCACAACAAAGTCATCTCAGGGCACTTTACAGAATAAAGTCAAGATTATAAAGATATATAAAGAGAACCCAACAATTCCCCCTGGAGCAAGCCATAGGCAACAGTGGAGAGGAAAAACTCCCTTTAACGGAAGAAACCTCCTGCAGAACCAGGCTCAGGGTGGACGGCCATCAGCCTCGACCGGTTGGGGTGAGTGGAAAGGGGAGAGGGAAAAGAACAGAGCAACAAAAAGCAACAACAAAACATTGGGCAGATTGGTAGGACCAGTAGCTTCACGCTGGAAGACACACAGCTTCAAAGCCGGGGGACACCTGCAGAAAGGGACAGAGAGAAGGGGACAGAGGATGACAAAGACAACTACGGGAGAGAACACACAGAGTTAATGACATGCAGTGGTGACAATTGCGGGATGAGAGGAGAGGAGAGATGGTCAAGAGGAGGAAAGGAGCTCAGTGCATTGGGGGGTGGGTCCCCCAGCAGTCTAAGCCTATGGCAGCATAACTATAAATAACTATATGCTTTATTAAAAAGGAAGGTTTTAAGCCTAGACTTAAAAGTAGAGAGGCTGTCTGCTTCCCGAATCTGAACTGGGAGCTGGTTTCACAAGAGAGGAGCTTGATAGCTAAAGGCTCTACCTCCCATTCTACTTTTGGAAATTCTGGGAACCACAAGTAGGCCTGCATTCTGAGAGCAAAGTGGTCTACTGGGATGATATGGTGCTATGAGGTCTTCTAAATATGATGGAGCCTGACCATTCAGAGCTTTATATGTAAGAAGCAGGGTTTCAAATTCTATTCTACATTTAATTGGAAGCCAATGGAGAGAAGCTAGTGAAGGTGAAATATGATCTCTCTTGCTAGTTCCAGTCAGCACTCTTGCTGCAGCATTTTGGATTAATTGCAGGCTCTTTAGGGAGTTACTGGGGCATCCTGAAAGTAGGGAATTACAGTAGTCAAACCTAGAGGTAACAAATGCATGGACCAGTTTTTCGGCATCACTTTGAGACAGGATGCTCCTAATTTTGGCAATGTTCCGTAGGTGGAAGAAGGCTGTTCTAGAGATTTGTTTTATATGTGAGTTAAAGGACAGATCCTGATCAAACATAACTCCAAGGTTCCTTGCAGTAGTACTGGAGGCCAGGCTTATGCCATCTAGTGTAACAATATGGTTGGACATCATATCTCTGAGATTTTTGGGCCCAAATACTATGAATTCAGTTTTGTCTGAGTTTAAAAGTAAAAAATTGTGGGACATCCAGGCCTTTATGTCTTGTAGGCATGCTTGAAGCTTTATTAACTGATTATTTTCATCTGGTTCCATATATAAATATAGCTGGGTATCATCAGCATAACAGTGGAAGGGATATTTTTAAAAGTGCAAAGAAAAAGATGTGAAACACGTAGAAACTAGATTGCCATGCTGATATGAAACTGGCATTGTACCCCAGATTGGACTCGAACCCTTTGGGTAACACAATAATGACAATAAAAGCAGTTAGTATAGTAAGATGGAGGAAAGCGTTTGAAAGAGCAGAGAAAAGACTGTGAAATATACAAAAATTGCATTCCCAAGCTGATATGCATCTGGAATATTACAGTAGGTGAATATGTACTTTCTGTATCTGGATCACTTTACTTAAAGGTTGTAAAGGCCCTAAGTCAGCTTACAAAACACAGTTAGCAAAGGATGGTTTCAATCTATTGACCTCTGGGTTATGGGCCCAGCACGCTTCCGCTGCGCCACTCTGCTTTCAACCACGCCAGATTGGACTCGAACCCTTTGGGTAACACAATAATGACAATAAAAGCAGTTAGTATAGTAAGATGGAGGAAAGCATTTGAAAGAGCAGAGAAAAGAATGTGAAATATACAAAAATTGCATTCCCAAGCTGATATGCATCTGGAATATTACAGTAGGTGAATATGTACTTTCTGTATCTGGATCACTTTACTTAAAGGTTGTAAAGGCCCTAAGTCAGCTTACAAAACACAGTTAGCAAAGGATGGTTTCAATCTATTGACCTCTGGGTTATGGGCCCAGCACGCTTTTGCTGCGCCACTCTGCTGTCAACCACCCCAGATGGGACTCGAACCCACAATCCCTGGCTTAGGAGGCCAGTGCATTATCCATTAGGCCACTGGGGCATATTTCACATGGGGCAAAAAATTGTGGGACATCCAGGCCTTTATGTCTTGTAGGCATGCTTGAAGCTTTATTAACTGATTATTTTCATCTGGTTCCATATATAAATATAGCTGGGTATCATCAGCATAACAGTGGAAGGGATATTTTTAAAAGTGCAAAGAAAAAGATGTGAAACACGTAGAAACTAGATTGCCATGCTGATATGAAACTGGCATTGTACCCCAGATTGGACTCGAACCCTTTGGGTAACACAATAATGACAATAAAAGCAGTTAGTATAGTAAGATGGAGGAAAGCATTTGAAATACGTAGAAACTAGATTGCCATGCTGAGATGAAACTGGCATTGTACACCAGATTGGACTCGAACCCTTTGGGTAACACAATAATGGCCCCAAATGCAGTAGATATAGTGAGTAGAAGGGAAATTTTTAAAAGTGCAAAGAAAAAGATGTGAAACACATAGAAACTAGTTTCCAATGCTGATATGAAACTGGCATTGTACCCCAGATTGGACTCGAACCCTTTGGGTAACACAATAATGACAATAAAAGCAGTTAGTATAGTAAGATGGAGGGAACCATTTAAAAGAGCAGAGAAAGGAATTTGAAATATACAAAAATTGCATTCCCAAGCTGATATGCATCTGGAATTGTACAGGAGGTGAATATTTACTTTCTGTATCTGGTTCAGTTTACTAAAAGGTTGTAAAGGCCCTAAGTCAGCTTACAAAACACAGTTAGCAGAGGATGGTTTCGATCCATCGACCTCTGGGTTATGGGTCCAGCACGCTTCCGCTGTACCACTCTGCTGTCAACCACCCCAGATAGGACTTGAACCCACAATCCCTGGCTTAGGAGGCCAGTGCCTTATCCAATAGGCCACTGGGGCATCTCAAACACCTTTACTCATCAGTTCTTCCACCAAACAGTTGCTTCCTATACAGAGCATAATGTGAGCCATGCCATGTTGGCTTTGGGTAACACAATAATGGCCCCAAATGCAGTAGATATAGTGAGTAGAAGGGAAATTTTTAAAAGTGCAAAGAAAAAGATGTGAAACACGTAGAAACTAGAATGCCATGCTGATATGAAACTGGCATTGTACCCCAGATTGGACTCGAACCCTTTGGGTAACACAATAATGACAATAAAAGCAGTTAGTATAGTAAGATGGAGGAAAGCATTTGAAAGAGCAGAGAAAAGAATGTGAAATATACAAAAATTGCATTCCCAAGCTGATATGCATCTGGAATATTACAGTAGGTGAATATGTACTTTCTGTATCTGGTTCACTTTACTAAAAGGTTGTAAAGGCCCTAAGTCAGCTTACAAAACACAGTTAGCAGAGGATAGTTTCGAACCATCGACCTTTGGGTTATGGGCCCAGCACGCTTCCGCTGAGCCACTCTGCTGTCAACCACCCCAGATGGGACTCGAACCCTTTGGGTAACACAATAATGACAATAAAAGCAGTTAGTATAGTAAGATGGAGGAAAGCATTTGAAAGAGCAGAGAAAAGAATGTGAAATATACAAAAATTGCATTCCCAAGCTCATATGCATCTGGAATTGTACAGTAGGTGAATATGTACTTTCTGTATCTGGTTCACTTTACTAAAAGGTTGTAAAGGCCCTAAGTCAGCTTACAAAACACAGTTAGCAGAGGATGGTTTCGATCCATCGACCTCTGGGTTATGGGCCCAGCACGCTTCCGCTGCGCCACTCTGCTTTGAACCACACCAGATTGGACTCGAACCCTTTGGGTAATACAACTGCTCATACTGAACCAAAACCCAAAACTTTTAAATGTGGATTATTAAACATCAGATCTCTCTCTTCTAAATCTTTGTTAGTAAATGACTTGATAAATGATCATCAAATTGGTTTATTTTGTCTCACTGAAACGTGGTTGCAGCAGGAAGAATATGTCAGTTTAAATGAGTCAACCCCCCAAAGTCATATTAATTATCATGTTCCTAGATGCACAGGCCGAGGTGGAGGAGTAGCAGCAATATTTCACTCTAGCTTATCAATAATTCCTAGACCTAAACATAGTTATACCTCATTTGAGAGTCTTACTCTTAGCCTTTCACACCCAAACTGGAAAACTCAAAAACCACTATTATTTGTTATCGTGTACCGTCCTCCAGTCCCTTATTCAGAGTTTTTGATTGAATTTTCTGATTTTCTATCTGATTTAGTGCTTAGTACAGATAAAGTCATTATAGTGGGTGACTTTAACATTCATGTAGATGCTGACAGTAACTGTCTGAGCACTGCGTTTAATTCATTATTAGATTCAATTGGTTTTTCCCAAAATGTAAATAAACCCACTCATTGTTTTAGTCACACGTTAGACCTTGTCCTTACATATGGCATTGAAACTGATAATTTAATAGTATTTCCTCATAATTCTCTTCTGTCTGACCATTTTCTAATAACATTTGAATTTACAATAACGGACTATACAGCAGTTAGGAAAAAATTCCACTACAGCAGATGTTTATCTGAAAATGCTGTGAATACATTTAAAGAAATTATTTCTTCATCTTTTTCACCACCATGTGTCAATACTATGGTGAGTAGCCATCTTACTCCTGTGCAAATTGATTATTTAGTTGACGATTCTGCCGCCTCACTGCGTAGGATACTAGATACAGTTGCCCCTTTGAAATAGAAGGCAGTGAATCAGAGGAGCCGACCTCCATGGTACAATTCACAAATGCACAGCTTAAAGCAGGCAACACGAAAGCTAGAGAGGAAGTGGCGTTCCACTAATTTAGAAGAATCCCGGTTAGCCTGGAAAAACAGTTTAAAAACATACAAAAAAGCTCTCCGTGATGCCAGAACAGCATATTATTCCGCATTAATAGAGGAAAACAAGAACAACCCCCGGTTTCTGTTCAGCACTGTAGCCAGGCTGACTAAGAGCCATAGTTCTGTTGAGCCTAGTATTCCCTTAACTTTGAGCAGCAATGACTTTATGACTTTCTTTACTAGTAAAATTGTAGCCATTAGGGAAAAGATTCACCAGATCCTCCCTACAAATATTACGGCTAGATCTTCATGTACAACAGCTATAGAATCCTCAATAAGGCCCCAATCCATCTTAGACTGCTTTTCACCCATAGATCTCACTGAGCTAAGTTCAACTACCGCCTCCTCAAAACTAACAACATGTCTTTTAGACCCTGTTCCAACCAAATTGCTTAAAGATGTTCTACCTTTAATAGACACTTTCATATTAGATTTGATTAACCTATCTTTAGAAACTGGCTATGTACCAAAGGCCTATAAAGTTGCTGTAATCAAACCATTACTTAAAAAACCTTGTCTTGATCCAGGGGATTTAGCCAACTATAGACCAATATCAAATCTCCCGTTTATTTCTAAAATCCTTGAAAAAGTAGTTGCAAAACAATTATGTGATCACCTTTACAGGAATAATTTGTATGAAGACTTTCAGTCAGGATTTAGAGCTCATCACAGTACAGAAACAGCACTGGTAAAAGTCTCCAATGATCTTCTCCTGGCTTCAGATAATGGACTTGTGTCTGTACTCGTCTTACTAGACCTTAGTGCCGCATTTGACACCATTGACCACAACATTTTATTACAGAGACTAGAACATGGATTTGGGATTAAAGGAACCACATTACATTGGTTTAAATCTTATCTGTCAGACAGATTCCAACTTGTTCATGTTAATGATGACTCTTCTTTATGCACCAAAGTCAGCTATGGAGTTCCACAGGGCTCTGTGTTAGGACCAATACTTTTTAATCTCTACATGTCACCTTTAGGCAAAATCATTAGGAAACATTCCATAAACTTCCACTGATATGCAGATGATACCCAGCTCTATTTATCTGTGAAACCAGAAGATACTAACCAATTAGTCAAATTTGAAGCATGTCTAAAAGACATAAAGAACTGGATGTCCTACAATTTCCTACTTCTAAATTCAGACAAAACTGAAATCATCCTCTTTGGGCCTAAAAACATGAGAAATATGCTGTCTAACAATATAGTTACTCTAGATGACATAACTTTGGCCTCTAGTACTACGGTGAGGAACCTAGGAGTTATCTTTGACCAAGATTTGGCGTTTACGTCACATAAAAGACAAATGTCTAGAACAGACTTCTTCCACCTACGGAACATTGCTAAAATTAGAAGCATCCTGTCTCAAAGTGATGCCGAAAAACTTGTCCATGCATTTGTTACTTCTAGGTTGGACTACTGTAATTCCCTACTTCTGGGGTGTCCTAATAACTCTCTAAAAAGCCTTCAATTAATCCAAAATGCTGCAGCAAGAGTGCTGACTGGATTAGGAAAGAGAGATCATATTTCACCTTCACTAGCTTCTCTTCATTGGCTTCCCATAAAATCTAGAATAGAGTTCAAAACCCTCCTCCTTACATACAAAGCTCTTAATGGTCAAGCTCCATCATATTTAATAGATCTCATAGTCCTGTATCGCCCAATTAGACCACTTCGATCCCAAAATACTGGCCTACTTGTGGTTCCCAGAGTTTGCAAAAGTAGAATGGGAGGCAGAGCCTTTAGCTATCAAGCTCCTCTCCTGTGGAACCAGCTTCCAATCCAAATTCGGGGAGCAGACACCCTCTCTACTTTTAAGACTAGGCTTAAAACTTTCCTTTTTGATGAAGCTTATAGTTAAAAATCCTCACTCAACGCCAGTGCCTTATCCATTAGGCCACTGGGGCATCTCAAACACCTTTACTCATCAGTTCTTCCACCAAAAAGTTGCTTCCTAGACAGAGCATAATGTGAGACATGCCATGTTGGCTTTGGGTAACACAATAATGGCCCCAAATGCAGTAGATATAGTGAGTAGAAGGGAAATTTTTAAAAGTGCAAAGAAAAAGATGTGAAACACGTAGAAACTAGATTGCCATGCTGATATGAAACTGGCATTGTACCCCAGATTGGACTCGAACCCTTTGGGAAGCACAATAATGACAATAAAAGCAGTTAGTATAGTAAGATGGAGGAAAGCATTTGAAAGAGCAGAGAAAAGAATGTGAAATATACAATAATTGCATTCCCAAGCGGATATGCATCTGGAATTGTACAGTAGGTGAATATGTACTTTCTGTATCTGGTTCACTTTACTAAGAGGTTGTAAAGGCCCTAAGTCAGCTTACAAAACACAGTTAGCAGAGGATGGATTCGATCCATCGACCTCTGGGTTATGGGCCCAGCACACTTCTGCTGCGCCACTCTGCTTTCAACCAAACCAGATTGGACTCGAACCCTTTGGGTAACACAATAATGACAATAAAAGCAGTTAGTATAGTAAGATGGAGGAAAGCATTTGAAAGAGCAGAGAAAAGAATGTGAAATATACAAAAATTGCATTCCCAAGCTGATATGCATCTGGAATTGTACAGTAGGTGAATATGTACATTCTGTATCTGGTTCACTTTACTAAAAAGTTGCAAAGGCCCTAAGTCAGCTTACAAAACACAGTTAGCAGAGGATGGTTTCGATCCATCGACCTCTGGGTTATGGGCCCAGCACGCTTCCGCTGCGCCACTCTGCTGTCAACCACCCCAGATGGGACTTGAACCCACAATCCCTGGCTTAGGAGGCCAGTGCCTTATCCATTAGGCCACTGGGGCCTCTCAAACACCTTTACTCATCAGTTCTTCCACCAAACAGTTGCTTCCTATACAGAGCATAATGTGAGACATGCCATGTTGGCTTTGGGTAACACAATAATGGCCCCATATGCAGTAGATATAGTGAGTTCAATTCAATTCAACTTTATTTATATAGTGCCAATTCACAACAAAGTCATCTCAGGGCACTTTACAGAATAAAGTCAAGATTATAAAGATATATAAAGAGAACCCAACAATTCCCCCTGGAGCAAGCCATAGGCAACAGTGGAGAGGAAAAACTCCCTTTAACGGAAGAAACCTCCAGCAGAACCAGGCTCAGGGTGGACGGCCATCAGCCTCGACCGGTTGGGGTGAGTGGAAAGGGGAGAGGGAAAAGAACAGAGCAACAAAAAGCAACAACAAAACATTGGGCAGATTGGTAGGACCAGTAGCTTCACGCTGGAAGACACACAGCTTCAAAGCCGGGGGACACCTGCAGAAAGGGACAGAGAGAAGGGGACAGAGGATGACAAAGACAACTACGGGAGAGAACACACAGAGTTAATGACATACAGTGGTGACAATTGCGGGATGAGAGGAGAGGAGAGATGGTCAAGAGGAGGAAAGGAGCTCAGTGCATTGGGGGGTGGGTCCCCCAGCAGTCTAAGCCTATGGCAGCATAACTATAAATAACTATATGCTTTATTAAAAAGGAAGGTTTTAAGCCTAGACTTAAAAGTAGAGAGGCTGTCTGCTTCCCGAATCTGAACTGGGAGCTGGTTTCACAAGAGAGGAGCTTGATAGCTAAAGGCTCTACCTCCCATTCTACTTTTGGAAATTCTGGGAACCACAAGTAGGCCTGCATTCTGAGAGCAAAGTGGTCTACTGGGATGATATGGTGCTATGAGGTCTTCTAAATATGATGGAGCCTGACCATTCAGAGCTTTATATGTAAGAAGCAGGGTTTCAAATTCTATTCTACATTTAATTGGAAGCCAATGGAGAGAAGCTAGTGAAGGTGAAATATGATCTCTCTTGCTAGTTCCAGTCAGCACTCTTGCTGCAGCATTTTGGATTAATTGCAGGCTCTTTAGGGAGTTACTGGGGCATCCTGAAAGTAGGGAATTACAGTAGTCAAACCTAGAGGTAACAAATGCATGGACCAGTTTTTCGGCATCACTTTGAGACAGGATGCTCCTAATTTTGGCAATGTTCCGTAGGTGGAAGAAGGCTGTTCTAGAGATTTGTTTTATATGTGAGTTAAAGGACAGATCCTGATCAAACATAACTCCAAGGTTCCTTGCAGTAGTACTGGAGGCCAGGCTTATGCCATCTAGTGTAACAATATGGTTGGACATCATATCTCTGAGATTTTTGGGCCCAAATACTATGAATTCAGTTTTGTCTGAGTTTAAAAGTAAAAAATTGTGGGACATCCAGGCCTTTATGTCTTGTAGGCATGCTTGAAGCTTTATTAACTGATTATTTTCATCTGGTTCCATATATAAATATAGCTGGGTATCATCAGCATAACAGTGGAAGGGATATTTTTAAAAGTGCAAAGAAAAAGATGTGAAACACGTAGAAACTAGATTGCCATGCTGATATGAAACTGGCATTGTACCCCAGATTGGACTCGAACCCTTTGGGTAACACAATAATGACAATAAAAGCAGTTAGTATAGTAAGATGGAGGAAAGCGTTTGAAAGAGCAGAGAAAAGACTGTGAAATATACAAAAATTGCATTCCCAAGCTGATATGCATCTGGAATATTACAGTAGGTGAATATGTACTTTCTGTATCTGGATCACTTTACTTAAAGGTTGTAAAGGCCCTAAGTCAGCTTACAAAACACAGTTAGCAAAGGATGGTTTCAATCTATTGACCTCTGGGTTATGGGCCCAGCACGCTTCCGCTGCGCCACTCTGCTTTCAACCACGCCAGATTGGACTCGAACCCTTTGGGTAACACAATAATGACAATAAAAGCAGTTAGTATAGTAAGATGGAGGAAAGCATTTGAAAGAGCAGAGAAAAGAATGTGAAATATACAAAAATTGCATTCCCAAGCTGATATGCATCTGGAATATTACAGTAGGTGAATATGTACTTTCTGTATCTGGATCACTTTACTTAAAGGTTGTAAAGGCCCTAAGTCAGCTTACAAAACACAGTTAGCAAAGGATGGTTTCAATCTATTGACCTCTGGGTTATGGGCCCAGCACGCTTTTGCTGCGCCACTCTGCTGTCAACCACCCCAGATGGGACTCGAACCCACAATCCCTGGCTTAGGAGGCCAGTGCATTATCCATTAGGCCACTGGGGCATCACAAACACCTTTACTCCTCAGTTCTTCCAACTAACAGTTGCTTCCTATACAGAGCATAATGTGAGACATGCCATGTTGGCTTTGGGTAACACAGTAATGGCCCCAAATGCAGTAGATATAGTGAGTAGAAGGGAAAAGATGTGAAATACGTAGAAACTAGATTGCCATGCTGAGATGAAACTGGCATTGTACACCAGATTGGACTCGAACCCTTTGGGTAACACAATAATGGCCCCAAATGCAGTAGATATAGTGAGTAGAAGGGAAATTTTTAAAAGTGCAAAGAAAAAGATGTGAAACACATAGAAACTAGTTTCCAATGCTGATATGAAACTGGCATTGTACCCCAGATTGGACTCGAACCCTTTGGGTAACACAATAATGACAATAAAAGCAGTTAGTATAGTAAGATGGAGGAAACCATTTAAAAGAGCAGAGAAAGGAATTTGAAATATACAAAAATTGCATTCCCAAGCTGATATGCATCTGGAATTGTACAGGAGGTGAATATTTACTTTCTGTATCTGGTTCAGTTTACTAAAAGGTTGCAAAGGCCCTAAGTCAGCTTACAAAACACAGTTAGCAGAGGATGGTTTCGATCCATCGATCTCTGGGTTATGGGTCCAGCACGCTTCCGCTGTACCACTCTGCTGTCAACCACCCCAGATAGGACTTGAACCCACAATCCCTGGCTTAGGAGGCCAGTGCCTTATCCAATAGGCCACTGGGGCATCTCAAACACCTTTACTCATCAGTTCTTCCACCAAACAGTTGCTTCCTATACAGAGCATAATGTGAGCCATGCCATGTTGGCTTTGGGTAACACAATAATGGCCCCAAATGCAGTAGATATAGTGAGTAGAAGGGAAATTTTTAAAAGTGCAAAGAAAAAGATGTGAAACACGTAGAAACTAGAATGCCATGCTGATATGAAACTGGCATTGTACCCCAGATTGGACTCGAACCCTTTGGGTAACACAATAATGACAATAAAAGCAGTTAGTATAGTAAGATGGAGGAAAGCATTTGAAAGAGCAGAGAAAAGAATGTGAAATATACAAAAATTGCATTCCCAAGCTGATATGCATCTGGAATATTACAGTAGGTGAATATGTACTTTCTGTATCTGGTTCACGTTACTAAAAGGTTGTAAAGGTCCTAAGTCAGCTTACAAAACACAGTTAGCAGAGGATAGTTTCGAACCATCGACCTTTGGGTTATGGGCCCAGCACGCTTCCGCTGAGCCACTCTGCTGTCAACCACCCCAGATGGGACTCGAACCCTTTGGGTAACACAATAATGACAATAAAAGCAGTTAGTATAGTAAGATGGAGGAAAGCATTTGAAAGAGCAGAGAAAAGAATGTGAAATATACAAAAATTGCATTCCCAAGCTCATATGCATCTGGAATTGTACAGTAGGTGAATATGTACTTTCTGTATCTGGTTCACTTTACTAAAAGGTTGTAAAGGCCCTAAGTCAGCTTACAAAACACAGTTAGCAGAGGATGGTTTCGATCCATCGACCTCTGGGTTATGGGCCCAGCACGCTTCCGCTGCGCCACTCTGCTTTGAACCACACCAGATTGGACTCGAACCCTTTGGGTAATACAACTGCTCATACTGAACCAAAACCCAAAACTTTTAAATGTGGATTATTAAACATCAGATCTCTCTCTTCTAAATCTTTGTTAGTAAATGACTTGATAAATGATCATCAAATTGGTTTATTTTGTCTCACTGAAACGTGGTTGCAGCAGGAAGAATATGTCAGTTTAAATGAGTCAACCCCCCAAAGTCATATTAATTATCATGTTCCTAGATGCACAGGCCGAGGTGGAGGAGTAGCAGCAATATTTCACTCTAGCTTATCAATAATTCCTAGACCTAAACATAGTTATACCTCATTTGAGAGTCTTACTCTTAGCCTTTCACACCCAAACTGGAAAACTCAAAAACCACTATTATTTGTTATCGTGTACCGTCCTCCAGTCCCTTATTCAGAGTTTTTGATTGAATTTTCTGATTTTCTATCTGATTTAGTGCTTAGTACAGATAAAGTCATTATAGTGGGTGACTTTAACATTCATGTAGATGCTGACAGTAACTGTCTGAGCACTGCGTTTAAGTCATTATTAGATTCAATTGGTTTTTCCCAAAATGTAAATAAACCCACTCATTGTTTTAGTCACACGTTAGACCTTGTCCTTACATATGGCATTGAAACTGATAATTTAATAGTATTTCCTCATAATTCTCTTCTGTCTGACCATTTTCTAATAACATTTGAATTTACAATAACGGACTATACAGCAGTTAGGAAAAAATTCCACTACAGCAGATGTTTATCTGAAAATGCTGTGAATACATTTAAAGAAATTATTTCTTCATCTTTTTCACCACCATGTGTCAATACTATGGTGAGTAGCCATCTTACTCCTGTGCAAATTGATTATTTAGTTGACGATTCTGCCGCCTCACTGCGTAGGATACTAGATACAGTTGCCCCTTTGAAATAGAAGGCAGTGAATCAGAGGAGCCGACCTCCATGGTACAATTCACAAATGCACAGCTTAAAGCAGGCAACACGAAAGTTAGAGAGGAAGTGGCGTTCCACTAATTTAGAAGAATCCCGGTTAGCCTGGAAAAACAGTTTAAAAACATACAAAAAAGCTCTCCGTGATGCCAGAACAGCATATTATTCCGCATTAATAGAGGAAAACAAGAACAACCCCCGGTTTCTGTTCAGCACTGTAGCCAGGCTGACTAAGAGCCATAGTTCTGTTGAGCCTAGTATTCCCTTAACTTTGAGCAGCAATGACTTTGTGACTTTCTTTACTAGTAAAATTGTAGCCATTAGGGAAAAGATTCACCAGATCCTCCCTACAAATATTACGGCTAGATCTTCATGTACAACAGCTATAGAATGCTCAATAAGGCCCCAATCCATCTTAGACTGCTTTTCACCCATAGATCTCACTGAGCTAAGTTCAACTACCGCCTCCTCAAAACTAACAACATGTCTTTTAGACCCTGTTCCAACCAAATTGCTTAAAGATGTTCTACCTTTAATAGACACTTTCATATTAGATTTGATTAACCTATCTTTAGAAACTGGCTATGTACCAAAGGCCTATAAAGTTGCTGTAATCAAACCATTACTTAAAAAACCTTGTCTTGATCCAGGGGATTTAGCCAACTATAGACCAATATCAAATCTCCCGTTTATTTCTAAAATCCTTGAAAAAGTAGTTGCAAAACAATTATGTGATCACCTTTACAGGAATAATTTGTATGAAGACTTTCAGTCAGGATTTAGAGCTCATCACAGTACAGAAACAGCACTGGTAAAAGTCTCCAATGATCTTCTCCTGGCTTCAGATAATGGACTTGTGTCTGTACTCGTCTTACTAGACCTTAGTGCCGCATTTGACACCATTGACCACAACATTTTATTACAGAGACTAGAACATGGATTTGGGATTAAAGGAACCACATTACATTGGTTTAAATCTTATCTGTCAGACAGATTCCAACTTGTTCATGTTAATGATGACTCTTCTTTATGCACCAAAGTCAGCTATGGAGTTCCACAGGGCTCTGTGTTAGGACCAATACTTTTTAATCTCTACATGTCACCTTTAGGCAAAATCATTAGGAAACATTCCATAAACTTCCACTGATATGCAGATGATACCCAGCTCTATTTATCTGTGAAACCAGAAGATACTAACCAATTAGTCAAATTTGAAGCATGTCTAAAAGACATAAAGAACTGGATGTCCTACAATTTCCTACTTCTAAATTCAGACAAAACTGAAATCATCCTCTTTGGGCCTAAAAACATGAGAAATATGCTGTCTAACAATATAGTTACTCTAGATGACATAACTTTGGCCTCTAGTACTACGGTGAGGAACCTAGGAGTTATCTTTGACCAAGATTTGGCGTTTACGTCACATAAAAGACAAATGTCTAGAACAGACTTCTTCCACCTACGGAACATTGCTAAAATTAGAAGCATCCTGTCTCAAAGTGATGCCGAAAAACTTGTCCATGCATTTGTTACTTCTAGGTTGGACTACTGTAATTCCCTACTTCTGGGGTGTCCTAATAACTCTCTAAAAAGCCTTCAATTAATCCAAAATGCTGCAGCAAGAGTGCTGACTGGATTAGGAAAGAGAGATCATATTTCACCTTCACTAGCTTCTCTTCATTGGCTTCCCATAAAATCTAGAATAGAGTTCAAAACCCTCCTCCTTACATACAAAGCTCTTAATGGTCAAGCTCCATCATATTTAATAGATCTCATAGTCCTGTATCGCCCAATTAGACCACTTCGATCCCAAAATACTGGCCTACTTGTGGTTCCCAGAGTTTGCAAAAGTAGAATGGGAGGCAGAGCCTTTAGCTATCAAGCTCCTCTCCTGTGGAACCAGCTTCCAATCCAAATTCGGGGAGCAGACACCCTCTCTACTTTTAAGACTAGGCTTAAAACTTTCCTTTTTGATGAAGCTTATAGTTAAAAATCCTCACTCAACGCCAGTGCCTTATCCATTAGGCCACTGGGGCATCTCAAACACCTTTACTCATCAGTTCTTCCACCAAACAGTTGCTTCCTAGACAGAGCATAATGTGAGACATGCCATGTTGGCTTTGGGTAACACAATAATGGCCCCAAATGCAGTAGATATAGTGAGTAGAAGGGAAATTTTTAAAAGTGCAAAGAAAAAGATGTGAAACACGTAGAAACTAGAATGCCATGCTGATATGAAACTGGCATTGTACCCCAGATTGGACTCGAACCCTTTGGGTAACACAATAATGACAATAAAAGCAGTTAGTATAGTAAGATGGAGGAAAGCATTTGAAAGAGCAGAGAAAAGAATGTGAAATATACAAAAATTGCATTCCCAAGCTGATATGCATCTGGAATATTACAGTAGGTGAATATGTACTTTCTGTATCTGGTTCACTTTACTAAAAGGTTGTAAAGGCCCTAAGTCAGCTTACAAAACACAGTTAGCAGAGGATAGTTTCGAACCATCGACCTTTGGGTTATGGGCCCAGCACGCTTCCGCTGAGCCACTCTGCTGTCAACCACCCCAGATTGGACTCGAACCCTTTGGGTAACACAATAATGACAATAAAAGCAGTTAGTATAGTAAGATGGAGGAAAGCATTTGAAAGAGCAGAGAAAAGAATGTGAAATATACAAAAATTGCATTCCCAAGCTGATATGCATCTGGAATTGTACAGTAGGCGAATATGTATTTTCTGTATCTGGTTCACTTTACTAAAAGGTTGTAAAGGCCCTAAGTCAGCTTACAAAGCACAGTTAGCAGAGGATGGTTTCGATCCATCGACCTCTGGGTTATGGGCCCAGCACGCTTCCGCTGCGCCACTCTGCTTTCAACCACGCCAGATTGGACTCGAACCCTTTGGGTAACACAATAATGACAATAAAAGCAGTTAGTATGGTAAGATGGAGGAAAGCATTTGAAAGAGCAGAGAAAAGAATGTGAAATATACAAAAATTGCATTCCCAAGCTGATATGCATCTGGAATATTACAGTAGGTGAATATGTACTTTCTGTATCTGGATCACTTTACTTAAAGGTTGTAAAGGCCCTAAGTCAGCTTACAAAACACAGTTAGCAAAGGATGGTTTCAATCTATTGACCTCTGGGTTATGGGCCCAGCACGCTTCTGCTGCGCCACTCTGCTGTCAACCACCCCAGATGGGACTCGAACCCACAATCCCTGGCTTAGGAGGCCAGTGCATTATCCATTAGGCCACTGGGGCATCACAAACACCTTTACTCCTCAGTTCTTCCAACTAACAGTTGCTTCCTATATAGAGCATAATGTGAGACATGCCATGTTGGCTTTGGGTAACACAGTAATGGCCCCAAATGCAGTAGATATAGTGAGTAGAAGGGAAAAGATGTGAAATACGTAGAAACTAGATTGCCATGCTGAGATGAAACTGGCATTGTACACCAGATTAGACTCGAACCCTTTGGGTAACACAATAATGACAATAAAAGCAGTTAGTATAGTAAGATGGACGAAAGCATTTGAAAGAGCAGAGAAAGGAATTTGAAATATACAAAAATTGCATTCCCAAGCTGATATGCATCTGGAATTGTACAGTAGATGAATATGTACTGTCTGTATCTGGTTCATTTTACTAAGACATTGTAAAGGCTCTAAATCACTTTACAAAACACAGTTAGCAGAGGATGGATTCGATCCATCGACCTCTGGGTTATGGGCCCAGCACACTTCTGCTGCGCCACTCTGCTTTCAACCAAACCAGATTGGACTCGAACCCTTTGGGTAACACAATAATGACAATAAAAGCAGTTAGTATAGTAAGATGGAGGAAAGCATTTGAAAGAGCAGAGAAAAGAATGTGAAATATACAAAAATTGCATTCCCAAGCTGATATGCATCTGGAATTGTACAGTAGGTGAATATGTACATTCTGTATCTGGTTCACTTTACTAAAAAGTTGCAAAGGCCCTAAGTCAGCTTACAAAACACAGTTAGCAGAGGATGGTTTCGATCCATCGACCTCTGGGTTATGGGCCCAGCACGCTTCCGCTGCGCCACTCTGCTGTCAACCACCCCAGATGGGACTTGAACCCACAATCCCTGGCTTAGGAGGCCAGTGCCTTATCCATTAGGCCACTGGGGCCTCTCAAACACCTTTACTCATCAGTTCTTCCACCAAACAGTTGCTTCCTAGACAGAGCATAATGTGAGACATGCCATGTTGGCTTTGGGTAACACAATAATGGCCCCAAATGCAGTAGATATAGTGAGTAGAAGGGAAATTTTTAAAAGTGCAAAGAAAAAGATGTGAAACACGTAGAAACTAGATTGCCATGCTGATATGAAACTGGCATTGTACCCCAGATTGGACTCGAACCCTTTGGGTAACACAATAATGACAATAAAAGCAGTTAGTATAGTAAGATGGAGGAAAGCATTTGAAAGAGCAGAGAAAAGAATGTGAAATATACAATAATTGCATTCCCAAGCTGATATGCATCTGGAATTGTATAGTAGGTGAATATGTACTTTCTGTATCTGGTTCACTTTACTAAGAGGTTGTAAAGGCCCTAAGTCAGCTTACAAAACGCAGTTAGCAGAGGATGGTTTCGATCCATCGACCTCTGGGTTATGGGCCCAGCACGCTTCCGCTGCGCCACTCTGCTGTCAACCACCCCAGATGGGACTTGAACCGACAATCCCTGGCTTAGGAGGCCAGTGCCTTATCCGTTAGGCCACTGGGGCCTCTCAAACACCTTTACTCATCAGTTCTTCCACCAAACAGTTGCTTCCTAGACAGAGCATAATGTGAGACATGCCATGTTGGCTTTGGGTAACACAATAATGGCCCCAAATGCAGTAGATATAGTGAGTAGAAGGGAAATTTTTAAAAGTGCAAAGAAAAAGATGTGAAACACGTAGAAACTAGATTGCCATGCTGATATGAAACTGGCATTGTACCCCAGATTGGACTCGAACCCTTTGGGTAGCACAATAATGACAATAAAAGCAGTTAGTATAGTAAGATGGAGGAAAGCATTTGAAAGAGCAGAGAAAAGAATGTGAAATATACAATAATTGCATTCCCAAGCTGATATGCATCTGGAATTGTATAGTAGGTGAATATGTACTTTCTGTATCTGGTTCACTTTACTAAGAGGTTGTAAAGGCCCTAAGTCAGCTTACAAAACACAGTTAGCAGAGGATGGTTCCGATCCATCGACCTCTGGGTTATGGGCCCAGCACGCTTCCGCTGCGCCACTCTGCTGTCAACCACCCCAGATGGGACTTGAACCCACAATCCCTGGCTTAGGAGGCCAGTGCCTTATCCATTAGGCCACTGGGGCATCTCAATCACCTTTACTCATCAGTTCTTCCACCAAACAGTTGCTTCCTATACAGAGCATAATGTGAGACATGCCATGTTGGCTTTGGGTAACACAATAATGGCCCCATATGCAGTAGATATAGTGAGTTCAATTCAATTCAACTTTATTTATATAGTGCCAATTCACAACAAAGTCATCTCAGGGCACTTTACAGAATAAAGTCAAGATTATAAAGATATATAAAGAGAACCCAACAATTCCCCCTGGAGCAAGCCATAGGCAACAGTGGAGAGGAAAAACTCCCTTTAACGGAAGAAACCTCCAGCAGAACCAGGCTCAGGGTGGACGGCCATTTGCCTCGACCGGTTGGGGTGAGTGGAAAGGGGAGAGGGAAAAGAACAGAGCAACAAAAAGCAACAACAAAACATTGGGCAGATTGGTAGGACCAGTAGCTTCACGCTGGAAGACACACAGCTTCAAAGCCGGGGGACACCTGCAGAAAGGGACAGAGAGAAGGGGACAGAGGATGACAAAGACAACTACGGGAGAGAACACACAGAGTTAATGACATACAGTGGTGACAATTGCGGGATGAGAGGAGAGGAGAGATGGTCAAGAGGAGGAAAGGAGCTCAGTGCATTGGGGGGTGGGTCCCCCAGCAGTCTAAGCCTATGGCAGCATAACTATAAATAACTATATGCTTTATTAAAAAGGAAGGTTTTAAGCCTAGACTTAAAAGTAGAGAGGCTGTCTGCTTCCCGAATCTGAACTGGGAGCTGGTTTCACAAGAGAGGAGTTTGATAGCTAAAGGCTCTACCTCCCATTCTACTTTTGGAAATTCTGGGAACCACAAGTAGGCCTGCATTCTGAGAGCAAAGTGGTCTACTGGGATGATATGGTGCTATGAGGTCTTCTAAATATGATGGAGCCTGACCATTCAGAGCTTTATATGTAAGAAGCAGGGTTTCAAATTCTATTCTACATTTAATTGGAAGCCAATGGAGAGAAGCTAGTGAAGGTGAAATATGATCTCTCTTGCTAGTTCCAGTCAGCACTCTTGCTGCAGCATTTTGGATTAATTGCAGGCTCTTTAGGGAGTTACTGGGGCATCCTGAAAGTAGGGAATTACAGTAGTCAAACCTAGAGGTAACAAATGCATGGACCAGTTTTTCGGCATCACTTTGAGACAGGATGCTCCTAATTTTGGCAATGTTCCGTAGGTGGAAGAAGGCTGTTCTAGAGATTTGTTTTATATGTGAGTTAAAGGACAGATCCTGATCAAACATAACTCCAAGGTTCCTTGCAGTAGTACTGGAGGCCAGGCTTATGCCATCTAGTGTAACAATATGGTTGGACATCATATCTCTGAGATTTTTGGGCCCAAATACTATGAATTCAGTTTTGTCTGAGTTTAAAAGTAAAAAATTGTGGGACATCCAGGCCTTTATGTCTTGTAGGCATGCTTGAAGCTTTATTAACTGATTATTTTCATCTGGTTCCATATATAAATATAGCTGGGTATCATCAGCATAACAGTGGAAGGGATATTTTTAAAAGTGCAAAGAAAAAGATGTGAAACACGTAGAAACTAGATTGCCATGCTGATATGAAACTGGCATTGTACCCCAGATTGGACTCGAACCCTTTGGGTAACACAATAATGACAATAAAAGCAGTTAGTATAGTAAGATGGAGGAAAGCATTTGAAAGAGCAGAGAAAAGAATGTGAAATATACAAAAATTGCATTCCCAAGCTGATATGCATCTGGAATATTACAGTAGGTGAATATGTACTTTCTGTATCTGGATCACTTTACTTAAAGGTTGTAAAGGCCCTAAGTCAGCTTACAAAACACAGTTAGCAAAGGATGGTTTCAATCTATTGACCTCTGGGTTATGGGCCCAGCACGCTTCCGCTGCGCCACTCTGCTTTCAACCACGCCAGATTGGACTCGAACCCTTTGGGTAACACAATAATGACAATAAAAGCAGTTAGTATAGTAAGATGGAGGAAAGCATTTGAAAGAGCAGAGAAAAGAATGTGAAATATACAAAAATTGCATTCCCAAGCTGATATGCATCTGGAATATTACAGTAGGTGAATATGTACTTTCTGTATCTGGATCACTTTACTTAAAGGTTGTAAAGGCCCTAAGTCAGCTTACAAAACACAGTTAGCAAAGGATGGTTTCAATCTATTGACCTCTGGGTTATGGGCCCAGCACGCTTTTGCTGCGCCACTCTGCTGTCAACCACCCCAGATGGGACTTGAACCCACAATCCCTGGCTTAGGAGGCCAGTGCATTATCCATTAGGCCACTGGGGCATCACAAACACCTTTACTCCTCAGTTCTTCCAACTAACAGTTGCTTCCTATACAGAGCATAATGTGAGACATGCCATGTTGGCTTTGGGTAACACAGTAATGGCCCCAAATGCAGTAGATATAGTGAGTAGAAGGGAAAAGATGTGAAATACGTAGAAACTAGATTGCCATGCTGAGATGAAACTGGCATTGTACACCAGATTGGACTCGAACCCTTTGGGTAACACAATAATGGCCCCAAATGCAGTAGATATAGTGAGTAGAAGGGAAATTTTTAAAAGTGCAAAGAAAAAGATGTGAAACACATAGAAACTAGTTTCCAATGCTGATATGAAACTGGCATTGTACCCCAGATTGGACTCGAACCCTTTGGGTAACACAATAATGACAATAAAAGCAGTTAGTATAGTAAGATGGAGGAAACCATTTAAAAGAGCAGAGAAAGGAATTTGAAATATACAAAAATTGCATTCCCAAGCTGATATGCATCTGAAATTGTACAGGAGGTGAATATTTACTTTCTGTATCTGGTTCAGTTTACTTAAAGGTTGTAAAGGCCCTAAGTCAGCTTACAAAACACAGTTAGCAAAGGATGGTTTCAATCTATTGACCTCTGGGTTATGGGCCCAGCACGCTTCCGCTGCGCCACTCTGCTTTCAACCAAACCAGATTGGACTCGAACCCTTTGGGTAACACAATAATGACAATAAAAGCAGTTAGTATAGTAAGATTGAGGAAAGCATTTGAAAGAGCAGAGAAAAGAATGTGAAATATACAAAAATTGCATTCCCAAGCTGATATGCATCTGGAATTGTACAGTAGGTGAATATGTACATTCTGTATCTGGTTCACTTTACTAAAAAGTTGCAAAGGCCCTAAGTCAGCTTACAAAACACAGTTAGCAGAGGATGGTTTCGATCCATCGACCTCTGGGTTATGGGCCCAGCACGCTTCCGCTGCGCCACTCTGCTGTCAACCACCCCAGATGGGACTTGAACCGACAATCCCTGGCTTAGGAGGCCAGTGCCTTATCCGTTAGGCCACTGGGGCCTCTCAAACACCTTTACTCATCAGTTCTTCCACCAAACAGTTGCTTCCTAGACAGAGCATAATGTGAGACATGCCATGTTGGCTTTGGGTAACACAATAATGGCCCCAAATGCAGTAGATATAGTGAGTAGAAGGGAAATTTTTAAAAGTGCAAAGAAAAAGATGTGAAACACGTAGAAACTAGATTGCCATGCTGATATGAAACTGGCATTGTACCCCAGATTGGACTCGAACCCTTTGGGTAGCACAATAATGACAATAAAAGCAGTTAGTATAGTAAGATGGAGGAAAGCATTTGAAAGAGCAGAGAAAAGAATGTGAAATATACAATAATTGCATTCCCAAGCTGATATGCATCTGGAATTGTATAGTAGGTGAATATGTACTTTCTGTATCTGGTTCACTTTACTAAGAGGTTGTAAAGGCCCTAAGTCAGCTTACAAAACACAGTTAGCAGAGGATGGTTCCGATCCATCGACCTCTGGGTTATGGGCCCAGCACGCTTCCGCTGCGCCACTCTGCTGTCAACCACCCCAGATGGGACTTGAACCCACAATCCCTGGCTTAGGAGGCCAGTGCCTTATCCATTAGGCCACTGGGGCATCTCAATCACCTTTACTCATCAGTTCTTCCACCAAACAGTTGCTTCCTATACAGAGCATAATGTGAGACATGCCATGTTGGCTTTGGGTAACACAATAATGGCCCCATATGCAGTAGATATAGTGAGTTCAATTCAATTCAACTTTATTTATATAGTGCCAATTCACAACAAAGTCATCTCAGGGCACTTTACAGAATAAAGTCAAGATTATAAAGATATATAAAGAGAACCCAACAATTCCCCCTGGAGCAAGCCATAGGCAACAGTGGAGAGGAAAAACTCCCTTTAACGGAAGAAACCTCCAGCAGAACCAGGCTCAGGGTGGACGGCCATTTGCCTCGACCGGTTGGGGTGAGTGGAAAGGGGAGAGGGAAAAGAACAGAGCAACAAAAAGCAACAACAAAACATTGGGCAGATTGGTAGGACCAGTAGCTTCACGCTGGAAGACACACAGCTTCAAAGCCGGGGGACACCTGCAGAAAGGGACAGAGAGAAGGGGACAGAGGATGACAAAGACAACTACGGGAGAGAACACACAGAGTTAATGACATACAGTGGTGACAATTGCGGGATGAGAGGAGAGGAGAGATGGTCAAGAGGAGGAAAGGAGCTCAGTGCATTGGGGGGTGGGTCCCCCAGCAGTCTAAGCCTATGGCAGCATAACTATAAATAACTATATGCTTTATTAAAAAGGAAGGTTTTAAGCCTAGACTTAAAAGTAGAGAGGCTGTCTGCTTCCCGAATCTGAACTGGGAGCTGGTTTCACAAGAGAGGAGTTTGATAGCTAAAGGCTCTACCTCCCATTCTACTTTTGGAAATTCTGGGAACCACAAGTAGGCCTGCATTCTGAGAGCAAAGTGGTCTACTGGGATGATATGGTGCTATGAGGTCTTCTAAATATGATGGAGCCTGACCATTCAGAGCTTTATATGTAAGAAGCAGGGTTTCAAATTCTATTCTACATTTAATTGGAAGCCAATGGAGAGAAGCTAGTGAAGGTGAAATATGATCTCTCTTGCTAGTTCCAGTCAGCACTCTTGCTGCAGCATTTTGGATTAATTGCAGGCTCTTTAGGGAGTTACTGGGGCATCCTGAAAGTAGGGAATTACAGTAGTCAAACCTAGAGGTAACAAATGCATGGACCAGTTTTTCGGCATCACTTTGAGACAGGATGCTCCTAATTTTGGCAATGTTCCGTAGGTGGAAGAAGGCTGTTCTAGAGATTTGTTTTATATGTGAGTTAAAGGACAGATCCTGATCAAACATAACTCCAAGGTTCCTTGCAGTAGTACTGGAGGCCAGGCTTATGCCATCTAGTGTAACAATATGGTTGGACATCATATCTCTGAGATTTTTGGGCCCAAATACTATGAATTCAGTTTTGTCTGAGTTTAAAAGTAAAAAATTGTGGGACATCCAGGCCTTTATGTCTTGTAGGCATGCTTGAAGCTTTATTAACTGATTATTTTCATCTGGTTCCATATATAAATATAGCTGGGTATCATCAGCATAACAGTGGAAGGGATATTTTTAAAAGTGCAAAGAAAAAGATGTGAAACACGTAGAAACTAGATTGCCATGCTGATATGAAACTGGCATTGTACCCCAGATTGGACTCGAACCCTTTGGGTAACACAATAATGACAATAAAAGCAGTTAGTATAGTAAGATGGAGGAAAGCATTTGAAAGAGCAGAGAAAAGAATGTGAAATATACAAAAATTGCATTCCCAAGCTGATATGCATCTGGAATATTACAGTAGGTGAATATGTACTTTCTGTATCTGGATCACTTTACTTAAAGGTTGTAAAGGCCCTAAGTCAGCTTACAAAACACAGTTAGCAAAGGATGGTTTCAATCTATTGACCTCTGGGTTATGGGCCCAGCACGCTTCCGCTGCGCCACTCTGCTTTCAACCACGCCAGATTGGACTCGAACCCTTTGGGTAACACAATAATGACAATAAAAGCAGTTAGTATAGTAAGATGGAGGAAAGCATTTGAAAGAGCAGAGAAAAGAATGTGAAATATACAAAAATTGCATTCCCAAGCTGATATGCATCTGGAATATTACAGTAGGTGAATATGTACTTTCTGTATCTGGATCACTTTACTTAAAGGTTGTAAAGGCCCTAAGTCAGCTTACAAAACACAGTTAGCAAAGGATGGTTTCAATCTATTGACCTCTGGGTTATGGGCCCAGCACGCTTTTGCTGCGCCACTCTGCTGTCAACCACCCCAGATGGGACTTGAACCCACAATCCCTGGCTTAGGAGGCCAGTGCATTATCCATTAGGCCACTGGGGCATCACAAACACCTTTACTCCTCAGTTCTTCCAACTAACAGTTGCTTCCTATACAGAGCATAATGTGAGACATGCCATGTTGGCTTTGGGTAACACAGTAATGGCCCCAAATGCAGTAGATATAGTGAGTAGAAGGGAAAAGATGTGAAATACGTAGAAACTAGATTGCCATGCTGAGATGAAACTGGCATTGTACACCAGATTGGACTCGAACCCTTTGGGTAACACAATAATGGCCCCAAATGCAGTAGATATAGTGAGTAGAAGGGAAATTTTTAAAAGTGCAAAGAAAAAGATGTGAAACACATAGAAACTAGTTTCCAATGCTGATATGAAACTGGCATTGTACCCCAGATTGGACTCGAACCCTTTGGGTAACACAATAATGACAATAAAAGCAGTTAGTATAGTAAGATGGAGGAAACCATTTAAAAGAGCAGAGAAAGGAATTTGAAATATACAAAAATTGCATTCCCAAGCTGATATGCATCTGGAATTGTACAGGAGGTGAATATTTACTTTCTGTATCTGGTTCAGTTTACTTAAAGGTTGTAAAGGCCCTAAGTCAGCTTACAAAACACAGTTAGCAAAGGATGGTTTCAATCTATTGACCTCTGGGTTATGGGCCCAGCACGCTTCCGCTGCGCCACTCTGCTTTCAACCAAACCAGATTGGACTCGAACCCTTTGGGTAACACAATAATGACAATAAAAGCAGTTAGTATAGTAAGATTGAGGAAAGCATTTGAAAGAGCAGAGAAAAGAATGTGAAATATACAAAAATTGCATTCCCAAGCTGATATGCATCTGGAATTGTACAGTAGGTGAATATGTACATTCTGTATCTGGTTCACTTTACTAAAAAGTTGCAAAGGCCCTAAGTCAGCTTACAAAACACAGTTAGCAGAGGATGGTTTCGATCCATCGACCTCTGGGTTATGGGCCCAGCACGCTTCCGCTGCGCCACTCTGCTGTCAACCACCCCAGATGGGACTTGAACCCACAATCCCTGGCTTAGGAGGCCAGTGCCTTATCCATTAGGCCACTGGGGCCTCTCAAACACCTTTACTCATCAGTTCTTCCACCAAACAGTTGCTTCCTAGACAGAGCATAATGTGAGACATGCCATGTTGGCTTTGGGTAACACAATAATGGCCCCAAATGCAGTAGATATAGTGAGTAGAAGGGAAATTTTTAAAAGTGCAAAGAAAAAGATGTGAAACACGTAGAAACTAGATTGCCATGCTGATATGAAACTGGCATTGTACCCCAGATTGGACTCGAACCCTTTGGGTAACACAATAATGACAATAAAAGCAGTTAGTATAGTAAGATGGAGGAAAGCATTTGAAAGAGCAGAGAAAAGAATGTGAAATATACAATAATTGCATTCCCAAGCTGATATGCATCTGGAATTGTATAGTAGGTGAATATGTACTTTCTGTATCTGGTTCACTTTACTAAGAGGTTGTAAAGGCCCTAAGTCAGCTTACAAAACGCAGTTAGCAGAGGATGGTTTCGATCCATCGACCTCTGGGTTATGGGCCCAGCACGCTTCCGCTGCGCCACTCTGCTGTCAACCACCCCAGATGGGACTTGAACCGACAATCCCTGGCTTAGGAGGCCAGTGCCTTATCCGTTAGGCCACTGGGGCCTCTCAAACACCTTTACTCATCAGTTCTTCCACCAAACAGTTGCTTCCTAGACAGAGCATAATGTGAGACATGCCATGTTGGCTTTGGGTAACACAATAATGGCCCCAAATGCAGTAGATATAGTGAGTAGAAGGGAAATTTTTAAAAGTGCAAAGAAAAAGATGTGAAACACGTAGAAACTAGATTGCCATGCTGATATGAAACTGGCATTGTAGGATGCTCCTAATTTTGGCAATGTTCCGTAGGTGGAAGAAGGCTGTTCTAGAGATTTGTTTTATATGTGAGTTAAAGGACAGATCCTGATCAAACATAACTCCAAGGTTCCTTGCAGTAGTACTGGAGGCCAGGCTTATGCCATCTAGTGTAACAATATGGTTGGACATCATATCTCTGAGATTTTTGGGCCCAAATACTATGAATTCAGTTTTGTCTGAGTTTAAAAGTAAAAAATTGTGGGACATCCAGGCCTTTATGTCTTGTAGGCATGCTTGAAGCTTTATTAACTGATTATTTTCATCTGGTTCCATATATAAATATAGCTGGGTATCATCAGCATAACAGTGGAAGGGATATTTTTAAAAGTGCAAAGAAAAAGATGTGAAACACGTAGAAACTAGATTGCCATGCTGATATGAAACTGGCATTGTACCCCAGATTGGACTCGAACCCTTTGGGTAACACAATAATGACAATAAAAGCAGTTAGTATAGTAAGATGGAGGAAAGCGTTTGAAAGAGCAGAGAAAAGACTGTGAAATATACAAAAATTGCATTCCCAAGCTCATATGCATCTGGAATTGTATAGTAGATGAATATGTACTGTCTGTATCTGGTTCATTTTACTAAGACATTGTAAAGGCCCTAAATCACCTTACAAAACACAGTTAGCAGAGGATGGTTTCGATTCATCGACCTCTGGGTTATGGGCCCAGCACGCTTCCGCTGCGCCACTCTGCTTTCAACCACTCTGCTTTCAACCACTCTGCTTTCAACCACTCTGCTTTCAACCACTCTGCTTTCAACCACTCTGCTTTCAACCACGCCAGATGGGACTCGAACCCTTTGGGTAACACAATAATGACAATAAAAGCAGTTAGTATAGTAAGATGGAGGAAAGCATTTGAAAGAGCAGAGAAAAGAATGTGAAATATACAAAAATTGCATTCCCAAGCTGATATGCATCTGGATTTGTATAGTAGGTGAATATGTACTTTCTGTATCTGGTTCACTTTACTAAAAGGTTGTAAAGGCCCTAAGTCAGCTTACAAAACACAGTGAGCAGAGGATGGTTTCGAGCCATTGACCTTTGGGTTATGGGCCCAGCACGCTTCCACTGCACCACTCTGCTGTCAACCACCCCAGATGGGATTTGAACCCACAATCATTGGCTTAGGAGGCCAGTGCCTTATCCATTAGGCCACTGGGGCATCTCAAACACCTTTACTCATCAGTTCTTCCACCAAACAGTTGCTTCCTATACAGAGCATAATGTGAGACATGCCATGTTGGCTTTGGGTAACACAATAATGGCCCCAAATGCAGTAGATATAGTGAGTAGAAGGGAAATTTTTAAAAGTGCAAAGAAAAAGATGTGAAACACATAGAAACTAGTTTCCAATGCTGATATAAAACTGGCATTGTACCCCAGATTGGACTCGAACCCTTTGGGTAACACAATAATGACAATAAAAGCAGTTAGTATAGTAAGATGGAGGAAACCATTTAAAAGAGCAGAGAAAGGAATTTGAAATATACAAAAATTGCATTCCCAAGCTGATATGCATCTGGAATTGTACAGTAGGTGAATATGTACTTTCTGTATCTGGTTCACTTTACTAAAAGGTTGTAAAGGGCCTAAGTCAGCTTACAAAACACAGTTAGCAGAGGATAGTTTTGAACCATCGACCTTTGGGTTATGGGCCCAGCACGCTTCCGCTGAGCCACTCTGCTGTCAACCACCCCAGATGGGACTCGAACCCTTTGGGTAACACAATAATGACAATAAAAGCAGTTAGTATAGTAAGATGGAGGAAAGCATTTGAAAGAGCAGAGAAAAGAATGTGAAATATACAAAAATTGCATTCCCAAGCTCATATGCATCTGGAATTGTACAGTAGGTGAATATGTACTTTCTGTATCTGGTTCACTTTACTAAAAGGTTGTAAAGGCCCTAAGTCAGCTTACAAAACACAGTTAGCAGAGGATGGTTTCGATCCATCGACTTCTGGGTTATGGGCCCAGCACGCTTCCGCTGCGCCACTCTGCTTTGAACCACACCAGATTGGACTCGAACCCTTTGGGTAATACAACTGCTCATACTGAACCAAAACCCAAAACTTTTAAATGTGGATTATTAAACATCAGATCTCTCTCTTCTAAATCTTTGTTAGTAAATGACTTGATAAATGATCATCAAATTGGTTCATTTTGTCTCACTGAAACGTGGTTGCAGCAGGAAGAATATGTCAGTTTAAATGAGTCAACCCCCCAAAGTCATATTAATTATCATGTTCCTAGATGCACAGGCCGAGGTGGAGGAGTAGCAGCAATATTTCACTCTAGCTTATCAATAATTCCTAGACCTAAACATAGTTATACCTCATTTGAGAGTCTTACTCTTAGCCTTTCACACCCAAACTGGAAAACTCAAAAACCACTATTATTTGTTATCGTGTACCGTCCTCCAGTCCCTTATTCAGAGTTTTTGATTGAATTTTCTGATTTTCTATCTGATTTAGTGCTTAGTACAGATAAAGTCATTATAGTGGGTGACTTTAACATTCATGTAGATGCTGACAGTAACTGTCTGAGCACTGCGTTTAATTCATTATTAGATTCAATTGGTTTTTCCCAAAATGTAAATAAACCCACTCATTGTTTTAGTCACACGTTAGACCTTGTCCTTACATATGGCATTGAAACTGATAATTTAATAGTATTTCCTCATAATTCTCTTCTGTCTGACCATTTTCTAATAACATTTGAATTTACAATAACGGACTATACAGCAGTTAGGAAAAAATTCCACTACAGCAGATGTTTATCTGAAAATGCTGTGAATACATTTAAAGAAATTATTTCTTCATCTTTTTCACCACCATGTGTCAATACTATGGTGAGTAGCCATCTTACTCCTGTGCAAATTGATTATTTAGTTGACGATTCTGCCGCCTCACTGCGTAGGATACTAGATACAGTTGCCCCTTTGAAATAGAAGGCAGTGAATCAGAGGAGCCGACCTCCATGGTACAATTCACAAATGCACAGCTTAAAGCAGGCAACACGAAAGCTAGAGAGGAAGTGGCGTTCCACTAATTTAGAAGAATCCCGGTTAGCCTGGAAAAACAGTTTAAAAACATACAAAAAAGCTCTCCGTGATGCCAGAACAGCATATTATTCCGCATTAATAGAGGAAAACAAGAACAACCCCCGGTTTCTGTTCAGCACTGTAGCCAGGCTGACTAAGAGCCATAGTTCTGTTGAGCCTAGTATTCCCTTAACTTTGAGCAGCAATGACTTTATGACTTTCTTTACTAGTAAAATTGTAGCCATTAGGGAAAAGATTCACCAGATCCTCCCTACAAATATTACGGCTAGATCTTCATGTACAACAGCTATAGAATCCTCAATAAGGCCCCAATCCATCTTAGACTGCTTTTCACCCATAGATCTCACTGAGCTAAGTTCAACTACCGCCTCCTCAAAACTAACAACATGTCTTTTAGACCCTGTTCCAACCAAATTGCTTAAAGATGTTCTACCTTTAATAGACACTTTCATATTAGATTTGATTAACCTATCTTTAGAAACTGGCTATGTACCAAAGGCCTATAAAGTTGCTGTAATCAAACCATTACTTAAAAAACCTTGTCTTGATCCAGGGGATTTAGCCAACTATAGACCAATATCAAATCTCCCGTTTATTTCTAAAATCCTTGAAAAAGTAGTTGCAAAACAATTATGTGATCACCTTTACAGGAATAATTTGTATGAAGACTTTCAGTCAGGATTTAGAGCTCATCACAGTACAGAAACAGCACTGGTAAAAGTCTCCAATGATCTTCTCCTGGCTTCAGATAATGGACTTGTGTCTGTACTCGTCTTACTAGACCTTAGTGCCGCATTTGACACCATTGACCACAACATTTTATTACAGAGACTAGAACATGGATTTGGGATTAAAGGAACCACATTACATTGGTTTAAATCTTATCTGTCAGACAGATTCCAACTTGTTCATGTTAATGATGACTCTTCTTTATGCACCAAAGTCAGCTATGGAGTTCCACAGGGCTCTGTGTTAGGACCAATACTTTTTAATCTCTACATGTCACCTTTAGGCAAAATCATTAGGAAACATTCCATAAACTTCCACTGATATGCAGATGATACCCAGCTCTATTTATCTGTGAAACCAGAAGATACTAACCAATTAGTCAAATTTGAAGCATGTCTAAAAGACATAAAGAACTGGATGTCCTACAATTTCCTACTTCTAAATTCAGACAAAACTGAAATCATCCTCTTTGGGCCTAAAAACATGAGAAATATGCTGTCTAACAATATAGTTACTCTAGATGACATAACTTTGGCCTCTAGTACTACGGTGAGGAACCTTGGAGTTATCTTTGACCAAGATTTGGCGTTTACGTCACATAAAAGACAAATGTCTAGAACAGCCTTCTTCCACCTACGGAACATTGCTAAAATTAGAAGCATCCTGTCTCAAAGTGATGCCGAAAAACTGGTCCATGCATTTGTTACTTCTAGGTTGGACTACTGTAATTCCCTACTTCTGGGGTGTCCTAATAACTCTCTAAAAAGCCTTCAATTAATCCAAAATGCTGCAGCAAGAGTGCTGACTGGATTAGGAAAGAGAGATCATATTTCACCTTCACTAGCTTCTCTTCATTGGCTTCCCATAAAATCTAGAATAGAGTTCAAAACCCTCCTCCTTACATACAAAGCTCTTAATGGTCAAGCTCCATCATATTTAATAGATCTCATAGTCCTGTATCGCCCAATTAGACCACTTCGATCCCAAAATACTGGCCTACTTGTGGTTCCCAGAGTTTGCAAAAGTAGAATGGGAGGCAGAGCCTTTAGCTATCAAGCTCCTCTCCTGTGGAACCAGCTTCCAATCCAAATTCGGGGAGCAGACACCCTCTCTACTTTTAAGACTAGGCTTAAAACTTTCCTTTTTGATAAAGCTTATAGTTAAAAATCCTCACTCAACGCCAGTGCCTTATCCATTAGGCCACTGGGGCATCTCAAACACCTTTACTCATCAGTTCTTCCACCAAACAGTTGCTTCCTAGACAGAGCATAATGTGAGACATGCCATGTTGGCTTTGGGTAACACAATAATGGCCCCAAATGCAGTAGATATAGTGAGTAGAAGGGAAATTTTTAAAAGTGCAAAGAAAAAGATGTGAAACACGTAGAAACTAGATTGCCATGCTGATATGAAACTGGCATTGTACCCCAGATTGGACTCGAACCCTTTGGGTAGCACAATAATGACAATAAAAGCAGTTAGTATAGTAAGATGGAGGAAAGCATTTGAAAGAGCAGAGAAAAGAATGTGAAATATACAATAATTGCATTCCCAAGCGGATATGCATCTGGAATTGTACAGTAGGTGAATATGTACTTTCTGTATCTGGTTCACTTTACTAAGAGGTTGTAAAGGCCCTAAGTCAGCTTACAAAACACAGTTAGCAGAGGATGGTTTCGATCCATCGACCTCTGGGTTTTGGGCCCAGCACGCTTCCGCTGCGCCACTCTGCTTTCAACCACACCAGATTGGAGTCGAACCCTTTGGGTAACACAATAATGACAATAAAAGCAGTTAGTATAGTAAGATGGAGGAAAGCATTTGAAAGAGCAGAGAAAAGAATGTGAAATATACAAAAATTGCATTCCCAAGCTGATATGCATCTGGAATTGTACAGTAGGCGAATATGTATTTTCTGTATCTGGTTCACTTTACTAAAAGGTTGTAAAGGCCCTAAGTCAGCTTACAAAACACAGTTAGCAGAGGATGGTTTCGATCCATCGACCTCTGGGTTATGGGCCCAGCACGCTTCCGCTGCGCCACTCTGCTTTCAACCACGCCAGATTGGACTCGAACCCTTTGGGTAACACAATAATGACAATAAAAGCAGTTAGTATAGTAAGATGGAGGAAAGCATTTGAAAGAGCAGAGAAAAGAATGTGAAATATACAAAAATTGCATTCCCAAGCTGATATGCATCTGGAATATTACAGTAGGTGAATATGTACTTTCTGTATCTGGATCACTTTACTTAAAGGTTGTAAGGGCCCTAAGTCAGCTTACAAAACACAGTTAGCAAAGGATGGTTTCAATCTATTGACCTCTGGGTTATGGGCCCAGCACGCTTCTGCTGCGCCACTCTGCTGTCAACCACCCCAGATGGGACTCGAACCCACAATCCCTGGCTTAGGAGGCCAGTGCATTATCCATTAGGCCACTGGGGAATCACAAACACCTTTACTCCTCAGTTCTTCCAACTAACAGTTGCTTCCTATATAGAGCATAATGTGAGACATGCCATGTTGGCTTTGGGTAACACAGTAATGGCCCCAAATGCAGTAGATATAGTGAGTAGAAGGGGAAAGATGTGAAATACGTAGAAAATAGATTGCCATGCTGAGATGAAACTGGCATTGTACACCAGATTGGACTCGAACCCTTTGGGTAACACAATAATGACAATAAAAGCAGTTAGTATAGTAAGATGGACGAAAGCATTTGAAAGAGCAGAGAAAGGAATTTGAAATATACAAAAATTGCATTCCCAAGCTGATATGCATCTGGAATTGTACAGTAGATGAATATGTACTGTCCTTATCTGGTTCATTTTACTAAGACATTGTAAAGGCTCTAAATCACTTTACAAAACACAGTTAGCAGAGGATGGATTCAATCCATCGACCTCTGGGTTATGGGCCCAGCACACTTCTGCTGCGCCAATCTGCTTTCAACCAAACCAGATTGGACTCGAACCCTTTGGGTAACACAATAATGACAATAAAAGCAGTTAGTATAGTAAGATTGAGGAAAGCATTTGAAAGAGCAAAGAAAAGAATGTGAAATATACAAAAATTGCATTCCCAAGCTGATATGCATCTGGAATTGTACAGTAGGTGAATATGTACATTCTGTATCTGGTTCACTTTACTAAAAAGTTGCAAAGGCCCTAAGTCAGCTTACAAAACACAGTTAGCAGAGGATGGTTTCGATCCATCGACCTCTGGGTTATGGGCCCAGCACGCTTCCGCTGCGCCACTCTGCTGTCAACCACCCCAGATGGGACTTGAACCCACAATCCCTGGCTTAGGAGGCCAGTGCCTTATCCATTAGGCCACTGGGGCCTCTCAAACACCTTTACTCATCAGTTCTTCCACCAAACAGTTGCTTCCTAGACAGAGCATAATGTGAGACATGCCATGTTGGCTTTGGGTAACACAATAATGGCCCCAAATGCAGTAGATATAGTGAGTAGAAGGGAAATTTTTAAAAGTGCAAAGAAAAAGATGTGAAACACGTAGAAACTAGATTGCCATGCTGATATGAAACTGGCATTGTACCCCAGATTGGACTCGAACCCTTTGGGTAACACAATAATGACAATAAAAGCAGTTAGTATAGTAAGATGGAGGAAAGCATTTGAAAGAGCAGAGAAAAGAATGTGAAATATACAATAATTGCATTCCCAAGCTGATATGCATCTGGAATTGTATAGTAGGTGAATATGTACTTTCTGTATCTGGTTCACTTTACTAAGAGGTTGTAAAGGCCCTAAGTCAGCTTACAAAACACAGTTAGCAGAGGATGGTTTCGATCCATCGACCTCTGGGTTATGGGCCCAGCACGCTTCCGCTGCGCCACTCTGCTGTCAACCACCCCAGATGGGACTTGAACCGACAATCCCTGGCTTAGGAGGCCAGTGCCTTATCCATTAGGCCACTGGGGCCTCTCAAACACCTTTACTCATCAGTTCTTCCACCAAACAGTTGCTTCCTAGACAGAGCATAATGTGAGACATGCCATGTTGGCTTTGGGTAACACAATAATGGCCCCAAATGCAGTAGATATAGTGAGTAGAAGGGAAATTTTTAAAAGTGCAAAGAAAAAGATGTGAAACACGTAGAAACTAGATTGCCATGCTGATATGAAACTGGCATTGTACCCCAGATTGGACTCGAACCCTTTGGGTAGCACAATAATGACAATAAAAGCAGTTAGTATAGTAAGATGGAGGAAAGCATTTGAAAGAGCAGAGAAAAGAATGTGAAATATACAATAATTGCATTCCCAAGCTGATATGCATCTGGAATTGTATAGTAGGTGAATATGTACTTTCTGTATCTGGTTCACTTTACTAAGAGGTTGTAAAGGCCCTAAGTCAGCTTACAAAACACAGTTAGCAGAGGATGGTTCCGATCCATCGACCTCTGGGTTATGGGCCCAGCACGCTTCCGCTGCGCCACTCTGCTGTCAACCACCCCAGATGGGACTTGAACCCACAATCCCTGGCTTAGGAGGCCAGTGCCTTATCCATTAGGCCACTGGGGCATCTCAATCACCTTTACTCATCAGTTCTTCCACCAAACAGTTGCTTCCTATACAGAGCATAATGTGAGACATGCCATGTTGGCTTTGGGTAACACAATAATGGCCCCATATGCAGTAGATATAGTGAGTTCAATTCAATTCAACTTTATTTATATAGTGCCAATTCACAACAAAGTCATCTCAGGGCACTTTACAGAATAAAGTAAAGATTATAAAGATATATAAAGAGAACCCAACAATTCCCCCTGGAGCAAGCCATAGGCAACAGTGGAGAGGAAAAACTCCCTTTAACGGAAGAAACCTCCAGCAGAACCAGGCTCAGGGTGGACGGCCATTTGCCTCGACCGGTTGGGGTGAGTGGAAAGGGGAGAGGGAAAAGAACAGAGCAACAAAAAGCAACAACAAAACATTGGGCAGATTGGTAGGACCAGTAGCTTCACGCTGGAAGACACACAGCTTCAAAGCCGGGGGACACCTGCAGAAAGGGACAGAGAGAAGGGGACAGAGGATGACAAAGACAACTACGGGAGAGAACACACAGAGTTAATGACATGCAGTGGTGACAATTGCGGGATGAGAGGAGAGGAGAGATGGTCAAGAGGAGGAAAGGAGCTCAGTGCATTGGGGGGTGGGTCCCCCAGCAGTCTAAGCCTATGGCAGCATAACTATAAATAACTATATGCTTTATTAAAAAGGAAGGTTTTAAGCCTAGACTTAAAAGTAGAGAGGCTGTCTGCTTCCCGAATCTGAACTGGGAGCTGGTTTCACAAGAGAGGAGCTTGATAGCTAAAGGCTCTACCTCCCATTCTACTTTTGGAAATTCTGGGAACCACAAGTAGGCCTGCATTCTGAGAGCAAAGTGGTCTACTGGGATGATATGGTGCTATGAGGTCTTCTAAATATGATGGAGCCTGACCATTCAGAGCTTTATATGTAAGAAGCAGGGTTTCAAATTCTATTCTACATTTAATTGGAAGCCAATGGAGAGAAGCTAGTGAAGGTGAAATATGATCTCTCTTGCTAGTTCCAGTCAGCACTCTTGCTGCAGCATTTTGGATTAATTGCAGGCTCTTTAGGGAGTTACTGGGGCATCCTGAAAGTAGGGAATTACAGTAGTCAAACCTAGAGGTAACAAATGCATGGACCAGTTTTTCGGCATCACTTTGAGACAGGATGCTCCTAATTTTGGCAATGTTCCGTAGGTGGAAGAAGGCTGTTCTAGAGATTTGTTTTATATGTGAGTTAAAGGACAGATCCTGATCAAACATAACTCCAAGGTTCCTTGCAGTAGTACTGGAGGCCAGGCTTATGCCATCTAGTGTAACAATATGGTTGGACATCATATCTCTGAGATTTTTGGGCCCAAATACTATGAATTCAGTTTTGTCTGAGTTTAAAAGTAAAAAATTGTGGGACATCCAGGCCTTTATGTCTTGTAGGCATGCTTGAAGCTTTATTAACTGATTATTTTCATCTGGTTCCATATATAAATATAGCTGGGTATCATCAGCATAACAGTGGAAGGGATATTTTTAAAAGTGCAAAGAAAAAGATGTGAAACACGTAGAAACTAGATTGCCATGCTGATATGAAACTGGCATTGTACCCCAGATTGGACTCGAACCCTTTGGGTAACAAAATAATGACAATAAAAGCAGTTAGTATAGTAAGATGGAGGAAAGCATTTGAAAGAGCAGAGAAAAGAATGTGAAATTTACAAAAATTGCATTCCCAAGCTGATATGCATCTGGAATATTACAGTAGGTGAATATGTACTTTCTGTATCTGGATCACTTTACTTAAAGGTTGTAAAGGCCCTAAGTCAGCTTACAAAACACAGTTAGCAAAGGATGGTTTCAATCTATTGACCTCTGGGTTATGGGCCCAGCACGCTTCCGCTGCGCCACTCTGCTTTCAACCACGCCAGATTGGACTCGAACCCTTTGGGTAACACAATAATGACAATAAAAGCAGTTAGTATAGTAAGATGGAGGAAAGCATTTGAAAGAGCAGAGAAAAGAATGTGAAATATACAAAAATTGCATTCCCAAGCTGATATGCATCTGGAATATTACAGTAGGTGAATATGTACTTTCTGTATCTGGATCACTTTACTTAAAGGTTGTAAAGGCCCTAAGTCAGCTTACAAAACACAGTTAGCAAAGGATGGTTTCAATCTATTGACCTCTGGGTTATGGGCCCAGCACGCTTTTGCTGCGCCACTCTGCTGTCAACCACCCCAGATGGGACTCGAACCCACAATCCCTGGCTTAGGAGGCCAGTGCATTATCCATTAGGCCACTGGGGCATATTTCACATGGGGCAAAAAATTGTGGGACATCCAGGCCTTTATGTCTTGTAGGCATGCTTGAAGCTTTATTAACTGATTATTTTCATCTGGTTCCATATATAAATATAGCTGGGTATCATCAGCATAACAGTGGAAGGGATATTTTTAAAAGTGCAAAGAAAAAGATGTGAAACACGTAGAAACTAGATTGCCATGCTGATATGAAACTGGCATTGTACCCCAGATTGGACTCGAACCCTTTGGGTAACACAATAATGACAATAAAAGCAGTTAGTATAGTAAGATGGAGGAAAGCATTTGAAATACGTAGAAACTAGATTGCCATGCTGAGATGAAACTGGCATTGTACACCAGATTGGACTCGAACCCTTTGGGTAACACAATAATGGCCCCAAATGCAGTAGATATAGTGAGTAGAAGGGAAATTTTTAAAAGTGCAAAGAAAAAGATGTGAAACACATAGAAACTAGTTTCCAATGCTGATATGAAACTGGCATTGTACCCCAGATTGGACTCGAACCCTTTGGGTAACACAATAATGACAATAAAAGCAGTTAGTATAGTAAGATGGAGGGAACCATTTAAAAGAGCAGAGAAAGGAATTTGAAATATACAAAAATTGCATTCCCAAGCTTATATGCATCTGGAATTGTACAGGAGGTGAATATTTACTTTCTGTATCTGGTTCAGTTTACTAAAAGGTTGTAAAGGCCCTAAGTCAGCTTACAAAACACAGTTAGCAGAGGATGGTTTCGATCCATCGACCTCTGGGTTATGGGTCCAGCACGCTTCCGCTGTACCACTCTGCTGTCAACCACCCCAGATAGGACTTGAACCCACAATCCCTGGCTTAGGAGGCCAGTGCCTTATCCAATAGGCCACTGGGGCATCTCAAACACCTTTACTCATCAGTTCTTCCACCAAACAGTTGCTTCCTATACAGAGCATAATGTGAGCCATGCCATGTTGGCTTTGGGTAACACAATAATGGCCCCAAATGCAGTAGATATAGTGAGTAGAAGGGAAATTTTTAAAAGTGCAAAGAAAAAGATGTGAAACACGTAGAAACTAGAATGCCATGCTGATATGAAACTGGCATTGTACCCCAGATTGGACTCGAACCCTTTGGGTAACACAATAATGACAATAAAAGCAGTTAGTATAGTAAGATGGAGGAAAGCATTTGAAAGAGCAGAGAAAAGAATGTGAAATATACAAAAATTGCATTCCCAAGCTGATATGCATCTGGAATATTACAGTAGGTGAATATGTACTTTCTGTATCTGGTTCACTTTACTAAAAGGTTGTAAAGGCCCTAAGTCAGCTTACAAAACACAGTTAGCAGAGGATAGTTTCGAACCATCGACCTTTGGGTTATGGGCCCAGCACGCTTCCGCTGAGCCACTCTGCTGTCAACCACCCCAGATGGGACTCGAACCCTTTGGGTAACACAATAATGACAATAAAAGCAGTTAGTATAGTAAGATGGAGGAAAGCATTTGAAAGAGCAGAGAAAAGAATGTGAAATATACAAAAATTGCATTCCCAAGCTCATATGCATCTGGAATTGTACAGTAGGTGAATATGTACTTTCTGTATCTGGTTCACTTTACTAAAAGGTTGTAAAGGCCCTAAGTCAGCTTACAAAACACAGTTAGCAGAGGATGGTTTCGATCCATCGACCTCTGGGTTATGGGCCCAGCACGCTTCCGCTGCGCCACTCTGCTTTGAACCACACCAGATTGGACTCGAACCCTTTGGGTAATACAACTGCTCATACTGAACCAAAACCCAAAACTTTTAAATGTGGATTATTAAACATCAGATCTCTCTCTTCTAAATCTTTGTTAGTAAATGACTTGATAAATGATCATCAAATTGGTTTATTTTGTCTCACTGAAACGTGGTTGCAGCAGGAAGAATATGTCAGTTTAAATGAGTCAACCCCCCAAAGTCATATTAATTATCATGTTCCTAGATGCACAGGCCGAGGTGGAGGAGTAGCAGCAATATTTCACTCTAGCTTATCAATAATTCCTAGACCTAAACATAGTTATACCTCATTTGAGAGTCTTACTCTTAGCCTTTCACACCCAAACTGGAAAACTCAAAAACCACTATTATTTGTTATCGTGTACCGTCCTCCAGTCCCTTATTCAGAGTTTTTGATTGAATTTTCTGATTTTCTATCTGATTTAGTGCTTAGTACAGATAAAGTCATTATAGTGGGTGACTTTAACATTCATGTAGATGCTGACAGTAACTGTCTGAGCACTGCGTTTAAGTCATTATTAGATTCAATTGGTTTTTCCCAAAATGTAAATAAACCCACTCATTGTTTTAGTCACACGTTAGACCTTGTCCTTACATATGGCATTGAAACTGATAATTTAATAGTATTTCCTCATAATTCTCTTCTGTCTGACCATTTTCTAATAACATTTGAATTTACAATAACGGACTATACAGCAGTTAGGAAAAAATTCCACTACAGCAGATGTTTATCTGAAAATGCTGTGAATACATTTAAAGAAATTATTTCTTCATCTTTTTCACCACCATGTGTCAATACTATGGTGAGTAGCCATCTTACTCCTGTGCAAATTGATTATTTAGTTGACGATTCTGCCGCCTCACTGCGTAGGATACTAGATACAGTTGCCCCTTTGAAATAGAAGGCAGTGAATCAGAGGAGCCGACCTCCATGGTACAATTCACAAATGCACAGCTTAAAGCAGGCAACACGAAAGCTAGAGAGGAAGTGGCGTTCCACTAATTTAGAAGAATCCCGGTTAGCCTGGAAAAACAGTTTAAAAACATACAAAAAAGCTCTCCGTGATGCCAGAACAGCATATTATTCCGCATTAATAGAGGAAAACAAGAACAACCCCCGGTTTCTGTTCAGCACTGTAGCCAGGCTGACTAAGAGCCATAGTTCTGTTGAGCCTAGTATTCCCTTAACTTTGAGCAGCAATGACTTTATGACTTTCTTTACTAGTAAAATTGTAGCCATTAGGGAAAAGATTCACCAGATCCTCCCTACAAATATTACGGCTAGATCTTCATGTACAACAGCTATAGAATCCTCAATAAGGCCCCAATCCATCTTAGACTGCTTTTCACCCATAGATCTCACTGAGCTAAGTTCAACTACCGCCTCCTCAAAACTAACAACATGTCTTTTAGACCCTGTTCCAACCAAATTGCTTAAAGATGTTCTACCTTTAATAGACACTTTCATATTAGATTTGATTAACCTATCTTTAGAAACTGGCTATGTACCAAAGGCCTATAAAGTTGCTGTAATCAAACCATTACTTAAAAAACCTTGTCTTGATCCAGGGGATTTAGCCAACTATAGACCAATATCAAATCTCCCGTTTATTTCTAAAATCCTTGAAAAAGTAGTTGCAAAACAATTATGTGATCACCTTTACAGGAATAATTTGTATGAAGACTTTCAGTCAGGATTTAGAGCTCATCACAGTACAGAAACAGCACTGGTAAAAGTCTCCAATGATCTTCTCCTGGCTTCAGATAATGGACTTGTGTCTGTACTCGTCTTACTAGACCTTAGTGCCGCATTTGACACCATTGACCACAACATTTTATTACAGAGACTAGAACATGGATTTGGGATTAAAGGAACCACATTACATTGGTTTAAATCTTATCTGTCAGACAGATTCCAACTTGTTCATGTTAATGATGACTCTTCTTTATGCACCAAAGTCAGCTATGGAGTTCCACAGGGCTCTGTGTTAGGACCAATACTTTTTAATCTCTACATGTCACCTTTAGGCAAAATCATTAGGAAACATTCCATAAACTTCCACTGATATGCAGATGATACCCAGCTCTATTTATCTGTGAAACCAGAAGATACTAACCAATTAGTCAAATTTGAAGCATGTCTAAAAGACATAAAGAACTGGATGTCCTACAATTTCCTACTTCTAAATTCAGACAAAACTGAAATCATCCTCTTTGGGCCTAAAAACATGAGAAATATGCTGTCTAACAATATAGTTACTCTAGATGACATAACTTTGGCCTCTAGTACTACGGTGAGGAACCTAGGAGTTATCTTTGACCAAGATTTGGCGTTTACGTCACATAAAAGACAAATGTCTAGAACAGACTTCTTCCACCTACGGAACATTGCTAAAATTAGAAGCATCCTGTCTCAAAGTGATGCCGAAAAACTTGTCCATGCATTTGTTACTTCTAGGTTGGACTACTGTAATTCCCTACTTCTGGGGTGTCCTAATAACTCTCTAAAAAGCCTTCAATTAATCCAAAATGCTGCAGCAAGAGTGCTGACTGGATTAGGAAAGAGAGATCATATTTCACCTTCACTAGCTTCTCTTCATTGGCTTCCCATAAAATCTAGAATAGAGTTCAAAACCCTCCTCCTTACATACAAAGCTCTTAATGGTCAAGCTCCATCATATTTAATAGATCTCATAGTCCTGTATCGCCCAATTAGACCACTTCGATCCCAAAATACTGGCCTACTTGTGGTTCCCAGAGTTTGCAAAAGTAGAATGGGAGGCAGAGCCTTTAGCTATCAAGCTCCTCTCCTGTGGAACCAGCTTCCAATCCAAATTCGGGGAGCAGACACCCTCTCTACTTTTAAGACTAGGCTTAAAACTTTCCTTTTTGATGAAGCTTATAGTTAAAAATCCTCACTCAACGCCAGTGCCTTATCCATTAGGCCACTGGGGCATCTCAAACACCTTTACTCATCAGTTCTTCCACCAAAAAGTTGCTTCCTAGACAGAGCATAATGTGAGACATGCCATGTTGGCTTTGGGTAACACAATAATGGCCCCAAATGCAGTAGATATAGTGAGTAGAAGGGAAATTTTTAAAAGTGCAAAGAAAAAGATGTGAAACACGTAGAAACTAGATTGCCATGCTGATATGAAACTGGCATTGTACCCCAGATTGGACTCGAACCCTTTGGGAAGCACAATAATGACAATAAAAGCAGTTAGTATAGTAAGATGGAGGAAAGCATTTGAAAGAGCAGAGAAAAGAATGTGAAATATACAATAATTGCATTCCCAAGCGGATATGCATCTGGAATTGTACAGTAGGTGAATATGTACTTTCTGTATCTGGTTCACTTTACTAAGAGGTTGTAAAGGCCCTAAGTCAGCTTACAAAACACAGTTAGCAGAGGATGGATTCGATCCATCGACCTCTGGGTTATGGGCCCAGCACACTTCTGCTGCGCCACTCTGCTTTCAACCAAACCAGATTGGACTCGAACCCTTTGGGTAACACAATAATGACAATAAAAGCAGTTAGTATAGTAAGATTGAGGAAAGCATTTGAAAGAGCAGAGAAAAGAATGTGAAATATACAAAAATTGCATTCCCAAGCTGATATGCATCTGGAATTGTACAGTAGGTGAATATGTACATTCTGTATCTGGTTCACTTTACTAAAAAGTTGCAAAGGCCCTAAGTCAGCTTACAAAACACAGTTAGCAGAGGATGGTTTCGATCCATCGACCTCTGGGTTATGGGCCCAGCACGCTTCTGCTGCGCCACTCTGCTGTCAACCACCCCAGATGGGACTTGAACCCACAATCCCTGGCTTAGGAGGCCAGTGCCTTATCCATTAGGCCACTGGGGCCTCTCAAACACCTTTACTCATCAGTTCTTCCACCAAACAGTTGCTTCCTAGACAGAGCATAATGTGAGACATGCCATGTTGGCTTTGGGTAACACAATAATGGCCCCAAATGCAGTAGATATAGTGAGTAGAAGGGAAATTTTTAAAAGTGCAAAGAAAAAGATGTGAAACACGTAGAAACTAGATTGCCATGCTGATATGAAACTGGCATTGTACCCCAGATTGGACTCGAACCCTTTGGGTAGCACAATAATGACAATAAAAGCAGTTAGTATAGTAAGATGGAGGGAACCATTTAAAAGAGCAGAGAAAGGAATTTGAAATATACAAAAATTGCATTCCCAAGCTTATATGCATCTGGAATTGTACAGGAGGTGAATATTTACTTTCTGTATCTGGTTCAGTTTACTAAAAGGTTGTAAAGGCCCTAAGTCAGCTTACAAAACACAGTTAGCAGAGGATGGTTTCGATCCATCGACCTCTGGGTTATGGGTCCAGCACGCTTCCGCTGTACCACTCTGCTGTCAACCACCCCAGATAGGACTTGAACCCACAATCCCTGGCTTAGGAGGCCAGTGCCTTATCCAATAGGCCACTGGGGCATCTCAAACACCTTTACTCATCAGTTCTTCCACCAAACAGTTGCTTCCTATACAGAGCATAATGTGAGCCATGCCATGTTGGCTTTGGGTAACACAATAATGGCCCCAAATGCAGTAGATATAGTGAGTAGAAGGGAAATTTTTAAAAGTGCAAAGAAAAAGATGTGAAACACGTAGAAACTAGAATGCCATGCTGATATGAAACTGGCATTGTACCCCAGATTGGACTCGAACCCTTTGGGTAACACAATAATGACAATAAAAGCAGTTAGTATAGTAAGATGGAGGAAAGCATTTGAAAGAGCAGAGAAAAGAATGTGAAATATACAAAAATTGCATTCCCAAGCTGATATGCATCTGGAATATTACAGTAGGTGAATATGTACTTTCTGTATCTGGTTCACTTTACTAAAAGGTTGTAAAGGCCCTAAGTCAGCTTACAAAACACAGTTAGCAGAGGATAGTTTCGAACCATCGACCTTTGGGTTATGGGCCCAGCACGCTTCCGCTGAGCCACTCTGCTGTCAACCACCCCAGATGGGACTTGAACCCTTTGGGTAACACAATAATGACAATAAAAGCAGTTAGTATAGTAAGATGGAGGAAAGCATTTGAAAGAGCAGAGAAAAGAATGTGAAATATACAAAAATTGCATTCCCAAGCTCATATGCATCTGGAATTGTACAGTAGGTGAATATGTACTTTCTGTATCTGGTTCACTTTACTAAAAGGTTGTAAAGGCCCTAAGTCAGCTTACAAAACACAGTTAGCAGAGGATGGTTTCGATCCATCGACCTCTGGGTTATGGGCCCAGCACGCTTCCGCTGCGCCACTCTGCTTTGAACCACACCAGATTGGACTCGAACCCTTTGGGTAATACAACTGCTCATACTGAACCAAAACCCAAAACTTTTAAATGTGGATTATTAAACATCAGATCTCTCTCTTCTAAATCTTTGTTAGTAAATGACTTGATAAATGATCATCAAATTGGTTTATTTTGTCTCACTGAAACGTGGTTGCAGCAGGAAGAATATGTCAGTTTAAATGAGTCAACCCCCCAAAGTCATATTAATTATCATGTTCCTAGATGCACAGGCCGAGGTGGAGGAGTAGCAGCAATATTTCACTCTAGCTTATCAATAATTCCTAGACCTAAACATAGTTATACCTCATTTGAGAGTCTTACTCTTAGCCTTTCACACCCAAACTGGAAAACTCAAAAACCACTATTATTTGTTATCGTGTACCGTCCTCCAGTCCCTTATTCAGAGTTTTTGATTGAATTTTCTGATTTTCTATCTGATTTAGTGCTTAGTACAGATAAAGTCATTATAGTGGGTGACTTTAACATTCATGTAGATGCTGACAGTAACTGTCTGAGCACTGCGTTTAAGTCATTATTAGATTCAATTGGTTTTTCCCAAAATGTAAATAAACCCACTCATTGTTTTAGTCACACGTTAGACCTTGTCCTTACATATGGCATTGAAACTGATAATTTAATAGTATTTCCTCATAATTCTCTTCTGTCTGACCATTTTCTAATAACATTTGAATTTACAATAACGGACTATACAGCAGTTAGGAAAAAATTCCACTACAGCAGATGTTTATCTGAAAATGCTGTGAATACATTTAAAGAAATTATTTCTTCATCTTTTTCACCACCATGTGTCAATACTATGGTGAGTAGCCATCTTACTCCTGTGCAAATTGATTATTTAGTTGACGATTCTGCCGCCTCACTGCGTAGGATACTAGATACAGTTGCCCCTTTGAAATAGAAGGCAGTGAATCAGAGGAGCCGACCTCCATGGTACAATTCACAAATGCACAGCTTAAAGCAGGCAACACGAAAGCTAGAGAGGAAGTGGCGTTCCACTAATTTAGAAGAATCCCGGTTAGCCTGGAAAAACAGTTTAAAAACATACAAAAAAGCTCTCCGTGATGCCAGAACAGCATATTATTCCGCATTAATAGAGGAAAACAAGAACAACCCCCGGTTTCTGTTCAGCACTGTAGCCAGGCTGACTAAGAGCCATAGTTCTGTTGAGCCTAGTATTCCCTTAACTTTGAGCAGCAATGACTTTATGACTTTCTTTACTAGTAAAATTGTAGCCATTAGGGAAAAGATTCACCAGATCCTCCCTACAAATATTACGGCTAGATCTTCATGTACAACAGCTATAGAATCCTCAATAAGGCCCCAATCCATCTTAGACTGCTTTTCACCCATAGATCTCACTGAGCTAAGTTCAACTACCGCCTCCTCAAAACTAACAACATGTCTTTTAGACCCTGTTCCAACCAAATTGCTTAAAGATGTTCTACCTTTAATAGACACTTTCATATTAGATTTGATTAACCTATCTTTAGAAACTGGCTATGTACCAAAGGCCTATAAAGTTGCTGTAATCAAACCATTACTTAAAAAACCTTGTCTTGATCCAGGGGATTTAGCCAACTATAGACCAATATCAAATCTCCCGTTTATTTCTAAAATCCTTGAAAAAGTAGTTGCAAAACAATTATGTGATCACCTTTACAGGAATAATTTGTATGAAGACTTTCAGTCAGGATTTAGAGCTCATCACAGTACAGAAACAGCACTGGTAAAAGTCTCCAATGATCTTCTCCTGGCTTCAGATAATGGACTTGTGTCTGTACTCGTCTTACTAGACCTTAGTGCCGCATTTGACACCATTGACCACAACATTTTATTACAGAGACTAGAACATGGATTTGGGATTAAAGGAACCACATTACATTGGTTTAAATCTTATCTGTCAGACAGATTCCAACTTGTTCATGTTAATGATGACTCTTCTTTATGCACCAAAGTCAGCTATGGAGTTCCACAGGGCTCTGTGTTAGGACCAATACTTTTTAATCTCTACATGTCACCTTTAGGCAAAATCATTAGGAAACATTCCATAAACTTCCACTGATATGCAGATGATACCCAGCTCTATTTATCTGTGAAACCAGAAGATACTAACCAATTAGTCAAATTTGAAGCATGTCTAAAAGACATAAAGAACTGGATGTCCTACAATTTCCTACTTCTAAATTCAGACAAAACTGAAATCATCCTCTTTGGGCCTAAAAACATGAGAAATATGCTGTCTAACAATATAGTTACTCTAGATGACATAACTTTGGCCTCTAGTACTACGGTGAGGAACCTAGGAGTTATCTTTGACCAAGATTTGGCGTTTACGTCACATAAAAGACAAATGTCTAGAACAGACTTCTTCCACCTACGGAACATTGCTAAAATTAGAAGCATCCTGTCTCAAAGTGATGCCGAAAAACTTGTCCATGCATTTGTTACTTCTAGGTTGGACTACTGTAATTCCCTACTTCTGGGGTGTCCTAATAACTCTCTAAAAAGCCTTCAATTAATCCAAAATGCTGCAGCAAGAGTGCTGACTGGATTAGGAAAGAGAGATCATATTTCACCTTCACTAGCTTCTCTTCATTGGCTTCCCATAAAATCTAGAATAGAGTTCAAAACCCTCCTCCTTACATACAAAGCTCTTAATGGTCAAGCTCCATCATATTTAATAGATCTCATAGTCCTGTATCGCCCAATTAGACCACTTCGATCCCAAAATACTGGCCTACTTGTGGTTCCCAGAGTTTGCAAAAGTAGAATGGGAGGCAGAGCCTTTAGCTATCAAGCTCCTCTCCTGTGGAACCAGCTTCCAATCCAAATTCGGGGAGCAGACACCCTCTCTACTTTTAAGACTAGGCTTAAAACTTTCCTTTTTGATGAAGCTTATAGTTAAAAATCCTCACTCAACGCCAGTGCCTTATCCATTAGGCCACTGGGGCATCTCAAACACCTTTACTCATCAGTTCTTCCACCAAAAAGTTGCTTCCTAGACAGAGCATAATGTGAGACATGCCATGTTGGCTTTGGGTAACACAATAATGGCCCCAAATGCAGTAGATATAGTGAGTAGAAGGGAAATTTTTAAAAGTGCAAAGAAAAAGATGTGAAACACGTAGAAACTAGATTGCCATGCTGATATGAAACTGGCATTGTACCCCAGATTGGACTCGAACCCTTTGGGAAGCACAATAATGACAATAAAAGCAGTTAGTATAGTAAGATGGAGGAAAGCATTTGAAAGAGCAGAGAAAAGAATGTGAAATATACAATAATTGCATTCCCAAGCGGATATGCATCTGGAATTGTACAGTAGGTGAATATGTACTTTCTGTATCTGGTTCACTTTACTAAGAGGTTGTAAAGGCCCTAAGTCAGCTTACAAAACACAGTTAGCAGAGGATGGATTCGATCCATCGACCTCTGGGTTATGGGCCCAGCACACTTCTGCTGCGCCACTCTGCTTTCAACCAAACCAGATTGGACTCGAACCCTTTGGGTAACACAATAATGACAATAAAAGCAGTTAGTATAGTAAGATTGAGGAAAGCATTTGAAAGAGCAGAGAAAAGAATGTGAAATATACAAAAATTGCATTCCCAAGCTGATATGCATCTGGAATTGTACAGTAGGTGAATATGTACATTCTGTATCTGGTTCACTTTACTAAAAAGTTGCAAAGGCCCTAAGTCAGCTTACAAAACACAGTTAGCAGAGGATGGTTTCGATCCATCGACCTCTGGGTTATGGGCCCAGCACGCTTCTGCTGCGCCACTCTGCTGTCAACCACCCCAGATGGGACTTGAACCCACAATCCCTGGCTTAGGAGGCCAGTGCCTTATCCATTAGGCCACTGGGGCCTCTCAAACACCTTTACTCATCAGTTCTTCCACCAAACAGTTGCTTCCTAGACAGAGCATAATGTGAGACATGCCATGTTGGCTTTGGGTAACACAATAATGGCCCCAAATGCAGTAGATATAGTGAGTAGAAGGGAAATTTTTAAAAGTGCAAAGAAAAAGATGTGAAACACGTAGAAACTAGATTGCCATGCTGATATGAAACTGGCATTGTACCCCAGATTGGACTCGAACCCTTTGGGTAGCACAATAATGACAATAAAAGCAGTTAGTATAGTAAGATGGAGGAAAGCATTTGAAAGAGCAGAGAAAAGAATGTGAAATATACAATAATTGCATTCCCAAGCTGATATGCATCTGGAATTGTATAGTAGGTGAATATGTACTTTCTGTATCTGGTTCACTTTACTAAGAGGTTGTAAAGGCCCTAAGTCAGCTTACAAAACACAGTTAGCAGAGGATGGCTTCGATCCATCGACCTCTGGGTTATGGGCCCAGCACGCTTCCGCTGCGCCACTCTGCTGTCAACCACCCCAGATGGGACTTGAACCCACAATCCCTGGCTTAGGAGGCCAGTGCCTTATCCATTAGGCCACTGGGGCATCTCAATCACCTTTACTCATCAGTTCTTCCACCAAACAGTTGCTTCCTATACAGAGCATAATGTGAGACATGCCATGTTGGCTTTGGGTAACACAATAATGGCCCCATATGCAGTAGATATAGTGAGTTCAATTCAATTCAACTTTATTTATATAGTGCCAATTCACAACAAAGTCATCTCAGGGCACTTTACAGAATAAAGTCAAGATTATAAAGATATATAAAGAGAACCCAACAATTCCCCCTGGAGCAAGCCATAGGCAACAGTGGAGAGGAAAAACTCCCTTTAACGGAAGAAACCTCCAGCAGAACCAGGCTCAGGGTGGACGGCCATCAGCCTCGACCGGTTGGGGTGAGTGGAAAGGGGAGAGGGAAAAGAACAGAGCAACAAAAAGCAACAACAAAACATTGGGCAGATTGGTAGGACCAGTAGCTTCACGCTGGAAGACACACAGCTTCAAAGCCGGGGGACACCTGCAGAAAGGGACAGAGAGAAGGGGACAGAGGATGACAAAGACAACTACGGGAGAGAACACACAGAGTTAATGACATACAGTGGTGACAATTGCGGGATGAGAGGAGAGGAGAGATGGTCAAGAGGAGGAAAGGAGCTCAGTGCATTGGGGGGTGGGTCCCCCAGCAGTCTAAGCCTATGGCAGCATAACTATAAATAACTATATGCTTTATTAAAAAGGAAGGTTTTAAGTCTAGACTTAAAAGTAGAGAGGCTGTCTGCTTCCCGAATCTGAACTGGGAGCTGGTTTCACAAGAGAGGAGCTTGATAGCTAAAGGCTCTACCTCCCATTCTACTTTTGGAAATTCTGGGAACCACAAGTAGGCCTGCATTCTGAGAGCAAAGTGGTCTACTGGGATGATATGGTGCTATGAGGTCTTCTAAATATGATGGAGCCTGACCATTCAGAGCTTTATATGTAAGAAGCAGGGTTTCAAATTCTATTCTACATTTAATTGGAAGCCAATGGAGAGAAGCTAGTGAAGGTGAAATATGATCTCTCTTGCTAGTTCCAGTCAGCACTCTTGCTGCAGCATTTTGGATTAATTGCAGGCTCTTTAGGGAGTTACTGGGGCATCCTGAAAGTAGGGAATTACAGTAGTCAAACCTAGAGGTAACAAATGCATGGACCAGTTTTTCGGCATCACTTTGAGACAGGATGCTCCTAATTTTGGCAATGTTCCGTAGGTGGAAGAAGGCTGTTCTAGAGATTTGTTTTATATGTGAGTTAAAGGACAGATCCTGATCAAACATAACTCCAAGGTTCCTTGCAGTAGTACTGGAGGCCAGGCTTATGCCATCTAGTGTAACAATATGGTTGGACATCATATCTCTGAGATTTTTGGGCCCAAATACTATGAATTCAGTTTTGTCTGAGTTTAAAAGTAAAAAATTGTGGGACATCCAGGCCTTTATGTCTTGTAGGCATGCTTGAAGCTTTATTAACTGATTATTTTCATCTGGTTCCATATATAAATATAGCTGGGTATCATCAGCATAACAGTGGAAGGGATATTTTTAAAAGTGCAAAGAAAAAGATGTGAAACACGTAGAAACTAGATTGCCATGCTGATATGAAACTGGCATTGTACCCCAGATTGGACTCGAACCCTTTGGGTAACACAATAATGACAATAAAAGCAGTTAGTATAGTAAGATGGAGGAAAGCGTTTGAAAGAGCAGAGAAAAGACTGTGAAATATACAAAAATTGCATTCCCAAGCTGATATGCATCTGGAATATTACAGTAGGTGAATATGTACTTTCTGTATCTGGATCACTTTACTTAAAGGTTGTAAAGGCCCTAAGTCAGCTTACAAAACACAGTTAGCAAAGGATGGTTTCAATCTATTGACCTCTGGGTTATGGGCCCAGCACGCTTCCGCTGCGCCACTCTGCTTTCAACCACGCCAGATTGGACTCGAACCCTTTGGGTAACACAATAATGACAATAAAAGCAGTTAGTATAGTAAGATGGAGGAAAGCATTTGAAAGAGCAGAGAAAAGAATGTGAAATATACAAAAATTGCATTCCCAAGCTGATATGCATCTGGAATATTACAGTAGGTGAATATGTACTTTCTGTATCTGGATCACTTTACTTAAAGGTTGTAAAGGCCCTAAGTCAGCTTACAAAACACAGTTAGCAAAGGATGGTTTCAATCTATTGACCTCTGGGTTATGGGCCCAGCACGCTTTTGCTGCGCCACTCTGCTGTCAACCACCCCAGATGGGACTCGAACCCACAATCCCTGGCTTAGGAGGCCAGTGCATTATCCATTAGGCCACTGGGGCATCACAAACACCTTTACTCCTCAGTTCTTCCAACTAACAGTTGCTTCCTATACAGAGCATAATGTGAGACATGCCATGTTGGCTTTGGGTAACACAGTAATGGCCCCAAATGCAGTAGATATAGTGAGTAGAAGGGAAAAGATGTGAAATACGTAGAAACTAGATTGCCATGCTGAGATGAAACTGGCATTGTACACCAGATTGGACTCGAACCCTTTGGGTAACACAATAATGGCCCCAAATGCAGTAGATATAGTGAGTAGAAGGGAAATTTTTAAAAGTGCAAAGAAAAAGATGTGAAACACATAGAAACTAGTTTCCAATGCTGATATGAAACTGGCATTGTACCCCAGATTGGACTCGAACCCTTTGGGTAACACAATAATGACAATAAAAGCAGTTAGTATAGTAAGATGGAGGAAACCATTTAAAAGAGCAGAGAAAGGAATTTGAAATATACAAAAATTGCATTCCCAAGCTGATATGCATCTGGAATTGTACAGGAGGTGAATATTTACTTTCTGTATCTGGTTCAGTTTACTAAAAGGTTGCAAAGGCCCTAAGTCAGCTTACAAAACACAGTTAGCAGAGGATGGTTTCGAACCATCGACCTCTGGGTTATGGGTCCAGCACGCTTCCGCTGTACCACTCTGCTGTCAACCACCCCAGATAGGACTTGAACCCACAATCCCTGGCTTAGGAGGCCAGTGCCTTATCCAATAGGCCACTGGGGCATCTCAAACACCTTTACTCATCAGTTCTTCCACCAAACAGTTGCTTCCTATACAGAGCATAATGTGAGACATGCCATGTTGGCTTTGGGTAACACAATAATGGCCCCAAATGCAGTAGATATAGTGAGTAGAAGGGAAATTTTTAAAAGTGCAAAGAAAAAGATGTGAAACACATAGAAACTAGTTTCCAATGCTGATATAAAACTGGCATTGTACCCCAGATTGGACTCGAACCCTTTGGGTAACACAATAATGACAATAAAAGCAGTTAGTATAGTAAGATGGAGGAAACCATTTAAAAGAGCAGAGAAAGGAATTTGAAATATACAAAAATTGCATTCCCAAGCTGATATGCATCTGGAATTGTACAGTAGGTGAATATGTACTTTCTGTATCTGGTTCACTTTACTAAAAGGTTGTAAAGGGCCTAAGTCAGCTTACAAAACACAGTTAGCAGAGGATAGTTTCGAACCATCGACCTTTGGGTTATGGGCCCAGCACGCTTCCGCTGAGCCACTCTGCTGTCAACCACCCCAGATGGGACTCGAACCCTTTGGGTAACACAATAATGACAATAAAAGCAGTTAGTATAGTAAGATGGAGGAAAGCATTTGAAAGAGCAGAGAAAAGAATGTGAAATATACAAAAATTGCATTCCCAAGCTCATATGCATCTGGAATTGTACAGTAGGTGAATATGTACTTTCTGTATCTGGTTCACTTTACTAAAAGGTTGTAAAGGCCCTAAGTCAGCTTACAAAACACAGTTAGCAGAGGATGGTTTCGATCCATCGACTTCTGGGTTATGGGCCCAGCACGCTTCCGCTGCGCCACTCTGCTTTGAACCACACCAGATTGGACTCGAACCCTTTGGGTAATACAACTGCTCATACTGAACCAAAACCCAAAACTTTTAAATGTGGATTATTAAACATCAGATCTCTCTCTTCTAAATCTTTGTTAGTAAATGACTTGATAAATGATCATCAAATTGGTTCATTTTGTCTCACTGAAACGTGGTTGCAGCAGGAAGAATATGTCAGTTTAAATGAGTCAACCCCCCAAAGTCATATTAATTATCATGTTCCTAGATGCACAGGCCGAGGTGGAGGAGTAGCAGCAATATTTCACTCTAGCTTATCAATAATTCCTAGACCTAAACATAGTTATACCTCATTTGAGAGTCTTACTCTTAGCCTTTCACACCCAAACTGGAAAACTCAAAAACCACTATTATTTGTTATCGTGTACCGTCCTCCAGTCCCTTATTCAGAGTTTTTGATTGAATTTTCTGATTTTCTATCTGATTTAGTGCTTAGTACAGATAAAGTCATTATAGTGGGTGACTTTAACATTCATGTAGATGCTGACAGTAACTGTCTGAGCACTGCGTTTAATTCATTATTAGATTCAATTGGTTTTTCCCAAAATGTAAATAAACCCACTCATTGTTTTAGTCACACGTTAGACCTTGTCCTTACATATGGCATTGAAACTGATAATTTAATAGTATTTCCTCATAATTCTCTTCTGTCTGACCATTTTCTAATAACATTTGAATTTACAATAACGGACTATACAGCAGTTAGGAAAAAATTCCACTACAGCAGATGTTTATCTGAAAATGCTGTGAATACATTTAAAGAAATTATTTCTTCATCTTTTTCACCACCATGTGTCAATACTATGGTGAGTAGCCATCTTACTCCTGTGCAAATTGATTATTTAGTTGACGATTCTGCCGCCTCACTGCGTAGGATACTAGATACAGTTGCCCCTTTGAAATAGAAGGCAGTGAATCAGAGGAGCCGACCTCCATGGTACAATTCACAAATGCACAGCTTAAAGCAGGCAACACGAAAGTTAGAGAGGAAGTGGCGTTCCACTAATTTAGAAGAATCCCGGTTAGCCTGGAAAAACAGTTTAAAAACATACAAAAAAGCTCTCCGTGATGCCAGAACAGCATATTATTCCGCATTAATAGAGGAAAACAAGAACAACCCCCGGTTTCTGTTCAGCACTGTAGCCAGGCTGACTAAGAGCCATAGTTCTGTTGAGCCTAGTATTCCCTTAACTTTGAGCAGCAATGACTTTATGACTTTCTTTACTAGTAAAATTGTAGCCATTAGGGAAAAGATTCACCAGATCCTCCCTACAAATATTACGGCTAGATCTTCATGTACAACAGCTATAGAATCCTCAATAAGGCCCCAATCCATCTTAGACTGCTTTTCACCCATAGATCTCACTGAGCTAAGTTCAACTACCGCCTCCTCAAAACTAACAACATGTCTTTTAGACCCTGTTCCAACCAAATTGCTTAAAGATGTTCTACCTTTAATAGACACTTTCATATTAGATTTGATTAACCTATCTTTAGAAACTGGCTATGTACCAAAGGCCTATAAAGTTGCTGTAATCAAACCATTACTTAAAAAACCTTGTCTTGATCCAGGGGATTTAGCCAACTATAGACCAATATCAAATCTCCCGTTTATTTCTAAAATCCTTGAAAAAGTAGTTGCAAAACAATTATGTGATCACCTTTACAGGAATAATTTGTATGAAGACTTTCAGTCAGGATTTAGAGCTCATCACAGTACAGAAACAGCACTGGTAAAAGTCTCCAATGATCTTCTCCTGGCTTCAGATAATGGACTTGTGTCTGTACTCGTCTTACTAGACCTTAGTGCCGCATTTGACACCATTGACCACAACATTTTATTACAGAGACTAGAACATGGATTTGGGATTAAAGGAACCACATTACATTGGTTTAAATCTTATCTGTCAGACAGATTCCAACTTGTTCATGTTAATGATGACTCTTCTTTATGCACCAAAGTCAGCTATGGAGTTCCACAGGGCTCTGTGTTAGGACCAATACTTTTTAATCTCTACATGTCACCTTTAGGCAAAATCATTAGGAAACATTCCATAAACTTCCACTGATATGCAGATGATACCCAGCTCTATTTATCTGTGAAACCAGAAGATACTAACCAATTAGTCAAATTTGAAGCATGTCTAAAAGACATAAAGAACTGGATGTCCTACAATTTCCTACTTCTAAATTCAGACAAAACTGAAATCATCCTCTTTGGGCCTAAAAACATGAGAAATATGCTGTCTAACAATATAGTTACTCTAGATGACATAACTTTGGCCTCTAGTACTACGGTGAGGAACCTTGGAGTTATCTTTGACCAAGATTTGGCGTTTACGTCACATAAAAGACAAATGTCTAGAACAGCCTTCTTCCACCTACGGAACATTGCTAAAATTAGAAGCATCCTGTCTCAAAGTGATGCCGAAAAACTGGTCCATGCATTTGTTACTTCTAGGTTGGACTACTGTAATTCCCTACTTCTGGGGTGTCCTAATAACTCTCTAAAAAGCCTTCAATTAATCCAAAATGCTGCAGCAAGAGTGCTGACTGGATTAGGAAAGAGAGATCATATTTCACCTTCACTAGCTTCTCTTCATTGGCTTCCCATAAAATCTAGAATAGAGTTCAAAACCCTCCTCCTTACATACAAAGCTCTTAATGGTCAAGCTCCATCATATTTAAAAGATCTCATAGTCCTGTATCGCCCAATTAGACCACTTCGATCCCAAAATACTGGCCTACTTGTGGTTCCCAGAGTTTGCAAAAGTAGAATGGGAGGCAGAGCCTTTAGCTATCAAGCTCCTCTCCTGTGGAACCAGCTTCCAATCCAAATTCGGGGAGCAGACACCCTCTCTACTTTTAAGACTAGGCTTAAAACTTTCCTTTTTGATAAAGCTTATAGTTAAAAATCCTCACTCAACGCCAGTGCCTTATCCATTAGGCCACTGGGGCATCTCAAACACCTTTACTCATCAGTTCTTCCACCAAACAGTTGCTTCCTAGACAGAGCATAATGTGAGACATGCCATGTTGGCTTTGGGTAACACAATAATGGCCCCAAATGCAGTAGATATAGTGAGTAGAAGGGAAATTTTTAAAAGTGCAAAGAAAAAGATGTGAAACACGTAGAAACTAGATTGCCATGCTGATATGAAACTGGCATTGTACCCCAGATTGGACTCGAACCCTTTGGGTAGCACAATAATGACAATAAAAGCAGTTAGTATAGTAAGATGGAGGAAAGCATTTGAAAGAGCAGAGAAAAGAATGTGAAATATACAATAATTGCATTCCCAAGCGGATATGCATCTGGAATTGTACAGTAGGTGAATATGTACTTTCTGTATCTGGTTCACTTTACTAAGAGGTTGTAAAGGCCCTAAGTCAGCTTACAAAACACAGTTAGCAGAGGATGGTTTCGATCCATCGACCTCTGGGTTTTGGGCCCAGCACGCTTCCGCTGCGCCACTCTGCTTTCAACCACACCAGATTGGAGTCGAACCCTTTGGGTAACACAATAATGACAATAAAAGCAGTTAGTATAGTAAGATGGAGGAAAGCATTTGAAAGAGCAGAGAAAAGAATGTGAAATATACAAAAATTGCATTCCCAAGCTGATATGCATCTGGAATTGTACAGTAGGCGAATATGTATTTTCTGTATCTGGTTCACTTTACTAAAAGGTTGTAAAGGCCCTAAGTCAGCTTACAAAACACAGTTAGCAGAGGATGGTTTCGATCCATCGACCTCTGGGTTATGGGCCCAGCACGCTTCCGCTGCGCCACTCTGCTTTCAACCACGCCAGATTGGACTCGAACCCTTTGGGTAACACAATAATGACAATAAAAGCAGTTAGTATAGTAAGATGGAGGAAAGCATTTGAAAGAGCAGAGAAAAGAATGTGAAATATACAAAAATTGCATTCCCAAGCTGATATGCATCTGGAATATTACAGTAGGTGAATATGTACTTTCTGTATCTGGATCACTTTACTTAAAGGTTGTAAGGGCCCTAAGTCAGCTTACAAAACACAGTTAGCAAAGGATGGTTTCAATCTATTGACGTCTGGGTTATGGGCCCAGCACGCTTCTGCTGCGCCACTCTGCTGTCAACCACCCCAGATGGGACTCGAACCCACAATCCCTGGCTTAGGAGGCCAGTGCATTATCCATTAGGCCACTGGGGAATCACAAACACCTTTACTCCTCAGTTCTTCCAACTAACAGTTGCTTCCTATATAGAGCATAATGTGAGACATGCCATGTTGGCTTTGGGTAACACAGTAATGGCCCCAAATGCAGTAGATATAGTGAGTAGAAGGGGAAAGATGTGAAATACGTAGAAAATAGATTGCCATGCTGAGATGAAACTGGCATTGTACACCAGATTGGACTCGAACCCTTTGGGTAACACAATAATGACAATAAAAGCAGTTAGTATAGTAAGATGGACGAAAGCATTTGAAAGAGCAGAGAAAGGAATTTGAAATATACAAAAATTGCATTCCCAAGCTGATATGCATCTGGAATTGTACAGTAGATGAATATGTACTGTCCTTATCTGGTTCATTTTACTAAGACATTGTAAAGGCTCTAAATCACTTTACAAAACACAGTTAGCAGAGGATGGATTCAATCCATCGACCTCTGGGTTATGGGCCCAGCACACTTCTGCTGCGCCAATCTGCTTTCAACCAAACCAGATTGGACTCGAACCCTTTGGGTAACACAATAATGACAATAAAAGCAGTTAGTATAGTAAGATTGAGGAAAGCATTTGAAAGAGCAGAGAAAAGAATGTGAAATATACAAAAATTGCATTCCCAAGCTGATATGCATCTGGAATTGTACAGTAGGTGAATATGTACATTCTGTATCTGGTTCACTTTACTAAAAAGTTGCAAAGGCCCTAAGTCAGCTTACAAAACACAGTTAGCAGAGGATGGTTTCGATCCATCGACCTCTGGGTTATGGGCCCAGCACGCTTCCGCTGCGCCACTCTGCTGTCAACCACCCCAGATGGGACTTGAACCCACAATCCCTGGCTTAGGAGGCCAGTGCCTTATCCATTAGGCCACTGGGGCCTCTCAAACACCTTTACTCATCAGTTCTTCCACCAAACAGTTGCTTCCTAGACAGAGCATAATGTGAGACATGCCATGTTGGCTTTGGGTAACACAATAATGGCCCCAAATGCAGTAGATATAGTGAGTAGAAGGGAAATTTTTAAAAGTGCAAAGAAAAAGATGTGAAACACGTAGAAACTAGATTGCCATGCTGATATGAAACTGGCATTGTACCCCAGATTGGACTCGAACCCTTTGGGTAACACAATAATGACAATAAAAGCAGTTAGTATAGTAAGATGGAGGAAAGCATTTGAAAGAGCAGAGAAAAGAATGTGAAATATACAATAATTGCATTCCCAAGCTGATATGCATCTGGAATTGTATAGTAGGTGAATATGTACTTTCTGTATCTGGTTCACTTTACTAAGAGGTTGTAAAGGCCCTAAGTCAGCTTACAAAACACAGTTAGCAGAGGATGGTTTCGATCCATCGACCTCTGGGTTATGGGCCCAGCACGCTTCCGCTGCGCCACTCTGCTGTCAACCACCCCAGATGGGACTTGAACCGACAATCCCTGGCTTAGGAGGCCAGTGCCTTATCCGTTAGGCCACTGGGGCCTCTCAAACACCTTTACTCATCAGTTCTTCCACCAAACAGTTGCTTCCTAGACAGAGCATAATGTGAGACATGCCATGTTGGCTTTGGGTAACACAATAATGGCCCCAAATGCAGTAGATATAGTGAGTAGAAGGGAAATTTTTAAAAGTGCAAAGAAAAAGATGTGAAACACGTAGAAACTAGATTGCCATGCTGATATGAAACTGGCATTGTACCCCAGATTGGACTCGAACCCTTTGGGTAGCACAATAATGACAATAAAAGCAGTTAGTATAGTAAGATGGAGGAAAGCATTTGAAAGAGCAGAGAAAAGAATGTGAAATATACAATAATTGCATTCCCAAGCTGATATGCATCTGGAATTGTATAGTAGGTGAATATGTACTTTCTGTATCTGGTTCACTTTACTAAGAGGTTGTAAAGGCCCTAAGTCAGCTTACAAAACACAGTTAGCAGAGGATGGTTCCGATCCATCGACCTCTGGGTTATGGGCCCAGCACGCTTCCGCTGCGCCACTCTGCTGTCAACCACCCCAGATGGGACTTGAACCCACAATCCCTGGCTTAGGAGGCCAGTGCCTTATCCATTAGGCCACTGGGGCATCTCAATCACCTTTACTCATCAGTTCTTCCACCAAACAGTTGCTTCCTATACAGAGCATAATGTGAGACATGCCATGTTGGCTTTGGGTAACACAATAATGGCCCCATATGCAGTAGATATAGTGAGTTCAATTCAATTCAACTTTATTTATATAGTGCCAATTCACAACAAAGTCATCTCAGGGCACTTTACAGAATAAAGTAAAGATTATAAAGATATATAAAGAGAACCCAACAATTCCCCCTGGAGCAAGCCATAGGCAACAGTGGAGAGGAAAAACTCCCTTTAACGGAAGAAACCTCCAGCAGAACCAGGCTCAGGGTGGACGGCCATTTGCCTCGACCGGTTGGGGTGAGTGGAAAGGGGAGAGGGAAAAGAACAGAGCAACAAAAAGCAACAACAAAACATTGGGCAGATTGGTAGGACCAGTAGCTTCACGCTGGAAGACACACAGCTTCAAAGCCGGGGGACACCTGCAGAAAGGGACAGAGAGAAGGGGACAGAGGATGACAAAGACAACTACGGGAGAGAACACACAGAGTTAATGACATGCAGTGGTGACAATTGCGGGATGAGAGGAGAGGAGAGATGGTCAAGAGGAGGAAAGGAGCTCAGTGCATTGGGGGGTGGGTCCCCCAGCAGTCTAAGCCTATGGCAGCATAACTATAAATAACTATATGCTTTATTAAAAAGGAAGGTTTTAAGCCTAGACTTAAAAGTAGAGAGGCTGTCTGCTTCCCGAATCTGAACTGGGAGCTGGTTTCACAAGAGAGGAGCTTGATAGCTAAAGGCTCTACCTCCCATTCTACTTTTGGAAATTCTGGGAACCACAAGTAGGCCTGCATTCTGAGAGCAAAGTGGTCTACTGGGATGATATGGTGCTATGAGGTCTTCTAAATATGATGGAGCCTGACCATTCAGAGCTTTATATGTAAGAAGCAGGGTTTCAAATTCTATTCTACATTTAATTGGAAGCCAATGGAGAGAAGCTAGTGAAGGTGAAATATGATCTCTCTTGCTAGTTCCAGTCAGCACTCTTGCTGCAGCATTTTGGATTAATTGCAGGCTCTTTAGGGAGTTACTGGGGCATCCTGAAAGTAGGGAATTACAGTAGTCAAACCTAGAGGTAACAAATGCATGGACCAGTTTTTCGGCATCACTTTGAGACAGGATGCTCCTAATTTTGGCAATGTTCCGTAGGTGGAAGAAGGCTGTTCTAGAGATTTGTTTTATATGTGAGTTAAAGGACAGATCCTGATCAAACATAACTCCAAGGTTCCTTGCAGTAGTACTGGAGGCCAGGCTTATGCCATCTAGTGTAACAATATGGTTGGACATCATATCTCTGAGATTTTTGGGCCCAAATACTATGAATTCAGTTTTGTCTGAGTTTAAAAGTAAAAAATTGTGGGACATCCAGGCCTTTATGTCTTGTAGGCATGCTTGAAGCTTTATTAACTGATTATTTTCATCTGGTTCCATATATAAATATAGCTGGGTATCATCAGCATAACAGTGGAAGGGATATTTTTAAAAGTGCAAAGAAAAAGATGTGAAACACGTAGAAACTAGATTGCCATGCTGATATGAAACTGGCATTGTACCCCAGATTGGACTCGAACCCTTTGGGTAACAAAATAATGACAATAAAAGCAGTTAGTATAGTAAGATGGAGGAAAGCATTTGAAAGAGCAGAGAAAAGAATGTGAAATTTACAAAAATTGCATTCCCAAGCTGATATGCATCTGGAATATTACAGTAGGTGAATATGTACTTTCTGTATCTGGATCACTTTACTTAAAGGTTGTAAAGGCCCTAAGTCAGCTTACAAAACACAGTTAGCAAAGGATGGTTTCAATCTATTGACCTCTGGGTTATGGGCCCAGCACGCTTCCGCTGCGCCACTCTGCTTTCAACCACGCCAGATTGGACTCGAACCCTTTGGGTAACACAATAATGACAATAAAAGCAGTTAGTATAGTAAGATGGAGGAAAGCATTTGAAAGAGCAGAGAAAAGAATGTGAAATATACAAAAATTGCATTCCCAAGCTGATATGCATCTGGAATATTACAGTAGGTGAATATGTACTTTCTGTATCTGGATCACTTTACTTAAAGGTTGTAAAGGCCCTAAGTCAGCTTACAAAACACAGTTAGCAAAGGATGGTTTCAATCTATTGACCTCTGGGTTATGGGCCCAGCACGCTTTTGCTGCGCCACTCTGCTGTCAACCACCCCAGATGGGACTCGAACCCACAATCCCTGGCTTAGGAGGCCAGTGCATTATCCATTAGGCCACTGGGGCATCACAAACACCTTTACTCCTCAGTTCTTCCAACTAACAGTTGCTTCCTATACAGAGCATAATGTGAGACATGCCATGTTGGCTTTGGGTAACACAGTAATGGCCCCAAATGCAGTAGATATAGTGAGTAGAAGGGAAAAGATGTGAAATACGTAGAAACTAGATTGCCATGCTGAGATGAAACTGGCATTGTACACCAGATTGGACTCGAACCCTTTGGGTAACACAATAATGGCCCCAAATGCAGTAGATATAGTGAGTAGAAGGGAAATTTTTAAAAGTGCAAAGAAAAAGATGTGAAACACATAGAAACTAGTTTCCAATGCTGATATGAAACTGGCATTGTACCCCAGATTGGACTCGAACCCTTTGGGTAACACAATAATGACAATAAAAGCAGTTAGTATAGTAAGATGGAGGAAACCATTTAAAAGAGCAGAGAAAGGAATTTGAAATATACAAAAATTGCATTCCCAAGCTGATATGCATCTGGAATTGTACAGGAGGTGAATATTTACTTTCTGTATCTGGTTCAGTTTACTAAAAGGTTGCAAAGGCCCTAAGTCAGCTTACAAAACACAGTTAGCAGAGGATGGTTTCGAACCATCGACCTCTGGGTTATGGGTCCAGCACGCTTCCGCTGTACCACTCTGCTGTCAACCACCCCAGATAGGACTTGAACCCACAATCCCTGGCTTAGGAGGCCAGTGCCTTATCCAATAGGCCACTGGGGCATCTCAAACACCTTTACTCATCAGTTCTTCCACCAAACAGTTGCTTCCTATACAGAGCATAATGTGAGACATGCCATGTTGGCTTTGGGTAACACAATAATGGCCCCAAATGCAGTAGATATAGTGAGTAGAAGGGAAATTTTTAAAAGTGCAAAGAAAAAGATGTGAAACACATAGAAACTAGTTTCCAATGCTGATATAAAACTGGCATTGTACCCCAGATTGGACTCGAACCCTTTGGGTAACACAATAATGACAATAAAAGCAGTTAGTATAGTAAGATGGAGGAAACCATTTAAAAGAGCAGAGAAAGGAATTTGAAATATACAAAAATTGCATTCCCAAGCTGATATGCATCTGGAATTGTACAGTAGGTGAATATGTACTTTCTGTATCTGGTTCACTTTACTAAAAGGTTGTAAAGGGCCTAAGTCAGCTTACAAAACACAGTTAGCAGAGGATAGTTTCGAACCATCGACCTTTGGGTTATGGGCCCAGCACGCTTCCGCTGAGCCACTCTGCTGTCAACCACCCCAGATGGGACTCGAACCCTTTGGGTAACACAATAATGACAATAAAAGCAGTTAGTATAGTAAGATGGAGGAAAGCATTTGAAAGAGCAGAGAAAAGAATGTGAAATATACAAAAATTGCATTCCCAAGCTCATATGCATCTGGAATTGTACAGTAGGTGAATATGTACTTTCTGTATCTGGTTCACTTTACTAAAAGGTTGTAAAGGCCCTAAGTCAGCTTACAAAACACAGTTAGCAGAGGATGGTTTCGATCCATCGACTTCTGGGTTATGGGCCCAGCACGCTTCCGCTGCGCCACTCTGCTTTGAACCACACCAGATTGGACTCGAACCCTTTGGGTAATACAACTGCTCATACTGAACCAAAACCCAAAACTTTTAAATGTGGATTATTAAACATCAGATCTCTCTCTTCTAAATCTTTGTTAGTAAATGACTTGATAAATGATCATCAAATTGGTTCATTTTGTCTCACTGAAACGTGGTTGCAGCAGGAAGAATATGTCAGTTTAAATGAGTCAACCCCCCAAAGTCATATTAATTATCATGTTCCTAGATGCACAGGCCGAGGTGGAGGAGTAGCAGCAATATTTCACTCTAGCTTATCAATAATTCCTAGACCTAAACATAGTTATACCTCATTTGAGAGTCTTACTCTTAGCCTTTCACACCCAAACTGGAAAACTCAAAAACCACTATTATTTGTTATCGTGTACCGTCCTCCAGTCCCTTATTCAGAGTTTTTGATTGAATTTTCTGATTTTCTATCTGATTTAGTGCTTAGTACAGATAAAGTCATTATAGTGGGTGACTTTAACATTCATGTAGATGCTGACAGTAACTGTCTGAGCACTGCGTTTAATTCATTATTAGATTCAATTGGTTTTTCCCAAAATGTAAATAAACCCACTCATTGTTTTAGTCACACGTTAGACCTTGTCCTTACATATGGCATTGAAACTGATAATTTAATAGTATTTCCTCATAATTCTCTTCTGTCTGACCATTTTCTAATAACATTTGAATTTACAATAACGGACTATACAGCAGTTAGGAAAAAATTCCACTACAGCAGATGTTTATCTGAAAATGCTGTGAATACATTTAAAGAAATTATTTCTTCATCTTTTTCACCACCATGTGTCAATACTATGGTGAGTAGCCATCTTACTCCTGTGCAAATTGATTATTTAGTTGACGATTCTGCCGCCTCACTGCGTAGGATACTAGATACAGTTGCCCCTTTGAAATAGAAGGCAGTGAATCAGAGGAGCCGACCTCCATGGTACAATTCACAAATGCACAGCTTAAAGCAGGCAACACGAAAGTTAGAGAGGAAGTGGCGTTCCACTAATTTAGAAGAATCCCGGTTAGCCTGGAAAAACAGTTTAAAAACATACAAAAAAGCTCTCCGTGATGCCAGAACAGCATATTATTCCGCATTAATAGAGGAAAACAAGAACAACCCCCGGTTTCTGTTCAGCACTGTAGCCAGGCTGACTAAGAGCCATAGTTCTGTTGAGCCTAGTATTCCCTTAACTTTGAGCAGCAATGACTTTATGACTTTCTTTACTAGTAAAATTGTAGCCATTAGGGAAAAGATTCACCAGATCCTCCCTACAAATATTACGGCTAGATCTTCATGTACAACAGCTATAGAATCCTCAATAAGGCCCCAATCCATCTTAGACTGCTTTTCACCCATAGATCTCACTGAGCTAAGTTCAACTACCGCCTCCTCAAAACTAACAACATGTCTTTTAGACCCTGTTCCAACCAAATTGCTTAAAGATGTTCTACCTTTAATAGACACTTTCATATTAGATTTGATTAACCTATCTTTAGAAACTGGCTATGTACCAAAGGCCTATAAAGTTGCTGTAATCAAACCATTACTTAAAAAACCTTGTCTTGATCCAGGGGATTTAGCCAACTATAGACCAATATCAAATCTCCCGTTTATTTCTAAAATCCTTGAAAAAGTAGTTGCAAAACAATTATGTGATCACCTTTACAGGAATAATTTGTATGAAGACTTTCAGTCAGGATTTAGAGCTCATCACAGTACAGAAACAGCACTGGTAAAAGTCTCCAATGATCTTCTCCTGGCTTCAGATAATGGACTTGTGTCTGTACTCGTCTTACTAGACCTTAGTGCCGCATTTGACACCATTGACCACAACATTTTATTACAGAGACTAGAACATGGATTTGGGATTAAAGGAACCACATTACATTGGTTTAAATCTTATCTGTCAGACAGATTCCAACTTGTTCATGTTAATGATGACTCTTCTTTATGCACCAAAGTCAGCTATGGAGTTCCACAGGGCTCTGTGTTAGGACCAATACTTTTTAATCTCTACATGTCACCTTTAGGCAAAATCATTAGGAAACATTCCATAAACTTCCACTGATATGCAGATGATACCCAGCTCTATTTATCTGTGAAACCAGAAGATACTAACCAATTAGTCAAATTTGAAGCATGTCTAAAAGACATAAAGAACTGGATGTCCTACAATTTCCTACTTCTAAATTCAGACAAAACTGAAATCATCCTCTTTGGGCCTAAAAACATGAGAAATATGCTGTCTAACAATATAGTTACTCTAGATGACATAACTTTGGCCTCTAGTACTACGGTGAGGAACCTTGGAGTTATCTTTGACCAAGATTTGGCGTTTACGTCACATAAAAGACAAATGTCTAGAACAGCCTTCTTCCACCTACGGAACATTGCTAAAATTAGAAGCATCCTGTCTCAAAGTGATGCCGAAAAACTGGTCCATGCATTTGTTACTTCTAGGTTGGACTACTGTAATTCCCTACTTCTGGGGTGTCCTAATAACTCTCTAAAAAGCCTTCAATTAATCCAAAATGCTGCAGCAAGAGTGCTGACTGGATTAGGAAAGAGAGATCATATTTCACCTTCACTAGCTTCTCTTCATTGGCTTCCCATAAAATCTAGAATAGAGTTCAAAACCCTCCTCCTTACATACAAAGCTCTTAATGGTCAAGCTCCATCATATTTAAAAGATCTCATAGTCCTGTATCGCCCAATTAGACCACTTCGATCCCAAAATACTGGCCTACTTGTGGTTCCCAGAGTTTGCAAAAGTAGAATGGGAGGCAGAGCCTTTAGCTATCAAGCTCCTCTCCTGTGGAACCAGCTTCCAATCCAAATTCGGGGAGCAGACACCCTCTCTACTTTTAAGACTAGGCTTAAAACTTTCCTTTTTGATAAAGCTTATAGTTAAAAATCCTCACTCAACGCCAGTGCCTTATCCATTAGGCCACTGGGGCATCTCAAACACCTTTACTCATCAGTTCTTCCACCAAACAGTTGCTTCCTAGACAGAGCATAATGTGAGACATGCCATGTTGGCTTTGGGTAACACAATAATGGCCCCAAATGCAGTAGATATAGTGAGTAGAAGGGAAATTTTTAAAAGTGCAAAGAAAAAGATGTGAAACACGTAGAAACTAGATTGCCATGCTGATATGAAACTGGCATTGTACCCCAGATTGGACTCGAACCCTTTGGGTAGCACAATAATGACAATAAAAGCAGTTAGTATAGTAAGATGGAGGAAAGCATTTGAAAGAGCAGAGAAAAGAATGTGAAATATACAATAATTGCATTCCCAAGCGGATATGCATCTGGAATTGTACAGTAGGTGAATATGTACTTTCTGTATCTGGTTCACTTTACTAAGAGGTTGTAAAGGCCCTAAGTCAGCTTACAAAACACAGTTAGCAGAGGATGGTTTCGATCCATCGACCTCTGGGTTTTGGGCCCAGCACGCTTCCGCTGCGCCACTCTGCTTTCAACCACACCAGATTGGAGTCGAACCCTTTGGGTAACACAATAATGACAATAAAAGCAGTTAGTATAGTAAGATGGAGGAAAGCATTTGAAAGAGCAGAGAAAAGAATGTGAAATATACAAAAATTGCATTCCCAAGCTGATATGCATCTGGAATTGTACAGTAGGCGAATATGTATTTTCTGTATCTGGTTCACTTTACTAAAAGGTTGTAAAGGCCCTAAGTCAGCTTACAAAACACAGTTAGCAGAGGATGGTTTCGATCCATCGACCTCTGGGTTATGGGCCCAGCACGCTTCCGCTGCGCCACTCTGCTTTCAACCACGCCAGATTGGACTCGAACCCTTTGGGTAACACAATAATGACAATAAAAGCAGTTAGTATAGTAAGATGGAGGAAAGCATTTGAAAGAGCAGAGAAAAGAATGTGAAATATACAAAAATTGCATTCCCAAGCTGATATGCATCTGGAATATTACAGTAGGTGAATATGTACTTTCTGTATCTGGATCACTTTACTTAAAGGTTGTAAGGGCCCTAAGTCAGCTTACAAAACACAGTTAGCAAAGGATGGTTTCAATCTATTGACGTCTGGGTTATGGGCCCAGCACGCTTCTGCTGCGCCACTCTGCTGTCAACCACCCCAGATGGGACTCGAACCCACAATCCCTGGCTTAGGAGGCCAGTGCATTATCCATTAGGCCACTGGGGAATCACAAACACCTTTACTCCTCAGTTCTTCCAACTAACAGTTGCTTCCTATATAGAGCATAATGTGAGACATGCCATGTTGGCTTTGGGTAACACAGTAATGGCCCCAAATGCAGTAGATATAGTGAGTAGAAGGGGAAAGATGTGAAATACGTAGAAAATAGATTGCCATGCTGAGATGAAACTGGCATTGTACACCAGATTGGACTCGAACCCTTTGGGTAACACAATAATGACAATAAAAGCAGTTAGTATAGTAAGATGGACGAAAGCATTTGAAAGAGCAGAGAAAGGAATTTGAAATATACAAAAATTGCATTCCCAAGCTGATATGCATCTGGAATTGTACAGTAGATGAATATGTACTGTCCTTATCTGGTTCATTTTACTAAGACATTGTAAAGGCTCTAAATCACTTTACAAAACACAGTTAGCAGAGGATGGATTCAATCCATCGACCTCTGGGTTATGGGCCCAGCACACTTCTGCTGCGCCAATCTGCTTTCAACCAAACCAGATTGGACTCGAACCCTTTGGGTAACACAATAATGACAATAAAAGCAGTTAGTATAGTAAGATTGAGGAAAGCATTTGAAAGAGCAGAGAAAAGAATGTGAAATATACAAAAATTGCATTCCCAAGCTGATATGCATCTGGAATTGTACAGTAGGTGAATATGTACATTCTGTATCTGGTTCACTTTACTAAAAAGTTGCAAAGGCCCTAAGTCAGCTTACAAAACACAGTTAGCAGAGGATGGTTTCGATCCATCGACCTCTGGGTTATGGGCCCAGCACGCTTCCGCTGCGCCACTCTGCTGTCAACCACCCCAGATGGGACTTGAACCCACAATCCCTGGCTTAGGAGGCCAGTGCCTTATCCATTAGGCCACTGGGGCCTCTCAAACACCTTTACTCATCAGTTCTTCCACCAAACAGTTGCTTCCTAGACAGAGCATAATGTGAGACATGCCATGTTGGCTTTGGGTAACACAATAATGGCCCCAAATGCAGTAGATATAGTGAGTAGAAGGGAAATTTTTAAAAGTGCAAAGAAAAAGATGTGAAACACGTAGAAACTAGATTGCCATGCTGATATGAAACTGGCATTGTACCCCAGATTGGACTCGAACCCTTTGGGTAACACAATAATGACAATAAAAGCAGTTAGTATAGTAAGATGGAGGAAAGCATTTGAAAGAGCAGAGAAAAGAATGTGAAATATACAATAATTGCATTCCCAAGCTGATATGCATCTGGAATTGTATAGTAGGTGAATATGTACTTTCTGTATCTGGTTCACTTTACTAAGAGGTTGTAAAGGCCCTAAGTCAGCTTACAAAACACAGTTAGCAGAGGATGGTTTCGATCCATCGACCTCTGGGTTATGGGCCCAGCACGCTTCCGCTGCGCCACTCTGCTGTCAACCACCCCAGATGGGACTTGAACCGACAATCCCTGGCTTAGGAGGCCAGTGCCTTATCCGTTAGGCCACTGGGGCCTCTCAAACACCTTTACTCATCAGTTCTTCCACCAAACAGTTGCTTCCTAGACAGAGCATAATGTGAGACATGCCATGTTGGCTTTGGGTAACACAATAATGGCCCCAAATGCAGTAGATATAGTGAGTAGAAGGGAAATTTTTAAAAGTGCAAAGAAAAAGATGTGAAACACGTAGAAACTAGATTGCCATGCTGATATGAAACTGGCATTGTACCCCAGATTGGACTCGAACCCTTTGGGTAGCACAATAATGACAATAAAAGCAGTTAGTATAGTAAGATGGAGGAAAGCATTTGAAAGAGCAGAGAAAAGAATGTGAAATATACAATAATTGCATTCCCAAGCTGATATGCATCTGGAATTGTATAGTAGGTGAATATGTACTTTCTGTATCTGGTTCACTTTACTAAGAGGTTGTAAAGGCCCTAAGTCAGCTTACAAAACACAGTTAGCAGAGGATGGTTCCGATCCATCGACCTCTGGGTTATGGGCCCAGCACGCTTCCGCTGCGCCACTCTGCTGTCAACCACCCCAGATGGGACTTGAACCCACAATCCCTGGCTTAGGAGGCCAGTGCCTTATCCATTAGGCCACTGGGGCATCTCAATCACCTTTACTCATCAGTTCTTCCACCAAACAGTTGCTTCCTATACAGAGCATAATGTGAGACATGCCATGTTGGCTTTGGGTAACACAATAATGGCCCCATATGCAGTAGATATAGTGAGTTCAATTCAATTCAACTTTATTTATATAGTGCCAATTCACAACAAAGTCATCTCAGGGCACTTTACAGAATAAAGTAAAGATTATAAAGATATATAAAGAGAACCCAACAATTCCCCCTGGAGCAAGCCATAGGCAACAGTGGAGAGGAAAAACTCCCTTTAACGGAAGAAACCTCCAGCAGAACCAGGCTCAGGGTGGACGGCCATTTGCCTCGACCGGTTGGGGTGAGTGGAAAGGGGAGAGGGAAAAGAACAGAGCAACAAAAAGCAACAACAAAACATTGGGCAGATTGGTAGGACCAGTAGCTTCACGCTGGAAGACACACAGCTTCAAAGCCGGGGGACACCTGCAGAAAGGGACAGAGAGAAGGGGACAGAGGATGACAAAGACAACTACGGGAGAGAACACACAGAGTTAATGACATGCAGTGGTGACAATTGCGGGATGAGAGGAGAGGAGAGATGGTCAAGAGGAGGAAAGGAGCTCAGTGCATTGGGGGGTGGGTCCCCCAGCAGTCTAAGCCTATGGCAGCATAACTATAAATAACTATATGCTTTATTAAAAAGGAAGGTTTTAAGCCTAGACTTAAAAGTAGAGAGGCTGTCTGCTTCCCGAATCTGAACTGGGAGCTGGTTTCACAAGAGAGGAGCTTGATAGCTAAAGGCTCTACCTCCCATTCTACTTTTGGAAATTCTGGGAACCACAAGTAGGCCTGCATTCTGAGAGCAAAGTGGTCTACTGGGATGATATGGTGCTATGAGGTCTTCTAAATATGATGGAGCCTGACCATTCAGAGCTTTATATGTAAGAAGCAGGGTTTCAAATTCTATTCTACATTTAATTGGAAGCCAATGGAGAGAAGCTAGTGAAGGTGAAATATGATCTCTCTTGCTAGTTCCAGTCAGCACTCTTGCTGCAGCATTTTGGATTAATTGCAGGCTCTTTAGGGAGTTACTGGGGCATCCTGAAAGTAGGGAATTACAGTAGTCAAACCTAGAGGTAACAAATGCATGGACCAGTTTTTCGGCATCACTTTGAGACAGGATGCTCCTAATTTTGGCAATGTTCCGTAGGTGGAAGAAGGCTGTTCTAGAGATTTGTTTTATATGTGAGTTAAAGGACAGATCCTGATCAAACATAACTCCAAGGTTCCTTGCAGTAGTACTGGAGGCCAGGCTTATGCCATCTAGTGTAACAATATGGTTGGACATCATATCTCTGAGATTTTTGGGCCCAAATACTATGAATTCAGTTTTGTCTGAGTTTAAAAGTAAAAAATTGTGGGACATCCAGGCCTTTATGTCTTGTAGGCATGCTTGAAGCTTTATTAACTGATTATTTTCATCTGGTTCCATATATAAATATAGCTGGGTATCATCAGCATAACAGTGGAAGGGATATTTTTAAAAGTGCAAAGAAAAAGATGTGAAACACGTAGAAACTAGATTGCCATGCTGATATGAAACTGGCATTGTACCCCAGATTGGACTCGAACCCTTTGGGTAACAAAATAATGACAATAAAAGCAGTTAGTATAGTAAGATGGAGGAAAGCATTTGAAAGAGCAGAGAAAAGAATGTGAAATTTACAAAAATTGCATTCCCAAGCTGATATGCATCTGGAATATTACAGTAGGTGAATATGTACTTTCTGTATCTGGATCACTTTACTTAAAGGTTGTAAAGGCCCTAAGTCAGCTTACAAAACACAGTTAGCAAAGGATGGTTTCAATCTATTGACCTCTGGGTTATGGGCCCAGCACGCTTCCGCTGCGCCACTCTGCTTTCAACCACGCCAGATTGGACTCGAACCCTTTGGGTAACACAATAATGACAATAAAAGCAGTTAGTATAGTAAGATGGAGGAAAGCATTTGAAAGAGCAGAGAAAAGAATGTGAAATATACAAAAATTGCATTCCCAAGCTGATATGCATCTGGAATATTACAGTAGGTGAATATGTACTTTCTGTATCTGGATCACTTTACTTAAAGGTTGTAAAGGCCCTAAGTCAGCTTACAAAACACAGTTAGCAAAGGATGGTTTCAATCTATTGACCTCTGGGTTATGGGCCCAGCACGCTTTTGCTGCGCCACTCTGCTGTCAACCACCCCAGATGGGACTCGAACCCACAATCCCTGGCTTAGGAGGCCAGTGCATTATCCATTAGGCCACTGGGGCATATTTCACATGGGGCAAAAAATTGTGGGACATCCAGGCCTTTATGTCTTGTAGGCATGCTTGAAGCTTTATTAACTGATTATTTTCATCTGGTTCCATATATAAATATAGCTGGGTATCATCAGCATAACAGTGGAAGGGATATTTTTAAAAGTGCAAAGAAAAAGATGTGAAACACGTAGAAACTAGATTGCCATGCTGATATGAAACTGGCATTGTACCCCAGATTGGACTCGAACCCTTTGGGTAACACAATAATGACAATAAAAGCAGTTAGTATAGTAAGATGGAGGAAAGCATTTGAAATACGTAGAAACTAGATTGCCATGCTGAGATGAAACTGGCATTGTACACCAGATTGGACTCGAACCCTTTGGGTAACACAATAATGGCCCCAAATGCAGTAGATATAGTGAGTAGAAGGGAAATTTTTAAAAGTGCAAAGAAAAAGATGTGAAACACATAGAAACTAGTTTCCAATGCTGATATGAAACTGGCATTGTACCCCAGATTGGACTCGAACCCTTTGGGTAACACAATAATGACAATAAAAGCAGTTAGTATAGTAAGATGGAGGGAACCATTTAAAAGAGCAGAGAAAGGAATTTGAAATATACAAAAATTGCATTCCCAAGCTTATATGCATCTGGAATTGTACAGGAGGTGAATATTTACTTTCTGTATCTGGTTCAGTTTACTAAAAGGTTGTAAAGGCCCTAAGTCAGCTTACAAAACACAGTTAGCAGAGGATGGTTTCAATCCATCGACCTCTGGGTTATGGGTCCAGCACGCTTCCGCTGTACCACTCTGCTGTCAACCACCCCAGATAGGACTTGAACCCACAATCCCTGGCTTAGGAGGCCAGTGCCTTATCCAATAGGCCACTGGGGCATCTCAAACACCTTTACTCATCAGTTCTTCCACCAAACAGTTGCTTCCTATACAGAGCATAATGTGAGCCATGCCATGTTGGCTTTGGGTAACACAATAATGGCCCCAAATGCAGTAGATATAGTGAGTAGAAGGGAAATTTTTAAAAGTGCAAAGAAAAAGATGTGAAACACGTAGAAACTAGAATGCCATGCTGATATGAAACTGGCATTGTACCCCAGATTGGACTCGAACCCTTTGGGTAACACAATAATGACAATAAAAGCAGTTAGTATAGTAAGATGGAGGAAAGCATTTGAAAGAGCAGAGAAAAGAATGTGAAATATACAAAAATTGCATTCCCAAGCTGATATGCATCTGGAATATTACAGTAGGTGAATATGTACTTTCTGTATCTGGTTCACTTTACTAAAAGGTTGTAAAGGCCCTAAGTCAGCTTACAAAACACAGTTAGCAGAGGATAGTTTCGAACCATCGACCTTTGGGTTATGGGCCCAGCACGCTTCCGCTGAGCCACTCTGCTGTCAACCACCCCAGATGGGACTCGAACCCTTTGGGTAACACAATAATGACAATAAAAGCAGTTAGTATAGTAAGATGGAGGAAAGCATTTGAAAGAGCAGAGAAAAGAATGTGAAATATACAAAAATTGCATTCCCAAGCTCATATGCATCTGGAATTGTACAGTAGGTGAATATGTACTTTCTGTATCTGGTTCACTTTACTAAAAGGTTGTAAAGGCCCTAAGTCAGCTTACAAAACACAGTTAGCAGAGGATGGTTTCGATCCATCGACCTCTGGGTTATGGGCCCAGCACGCTTCCGCTGCGCCACTCTGCTTTGAACCACACCAGATTGGACTCGAACCCTTTGGGTAATACAACTGCTCATACTGAACCAAAACCCAAAACTTTTAAATGTGGATTATTAAACATCAGATCTCTCTCTTCTAAATCTTTGTTAGTAAATGACTTGATAAATGATCATCAAATTGGTTTATTTTGTCTCACTGAAACGTGGTTGCAGCAGGAAGAATATGTCAGTTTAAATGAGTCAACCCCCCAAAGTCATATTAATTATCATGTTCCTAGATGCACAGGCCGAGGTGGAGGAGTAGCAGCAATATTTCACTCTAGCTTATCAATAATTCCTAGACCTAAACATAGTTATACCTCATTTGAGAGTCTTACTCTTAGCCTTTCACACCCAAACTGGAAAACTCAAAAACCACTATTATTTGTTATCGTGTACCGTCCTCCAGTCCCTTATTCAGAGTTTTTGATTGAATTTTCTGATTTTCTATCTGATTTAGTGCTTAGTACAGATAAAGTCATTATAGTGGGTGACTTTAACATTCATGTAGATGCTGACAGTAACTGTCTGAGCACTGCGTTTAATTCATTATTAGATTCAATTGGTTTTTCCCAAAATGTAAATAAACCCACTCATTGTTTTAGTCACACGTTAGACCTTGTCCTTACATATGGCATTGAAACTGATAATTTAATAGTATTTCCTCATAATTCTCTTCTGTCTGACCATTTTCTAATAACATTTGAATTTACAATAACGGACTATACAGCAGTTAGGAAAAAATTCCACTACAGCAGATGTTTATCTGAAAATGCTGTGAATACATTTAAAGAAATTATTTCTTCATCTTTTTCACCACCATGTGTCAATACTATGGTGAGTAGCCATCTTACTCCTGTGCAAATTGATTATTTAGTTGACGATTCTGCCGCCTCACTGCGTAGGATACTAGATACAGTTGCCCCTTTGAAATAGAAGGCAGTGAATCAGAGGAGCCGACCTCCATGGTACAATTCACAAATGCACAGCTTAAAGCAGGCAACACGAAAGCTAGAGAGGAAGTGGCGTTCCACTAATTTAGAAGAATCCCGGTTAGCCTGGAAAAACAGTTTAAAAACATACAAAAAAGCTCTCCGTGATGCCAGAACAGCATATTATTCCGCATTAATAGAGGAAAACAAGAACAACCCCCGGTTTCTGTTCAGCACTGTAGCCAGGCTGACTAAGAGCCATAGTTCTGTTGAGCCTAGTATTCCCTTAACTTTGAGCAGCAATGACTTTATGACTTTCTTTACTAGTAAAATTGTAGCCATTAGGGAAAAGATTCACCAGATCCTCCCTACAAATATTACGGCTAGATCTTCATGTACAACAGCTATAGAATCCTCAATAAGGCCCCAATCCATCTTAGACTGCTTTTCACCCATAGATCTCACTGAGCTAAGTTCAACTACCGCCTCCTCAAAACTAACAACATGTCTTTTAGACCCTGTTCCAACCAAATTGCTTAAAGATGTTCTACCTTTAATAGACACTTTCATATTAGATTTGATTAACCTATCTTTAGAAACTGGCTATGTACCAAAGGCCTATAAAGTTGCTGTAATCAAACCATTACTTAAAAAACCTTGTCTTGATCCAGGGGATTTAGCCAACTATAGACCAATATCAAATCTCCCGTTTATTTCTAAAATCCTTGAAAAAGTAGTTGCAAAACAATTATGTGATCACCTTTACAGGAATAATTTGTATGAAGACTTTCAGTCAGGATTTAGAGCTCATCACAGTACAGAAACAGCACTGGTAAAAGTCTCCAATGATCTTCTCCTGGCTTCAGATAATGGACTTGTGTCTGTACTCGTCTTACTAGACCTTAGTGCCGCATTTGACACCATTGACCACAACATTTTATTACAGAGACTAGAACATGGATTTGGGATTAAAGGAACCACATTACATTGGTTTAAATCTTATCTGTCAGACAGATTCCAACTTGTTCATGTTAATGATGACTCTTCTTTATGCACCAAAGTCAGCTATGGAGTTCCACAGGGCTCTGTGTTAGGACCAATACTTTTTAATCTCTACATGTCACCTTTAGGCAAAATCATTAGGAAACATTCCATAAACTTCCACTGATATGCAGATGATACCCAGCTCTATTTATCTGTGAAACCAGAAGATACTAACCAATTAGTCAAATTTGAAGCATGTCTAAAAGACATAAAGAACTGGATGTCCTACAATTTCCTACTTCTAAATTCAGACAAAACTGAAATCATCCTCTTTGGGCCTAAAAACATGAGAAATATGCTGTCTAACAATATAGTTACTCTAGATGACATAACTTTGGCCTCTAGTACTACGGTGAGGAACCTTGGAGTTATCTTTGACCAAGATTTGGCGTTTACGTCACATAAAAGACAAATGTCTAGAACAGCCTTCTTCCACCTACGGAACATTGCTAAAATTAGAAGCATCCTGTCTCAAAGTGATGCCGAAAAACTTGTCCATGCATTTGTTACTTCTAGGTTGGACTACTGTAATTCCCTACTTCTGGGGTGTCCTAATAACTCTCTAAAAAGCCTTCAATTAATCCAAAATGCTGCAGCAAGAGTGCTGACTGGATTAGGAAAGAGAGATCATATTTCACCTTCACTAGCTTCTCTTCATTGGCTTCCCATAAAATCTAGAATAGAGTTCAAAACCCTCCTCCTTACATACAAAGCTCTTAATGGTCAAGCTCCATCATATTTAATAGATCTCATAGTCCTGTATCGCCCAATTAGACCACTTCGATCCCAAAATACTGGCCTACTTGTGGTTCCCAGAGTTTGCAAAAGTAGAATGGGAGGCAGAGCCTTTAGCTATCAAGCTCCTCTCCTGTGGAACCAGCTTCCAATCCAAATTCGGGGAGCAGACACCCTCTCTACTTTTAAGACTAGGCTTAAAACTTTCCTTTTTGATGAAGCTTATAGTTAAAAATCCTCACTCAACGCCAGTGCCTTATCCATTAGGCCACTGGGGCATCTCAAACACCTTTACTCATCAGTTCTTCCACCAAACAGTTGCTTCCTAGACAGAGCATAATGTGAGACATGCCATGTTGGCTTTGGGTAACACAATAATGGCCCCAAATGCAGTAGATATAGTGAGTAGAAGGGGAAAGATGTGAAATACGTAGAAAATAGATTGCCATGCTGAGATGAAACTGGCATTGTACACCAGATTGGACTCGAACCCTTTGGGTAACACAATAATGACAATAAAAGCAGTTAGTATAGTAAGATGGACGAAAGCATTTGAAAGAGCAGAGAAAGGAATTTGAAATATACAAAAATTGCATTCCCAAGCTGATATGCATCTGGAATTGTACAGTAGATGAATATGTACTGTCCTTATCTGGTTCATTTTACTAAGACATTGTAAAGGCTCTAAATCACTTTACAAAACACAGTTAGCAGAGGATGGATTCAATCCATCGACCTCTGGGTTATGGGCCCAGCACACTTCTGCTGCGCCAATCTGCTTTCAACCAAACCAGATTGGACTCGAACCCTTTGGGTAACACAATAATGACAATAAAAGCAGTTAGTATAGTAAGATTGAGGAAAGCATTTGAAAGAGCAGAGAAAAGAATGTGAAATATACAAAAATTGCATTCCCAAGCTGATATGCATCTGGAATTGTACAGTAGGTGAATATGTACATTCTGTATCTGGTTCACTTTACTAAAAAGTTGCAAAGGCCCTAAGTCAGCTTACAAAACACAGTTAGCAGAGGATGGTTTCGATCCATCGACCTCTGGGTTATGGGCCCAGCACGCTTCCGCTGCGCCACTCTGCTGTCAACCACCCCAGATGGGACTTGAACCCACAATCCCTGGCTTAGGAGGCCAGTGCCTTATCCATTAGGCCACTGGGGCCTCTCAAACACCTTTACTCATCAGTTCTTCCACCAAACAGTTGCTTCCTAGACAGAGCATAATGTGAGACATGCCATGTTGGCTTTGGGTAACACAATAATGGCCCCAAATGCAGTAGATATAGTGAGTAGAAGGGAAATTTTTAAAAGTGCAAAGAAAAAGATGTGAAACACGTAGAAACTAGATTGCCATGCTGATATGAAACTGGCATTGTACCCCAGATTGGACTCGAACCCTTTGGGTAGCACAATAATGACAATAAAAGCAGTTAGTATAGTAAGATGGAGGAAAGCATTTGAAAGAGCAGAGAAAAGAATGTGAAATATACAATAATTGCATTCCCAAGCTGATATGCATCTGGAATTGTATAGTAGGTGAATATGTACTTTCTGTATCTGGTTCACTTTACTAAGAGGTTGTAAAGGCCCTAAGTCAGCTTACAAAACACAGTTAGCAGAGGATGGCTTCGATCCATCGACCTCTGGGTTATGGGCCCAGCACGCTTCCGCTGCGCCACTCTGCTGTCAACCACCCCAGATGGGACTTGAACCCACAATCCCTGGCTTAGGAGGCCAGTGCCTTATCCATTAGGCCACTGGGGCATCTCAATCACCTTTACTCATCAGTTCTTCCACCAAACAGTTGCTTCCTATACAGAGCATAATGTGAGACATGCCATGTTGGCTTTGGGTAACACAATAATGGCCCCATATGCAGTAGATATAGTGAGTTCAATTCAATTCAACTTTATTTATATAGTGCCAATTCACAACAAAGTCATCTCAGGGCACTTTACAGAATAAAGTCAAGATTATAAAGATATATAAAGAGAACCCAACAATTCCCCCTGGAGCAAGCCATAGGCAACAGTGGAGAGGAAAAACTCCCTTTAACGGAAGAAACCTCCAGCAGAACCAGGCTCAGGGTGGACGGCCATCAGCCTCGACCGGTTGGGGTGAGTGGAAAGGGGAGAGGGAAAAGAACAGAGCAACAAAAAGCAACAACAAAACATTGGGCAGATTGGTAGGACCAGTAGCTTCACGCTGGAAGACACACAGCTTCAAAGCCGGGGGACACCTGCAGAAAGGGACAGAGAGAAGGGGACAGAGGATGACAAAGACAACTACGGGAGAGAACACACAGAGTTAATGACATACAGTGGTGACAATTGCGGGATGAGAGGAGAGGAGAGATGGTCAAGAGGAGGAAAGGAGCTCAGTGCATTGGGGGGTGGGTCCCCCAGCAGTCTAAGCCTATGGCAGCATAACTATAAATAACTATATGCTTTATTAAAAAGGAAGGTTTTAAGCCTAGACTTAAAAGTAGAGAGGCTGTCTGCTTCCCGAATCTGAACTGGGAGCTGGTTTCACAAGAGAGGAGCTTGATAGCTAAAGGCTCTACCTCCCATTCTACTTTTGGAAATTCTGGGAACCACAAGTAGGCCTGCATTCTGAGAGCAAAGTGGTCTACTGGGATGATATGGTGCTATGAGGTCTTCTAAATATGATGGAGCCTGACCATTCAGAGCTTTATATGTAAGAAGCAGGGTTTCAAATTCTATTCTACATTTAATTGGAAGCCAATGGAGAGAAGCTAGTGAAGGTGAAATATGATCTCTCTTGCTAGTTCCAGTCAGCACTCTTGCTGCAGCATTTTGGATTAATTGCAGGCTCTTTAGGGAGTTACTGGGGCATCCTGAAAGTAGGGAATTACAGTAGTCAAACCTAGAGGTAACAAATGCATGGACCAGTTTTTCGGCATCACTTTGAGACAGGATGCTCCTAATTTTGGCAATGTTCCGTAGGTGGAAGAAGGCTGTTCTAGAGATTTGTTTTATATGTGAGTTAAAGGACAGATCCTGATCAAACATAACTCCAAGGTTCCTTGCAGTAGTACTGGAGGCCAGGCTTATGCCATCTAGTGTAACAATATGGTTGGACATCATATCTCTGAGATTTTTGGGCCCAAATACTATGAATTCAGTTTTGTCTGAGTTTAAAAGTAAAAAATTGTGGGACATCCAGGCCTTTATGTCTTGTAGGCATGCTTGAAGCTTTATTAACTGATTATTTTCATCTGGTTCCATATATAAATATAGCTGGGTATCATCAGCATAACAGTGGAAGGGATATTTTTAAAAGTGCAAAGAAAAAGATGTGAAACACGTAGAAACTAGATTGCCATGCTGATATGAAACTGGCATTGTACCCCAGATTGGACTCGAACCCTTTGGGTAACAAAATAATGACAATAAAAGCAGTTAGTATAGTAAGATGGAGGAAAGCATTTGAAAGAGCAGAGAAAAGAATGTGAAATTTACAAAAATTGCATTCCCAAGCTGATATGCATCTGGAATATTACAGTAGGTGAATATGTACTTTCTGTATCTGGATCACTTTACTTAAAGGTTGTAAAGGCCCTAAGTCAGCTTACAAAACACAGTTAGCAAAGGATGGTTTCAATCTATTGACCTCTGGGTTATGGGCCCAGCACGCTTCCGCTGCGCCACTCTGCTTTCAACCACGCCAGATTGGACTCGAACCCTTTGGGTAACACAATAATGACAATAAAAGCAGTTAGTATAGTAAGATGGAGGAAAGCATTTGAAAGAGCAGAGAAAAGAATGTGAAATATACAAAAATTGCATTCCCAAGCTGATATGCATCTGGAATATTACAGTAGGTGAATATGTACTTTCTGTATCTGGATCACTTTACTTAAAGGTTGTAAAGGCCCTAAGTCAGCTTACAAAACACAGTTAGCAAAGGATGGTTTCAATCTATTGACCTCTGGGTTATGGGCCCAGCACGCTTTTGCTGCGCCACTCTGCTGTCAACCACCCCAGATGGGACTCGAACCCACAATCCCTGGCTTAGGAGGCCAGTGCATTATCCATTAGGCCACTGGGGCATATTTCACATGGGGCAAAAAATTGTGGGACATCCAGGCCTTTATGTCTTGTAGGCATGCTTGAAGCTTTATTAACTGATTATTTTCATCTGGTTCCATATATAAATATAGCTGGGTATCATCAGCATAACAGTGGAAGGGATATTTTTAAAAGTGCAAAGAAAAAGATGTGAAACACGTAGAAACTAGATTGCCATGCTGATATGAAACTGGCATTGTACCCCAGATTGGACTCGAACCCTTTGGGTAACACAATAATGACAATAAAAGCAGTTAGTATAGTAAGATGGAGGAAAGCATTTGAAATACGTAGAAACTAGATTGCCATGCTGAGATGAAACTGGCATTGTACACCAGATTGGACTCGAACCCTTTGGGTAACACAATAATGGCCCCAAATGCAGTAGATATAGTGAGTAGAAGGGAAATTTTTAAAAGTGCAAAGAAAAAGATGTGAAACACATAGAAACTAGTTTCCAATGCTGATATGAAACTGGCATTGTACCCCAGATTGGACTCGAACCCTTTGGGTAACACAATAATGACAATAAAAGCAGTTAGTATAGTAAGATGGAGGGAACCATTTAAAAGAGCAGAGAAAGGAATTTGAAATATACAAAAATTGCATTCCCAAGCTTATATGCATCTGGAATTGTACAGGAGGTGAATATTTACTTTCTGTATCTGGTTCAGTTTACTAAAAGGTTGTAAAGGCCCTAAGTCAGCTTACAAAACACAGTTAGCAGAGGATGGTTTCGATCCATCGACCTCTGGGTTATGGGTCCAGCACGCTTCCGCTGTACCACTCTGCTGTCAACCACCCCAGATAGGACTTGAACCCACAATCCCTGGCTTAGGAGGCCAGTGCCTTATCCAATAGGCCACTGGGGCATCTCAAACACCTTTACTCATCAGTTCTTCCACCAAACAGTTGCTTCCTATACAGAGCATAATGTGAGCCATGCCATGTTGGCTTTGGGTAACACAATAATGGCCCCAAATGCAGTAGATATAGTGAGTAGAAGGGAAATTTTTAAAAGTGCAAAGAAAAAGATGTGAAACACGTAGAAACTAGAATGCCATGCTGATATGAAACTGGCATTGTACCCCAGATTGGACTCGAACCCTTTGGGTAACACAATAATGACAATAAAAGCAGTTAGTATAGTAAGATGGAGGAAAGCATTTGAAAGAGCAGAGAAAAGAATGTGAAATATACAAAAATTGCATTCCCAAGCTGATATGCATCTGGAATATTACAGTAGGTGAATATGTACTTTCTGTATCTGGTTCACTTTACTAAAAGGTTGTAAAGGCCCTAAGTCAGCTTACAAAACACAGTTAGCAGAGGATAGTTTCGAACCATCGACCTTTGGGTTATGGGCCCAGCACGCTTCCGCTGAGCCACTCTGCTGTCAACCACCCCAGATGGGACTCGAACCCTTTGGGTAACACAATAATGACAATAAAAGCAGTTAGTATAGTAAGATGGAGGAAAGCATTTGAAAGAGCAGAGAAAAGAATGTGAAATATACAAAAATTGCATTCCCAAGCTCATATGCATCTGGAATTGTACAGTAGGTGAATATGTACTTTCTGTATCTGGTTCACTTTACTAAAAGGTTGTAAAGGCCCTAAGTCAGCTTACAAAACACAGTTAGCAGAGGATGGTTTCGATCCATCGACCTCTGGGTTATGGGCCCAGCACGCTTCCGCTGCGCCACTCTGCTTTGAACCACACCAGATTGGACTCGAACCCTTTGGGTAATACAACTGCTCATACTGAACCAAAACCCAAAACTTTTAAATGTGGATTATTAAACATCAGATCTCTCTCTTCTAAATCTTTGTTAGTAAATGACTTGATAAATGATCATCAAATTGGTTTATTTTGTCTCACTGAAACGTGGTTGCAGCAGGAAGAATATGTCAGTTTAAATGAGTCAACCCCCCAAAGTCATATTAATTATCATGTTCCTAGATGCACAGGCCGAGGTGGAGGAGTAGCAGCAATATTTCACTCTAGCTTATCAATAATTCCTAGACCTAAACATAGTTATACCTCATTTGAGAGTCTTACTCTTAGCCTTTCACACCCAAACTGGAAAACTCAAAAACCACTATTATTTGTTATCGTGTACCGTCCTCCAGTCCCTTATTCAGAGTTTTTGATTGAATTTTCTGATTTTCTATCTGATTTAGTGCTTAGTACAGATAAAGTCATTATAGTGGGTGACTTTAACATTCATGTAGATGCTGACAGTAACTGTCTGAGCACTGCGTTTAAGTCATTATTAGATTCAATTGGTTTTTCCCAAAATGTAAATAAACCCACTCATTGTTTTAGTCACACGTTAGACCTTGTCCTTACATATGGCATTGAAACTGATAATTTAATAGTATTTCCTCATAATTTTCTTCTGTCTGACCATTTTCTAATAACATTTGAATTTACAATAACGGACTATACAGCAGTTAGGAAAAAATTCCACTACAGCAGATGTTTATCTGAAAATGCTGTGAATACATTTAAAGAAATTATTTCTTCATCTTTTTCACCACCATGTGTCAATACTATGGTGAGTAGCCATCTTACTCCTGTGCAAATTGATTATTTAGTTGACGATTCTGCCGCCTCACTGCGTAGGATACTAGATACAGTTGCCCCTTTGAAATAGAAGGCAGTGAATCAGAGGAGCCGACCTCCATGGTACAATTCACAAATGCACAGCTTAAAGCAGGCAACACGAAAGCTAGAGAGGAAGTGGCGTTCCACTAATTTAGAAGAATCCCGGTTAGCCTGGAAAAACAGTTTAAAAACATACAAAAAAGCTCTCCGTGATGCCAGAACAGCATATTATTCCGCATTAATAGAGGAAAACAAGAACAACCCCCGGTTTCTGTTCAGCACTGTAGCCAGGCTGACTAAGAGCCATAGTTCTGTTGAGCCTAGTATTCCCTTAACTTTGAGCAGCAATGACTTTATGACTTTCTTTACTAGTAAAATTGTAGCCATTAGGGAAAAGATTCACCAGATCCTCCCTACAAATATTACGGCTAGATCTTCATGTACAACAGCTATAGAATCCTCAATAAGGCCCCAATCCATCTTAGACTGCTTTTCACCCATAGATCTCACTGAGCTAAGTTCAACTACCGCCTCCTCAAAACTAACAACATGTCTTTTAGACCCTGTTCCAACCAAATTGCTTAAAGATGTTCTACCTTTAATAGACACTTTCATATTAGATTTGATTAACCTATCTTTAGAAACTGGCTATGTACCAAAGGCCTATAAAGTTGCTGTAATCAAACCATTACTTAAAAAACCTTGTCTTGATCCAGGGGATTTAGCCAACTATAGACCAATATCAAATCTCCCGTTTATTTCTAAAATCCTTGAAAAAGTAGTTGCAAAACAATTATGTGATCACCTTTACAGGAATAATTTGTATGAAGACTTTCAGTCAGGATTTAGAGCTCATCACAGTACAGAAACAGCACTGGTAAAAGTCTCCAATGATCTTCTCCTGGCTTCAGATAATGGACTTGTGTCTGTACTCGTCTTACTAGACCTTAGTGCCGCATTTGACACCATTGACCACAACATTTTATTACAGAGACTAGAACATGGATTTGGGATTAAAGGAACCACATTACATTGGTTTAAATCTTATCTGTCAGACAGATTCCAACTTGTTCATGTTAATGATGACTCTTCTTTATGCACCAAAGTCAGCTATGGAGTTCCACAGGGCTCTGTGTTAGGACCAATACTTTTTAATCTCTACATGTCACCTTTAGGCAAAATCATTAGGAAACATTCCATAAACTTCCACTGATATGCAGATGATACCCAGCTCTATTTATCTGTGAAACCAGAAGATACTAACCAATTAGTCAAATTTGAAGCATGTCTAAAAGACATAAAGAACTGGATGTCCTACAATTTCCTACTTCTAAATTCAGACAAAACTGAAATCATCCTCTTTGGGCCTAAAAACATGAGAAATATGCTGTCTAACAATATAGTTACTCTAGATGACATAACTTTGGCCTCTAGTACTACGGTGAGGAACCTAGGAGTTATCTTTGACCAAGATTTGGCGTTTACGTCACATAAAAGACAAATGTCTAGAACAGACTTCTTCCACCTACGGAACATTGCTAAAATTAGAAGCATCCTGTCTCAAAGTGATGCCGAAAAACTTGTCCATGCATTTGTTACTTCTAGGTTGGACTACTGTAATTCCCTACTTCTGGGGTGTCCTAATAACTCTCTAAAAAGCCTTCAATTAATCCAAAATGCTGCAGCAAGAGTGCTGACTGGATTAGGAAAGAGAGATCATATTTCACCTTCACTAGCTTCTCTTCATTGGCTTCCCATAAAATCTAGAATAGAGTTCAAAACCCTCCTCCTTACATACAAAGCTCTTAATGGTCAAGCTCCATCATATTTAATAGATCTCATAGTCCTGTATCGCCCAATTAGACCACTTCGATCCCAAAATACTGGCCTACTTGTGGTTCCCAGAGTTTGCAAAAGTAGAATGGGAGGCAGAGCCTTTAGCTATCAAGCTCCTCTCCTGTGGAACCAGCTTCCAATCCAAATTCGGGGAGCAGACACCCTCTCTACTTTTAAGACTAGGCTTAAAACTTTCCTTTTTGATGAAGCTTATAGTTAAAAATCCTCACTCAACGCCAGTGCCTTATCCATTAGGCCACTGGGGCATCTCAAACACCTTTACTCATCAGTTCTTCCACCAAAAAGTTGCTTCCTAGACAGAGCATAATGTGAGACATGCCATGTTGGCTTTGGGTAACACAATAATGGCCCCAAATGCAGTAGATATAGTGAGTAGAAGGGAAATTTTTAAAAGTGCAAAGAAAAAGATGTGAAACACGTAGAAACTAGATTGCCATGCTGATATGAAACTGGCATTGTACCCCAGATTGGACTCGAACCCTTTGGGAAGCACAATAATGACAATAAAAGCAGTTAGTATAGTAAGATGGAGGAAAGCATTTGAAAGAGCAGAGAAAAGAATGTGAAATATACAATAATTGCATTCCCAAGCGGATATGCATCTGGAATTGTACAGTAGGTGAATATGTACTTTCTGTATCTGGTTCACTTTACTAAGAGGTTGTAAAGGCCCTAAGTCAGCTTACAAAACACAGTTAGCAGAGGATGGATTCGATCCATCGACCTCTGGGTTATGGGCCCAGCACACTTCTGCTGCGCCACTCTGCTTTCAACCAAACCAGATTGGACTCGAACCCTTTGGGTAACACAATAATGACAATAAAAGCAGTTAGTATAGTAAGATTGAGGAAAGCATTTGAAAGAGCAGAGAAAAGAATGTGAAATATACAAAAATTGCATTCCCAAGCTGATATGCATCTGGAATTGTACAGTAGGTGAATATGTACATTCTGTATCTGGTTCACTTTACTAAAAAGTTGCAAAGGCCCTAAGTCAGCTTACAAAACACAGTTAGCAGAGGATGGTTTCGATCCATCGACCTCTGGGTTATGGGCCCAGCACGCTTCTGCTGCGCCACTCTGCTGTCAACCACCCCAGATGGGACTTGAACCCACAATCCCTGGCTTAGGAGGCCAGTGCCTTATCCATTAGGCCACTGGGGCCTCTCAAACACCTTTACTCATCAGTTCTTCCACCAAACAGTTGCTTCCTAGACAGAGCATAATGTGAGACATGCCATGTTGGCTTTGGGTAACACAATAATGGCCCCAAATGCAGTAGATATAGTGAGTAGAAGGGAAATTTTTAAAAGTGCAAAGAAAAAGATGTGAAACACGTAGAAACTAGATTGCCATGCTGATATGAAACTGGCATTGTACCCCAGATTGGACTCGAACCCTTTGGGTAGCACAATAATGACAATAAAAGCAGTTAGTATAGTAAGATGGAGGAAAGCATTTGAAAGAGCAGAGAAAAGAATGTGAAATATACAATAATTGCATTCCCAAGCTGATATGCATCTGGAATTGTATAGTAGGTGAATATGTACTTTCTGTATCTGGTTCACTTTACTAAGAGGTTGTAAAGGCCCTAAGTCAGCTTACAAAACACAGTTAGCAGAGGATGGCTTCGATCCATCGACCTCTGGGTTATGGGCCCAGCACGCTTCCGCTGCGCCACTCTGCTGTCAACCACCCCAGATGGGACTTGAACCCACAATCCCTGGCTTAGGAGGCCAGTGCCTTATCCATTAGGCCACTGGGGCATCTCAATCACCTTTACTCATCAGTTCTTCCACCAAACAGTTGCTTCCTATACAGAGCATAATGTGAGACATGCCATGTTGGCTTTGGGTAACACAATAATGGCCCCATATGCAGTAGATATAGTGAGTTCAATTCAATTCAACTTTATTTATATAGTGCCAATTCACAACAAAGTCATCTCAGGGCACTTTACAGAATAAAGTCAAGATTATAAAGATATATAAAGAGAACCCAACAATTCCCCCTGGAGCAAGCCATAGGCAACAGTGGAGAGGAAAAACTCCCTTTAACGGAAGAAACCTCCAGCAGAACCAGGCTCAGGGTGGACGGCCATCAGCCTCGACCGGTTGGGGTGAGTGGAAAGGGGAGAGGGAAAAGAACAGAGCAACAAAAAGCAACAACAAAACATTGGGCAGATTGGTAGGACCAGTAGCTTCACGCTGGAAGACACACAGCTTCAAAGCCGGGGGACACCTGCAGAAAGGGACAGAGAGAAGGGGACAGAGGATGACAAAGACAACTACGGGAGAGAACACACAGAGTTAATGACATACAGTGGTGACAATTGCGGGATGAGAGGAGAGGAGAGATGGTCAAGAGGAGGAAAGGAGCTCAGTGCATTGGGGGGTGGGTCCCCCAGCAGTCTAAGCCTATGGCAGCATAACTATAAATAACTATATGCTTTATTAAAAAGGAAGGTTTTAAGTCTAGACTTAAAAGTAGAGAGGCTGTCTGCTTCCCGAATCTGAACTGGGAGCTGGTTTCACAAGAGAGGAGCTTGATAGCTAAAGGCTCTACCTCCCATTCTACTTTTGGAAATTCTGGGAACCACAAGTAGGCCTGCATTCTGAGAGCAAAGTGGTCTACTGGGATGATATGGTGCTATGAGGTCTTCTAAATATGATGGAGCCTGACCATTCAGAGCTTTATATGTAAGAAGCAGGGTTTCAAATTCTATTCTACATTTAATTGGAAGCCAATGGAGAGAAGCTAGTGAAGGTGAAATATGATCTCTCTTGCTAGTTCCAGTCAGCACTCTTGCTGCAGCATTTTGGATTAATTGCAGGCTCTTTAGGGAGTTACTGGGGCATCCTGAAAGTAGGGAATTACAGTAGTCAAACCTAGAGGTAACAAATGCATGGACCAGTTTTTCGGCATCACTTTGAGACAGGATGCTCCTAATTTTGGCAATGTTCCGTAGGTGGAAGAAGGCTGTTCTAGAGATTTGTTTTATATGTGAGTTAAAGGACAGATCCTGATCAAACATAACTCCAAGGTTCCTTGCAGTAGTACTGGAGGCCAGGCTTATGCCATCTAGTGTAACAATATGGTTGGACATCATATCTCTGAGATTTTTGGGCCCAAATACTATGAATTCAGTTTTGTCTGAGTTTAAAAGTAAAAAATTGTGGGACATCCAGGCCTTTATGTCTTGTAGGCATGCTTGAAGCTTTATTAACTGATTATTTTCATCTGGTTCCATATATAAATATAGCTGGGTATCATCAGCATAACAGTGGAAGGGATATTTTTAAAAGTGCAAAGAAAAAGATGTGAAACACGTAGAAACTAGATTGCCATGCTGATATGAAACTGGCATTGTACCCCAGATTGGACTCGAACCCTTTGGGTAACACAATAATGACAATAAAAGCAGTTAGTATAGTAAGATGGAGGAAAGCGTTTGAAAGAGCAGAGAAAAGACTGTGAAATATACAAAAATTGCATTCCCAAGCTGATATGCATCTGGAATATTACAGTAGGTGAATATGTACTTTCTGTATCTGGATCACTTTACTTAAAGGTTGTAAAGGCCCTAAGTCAGCTTACAAAACACAGTTAGCAAAGGATGGTTTCAATCTATTGACCTCTGGGTTATGGGCCCAGCACGCTTCCGCTGCGCCACTCTGCTTTCAACCACGCCAGATTGGACTCGAACCCTTTGGGTAACACAATAATGACAATAAAAGCAGTTAGTATAGTAAGATGGAGGAAAGCATTTGAAAGAGCAGAGAAAAGAATGTGAAATATACAAAAATTGCATTCCCAAGCTGATATGCATCTGGAATATTACAGTAGGTGAATATGTACTTTCTGTATCTGGATCACTTTACTTAAAGGTTGTAAAGGCCCTAAGTCAGCTTACAAAACACAGTTAGCAAAGGATGGTTTCAATCTATTGACCTCTGGGTTATGGGCCCAGCACGCTTTTGCTGCGCCACTCTGCTGTCAACCACCCCAGATGGGACTCGAACCCACAATCCCTGGCTTAGGAGGCCAGTGCATTATCCATTAGGCCACTGGGGCATCACAAACACCTTTACTCCTCAGTTCTTCCAACTAACAGTTGCTTCCTATACAGAGCATAATGTGAGACATGCCATGTTGGCTTTGGGTAACACAGTAATGGCCCCAAATGCAGTAGATATAGTGAGTAGAAGGGAAAAGATGTGAAATACGTAGAAACTAGATTGCCATGCTGAGATGAAACTGGCATTGTACACCAGATTGGACTCGAACCCTTTGGGTAACACAATAATGGCCCCAAATGCAGTAGATATAGTGAGTAGAAGGGAAATTTTTAAAAGTGCAAAGAAAAAGATGTGAAACACATAGAAACTAGTTTCCAATGCTGATATGAAACTGGCATTGTACCCCAGATTGGACTCGAACCCTTTGGGTAACACAATAATGACAATAAAAGCAGTTAGTATAGTAAGATGGAGGAAACCATTTAAAAGAGCAGAGAAAGGAATTTGAAATATACAAAAATTGCATTCCCAAGCTGATATGCATCTGGAATTGTACAGGAGGTGAATATTTACTTTCTGTATCTGGTTCAGTTTACTAAAAGGTTGCAAAGGCCCTAAGTCAGCTTACAAAACACAGTTAGCAGAGGATGGTTTCGAACCATCGACCTCTGGGTTATGGGTCCAGCACGCTTCCGCTGTACCACTCTGCTGTCAACCACCCCAGATAGGACTTGAACCCACAATCCCTGGCTTAGGAGGCCAGTGCCTTATCCAATAGGCCACTGGGGCATCTCAAACACCTTTACTCATCAGTTCTTCCACCAAACAGTTGCTTCCTATACAGAGCATAATGTGAGCCATGCCATGTTGGCTTTGGGTAACACAATAATGGCCCCAAATGCAGTAGATATAGTGAGTAGAAGGGAAATTTTTAAAAGTGCAAAGAAAAAGATGTGAAACACGTAGAAACTAGAATGCCATGCTGATATGAAACTGGCATTGTACCCCAGATTGGACTCGAACCCTTTGGGTAACACAATAATGACAATAAAAGCAGTTAGTATAGTAAGATGGAGGAAAGCATTTGAAAGAGCAGAGAAAAGAATGTGAAATATACAAAAATTGCATTCCCAAGCTGATATGCATCTGGAATATTACAGTAGGTGAATATGTACTTTCTGTATCTGGTTCACGTTACTAAAAGGTTGTAAAGGTCCTAAGTCAGCTTACAAAACACAGTTAGCAGAGGATAGTTTCGAACCATCGACCTTTGGGTTATGGGCCCAGCACGCTTCCGCTGAGCCACTCTGCTGTCAACCACCCCAGATGGGACTCGAACCCTTTGGGTAACACAATAATGACAATAAAAGCAGTTAGTATAGTAAGATGGAGGAAAGCATTTGAAAGAGCAGAGAAAAGAATGTGAAATATACAAAAATTGCATTCCCAAGCTCATATGCATCTGGAATTGTACAGTAGGTGAATATGTACTTTCTGTATCTGGTTCACTTTACTAAAAGGTTGTAAAGGCCCTAAGTCAGCTTACAAAACACAGTTAGCAGAGGATGGTTTCGATCCATCGACCTCTGGGTTATGGGCCCAGCACGCTTCCGCTGCGCCACTCTGCTTTGAACCACACCAGATTGGACTCGAACCCTTTGGGTAATACAACTGCTCATACTGAACCAAAACCCAAAACTTTTAAATGTGGATTATTAAACATCAGATCTCTCTCTTCTAAATCTTTGTTAGTAAATGACTTGATAAATGATCATCAAATTGGTTTATTTTGTCTCACTGAAACGTGGTTGCAGCAGGAAGAATATGTCAGTTTAAATGAGTCAACCCCCCAAAGTCATATTAATTATCATGTTCCTAGATGCACAGGCCGAGGTGGAGGAGTAGCAGCAATATTTCACTCTAGCTTATCAATAATTCCTAGACCTAAACATAGTTATACCTCATTTGAGAGTCTTACTCTTAGCCTTTCACACCCAAACTGGAAAACTCAAAAACCACTATTATTTGTTATCGTGTACCGTCCTCCAGTCCCTTATTCAGAGTTTTTGATTGAATTTTCTGATTTTCTATCTGATTTAGTGCTTAGTACAGATAAAGTCATTATAGTGGGTGACTTTAACATTCATGTAGATGCTGACAGTAACTGTCTGAGCACTGCGTTTAATTCATTATTAGATTCAATTGGTTTTTCCCAAAATGTAAATAAACCCACTCATTGTTTTAGTCACACGTTAGACCTTGTCCTTACATATGGCATTGAAACTGATAATTTAATAGTATTTCCTCATAATTCTCTTCTGTCTGACCATTTTCTAATAACATTTGAATTTACAATAACGGACTATACAGCAGTTAGGAAAAAATTCCACTACAGCAGATGTTTATCTGAAAATGCTGTGAATACATTTAAAGAAATTATTTCTTCATCTTTTTCACCACCATGTGTCAATACTATGGTGAGTAGCCATCTTACTCCTGTGCAAATTGATTATTTAGTTGACGATTGTGCCGCCTCACTGCGTAGGATACTAGATACAGTTGCCCCTTTGAAATAGAAGGCAGTGAATCAGAGGAGCCGACCTCCATGGTACAATTCACAAATGCACAGCTTAAAGCAGGCAACACGAAAGCTAGAGAGGAAGTGGCGTTCCACTAATTTAGAAGAATCCCGGTTAGCCTGGAAAAACAGTTTAAAAACATACAAAAAAGCTCTCCGTGATGCCAGAACAGCATATTATTCCGCATTAATAGAGGAAAACAAGAACAACCCCCGGTTTCTGTTCAGCACTGTAGCCAGGCTGACTAAGAGCCATAGTTCTGTTGAGCCTAGTATTCCCTTAACTTTGAGCAGCAATGACTTTGTGACTTTCTTTACTAGTAAAATTGTAGCCATTAGGGAAAAGATTCACCAGATCCTCCCTACAAATATTACGGCTAGATCTTCATGTACAACAGCTATAGAATGCTCAATAAGGCCCCAATCCATCTTAGACTGCTTTTCACCCATAGATCTCACTGAGCTAAGTTCAACTACCGCCTCCTCAAAACTAACAACATGTCTTTTAGACCCTGTTCCAACCAAATTGCTTAAAGATGTTCTACCTTTAATAGACACTTTCATATTAGATTTGATTAACCTATCTTTAGAAACTGGCTATGTACCAAAGGCCTATAAAGTTGCTGTAATCAAACCATTACTTAAAAAACCTTGTCTTGATCCAGGGGATTTAGCCAACTATAGACCAATATCAAATCTCCCGTTTATTTCTAAAATCCTTGAAAAAGTAGTTGCAAAACAATTATGTGATCACCTTTACAGGAATAATTTGTATGAAGACTTTCAGTCAGGATTTAGAGCTCATCACAGTACAGAAACAGCACTGGTAAAAGTCTCCAATGATCTTCTCCTGGCTTCAGATAATGGACTTGTGTCTGTACTCGTCTTACTAGACCTTAGTGCCGCATTTGACACCATTGACCACAACATTTTATTACAGAGACTAGAACATGGATTTGGGATTAAAGGAACCACATTACATTGGTTTAAATCTTATCTGTCAGACAGATTCCAACTTGTTCATGTTAATGATGACTCTTCTTTATGCACCAAAGTCAGCTATGGAGTTCCACAGGGCTCTGTGTTAGGACCAATACTTTTTAATCTCTACATGTCACCTTTAGGCAAAATCATTAGGAAACATTCCATAAACTTCCACTGATATGCAGATGATACCCAGCTCTATTTATCTGTGAAACCAGAAGATACTAACCAATTAGTCAAATTTGAAGCATGTCTAAAAGACATAAAGAACTGGATGTCCTACAATTTCCTACTTCTAAATTCAGACAAAACTGAAATCATCCTCTTTGGGCCTAAAAACATGAGAAATATGCTGTCTAACAATATAGTTACTCTAGATGACATAACTTTGGCCTCTAGTACTACGGTGAGGAACCTAGGAGTTATCTTTGACCAAGATTTGGCGTTTACGTCACATAAAAGACAAATGTCTAGAACAGACTTCTTCCACCTACGGAACATTGCTAAAATTAGAAGCATCCTGTCTCAAAGTGATGCCGAAAAACTTGTCCATGCATTTGTTACTTCTAGGTTGGACTACTGTAATTCCCTACTTCTGGGGTGTCCTAATAACTCTCTAAAAAGCCTTCAATTAATCCAAAATGCTGCAGCAAGAGTGCTGACTGGATTAGGAAAGAGAGATCATATTTCACCTTCACTAGCTTCTCTTCATTGGCTTCCCATAAAATCTAGAATAGAGTTCAAAACCCTCCTCCTTACATACAAAGCTCTTAATGGTCAAGCTCCATCATATTTAATAGATCTCATAGTCCTGTATCGCCCAATTAGACCACTTCGATCCCAAAATACTGGCCTACTTGTGGTTCCCAGAGTTTGCAAAAGTAGAATGGGAGGCAGAGCCTTTAGCTATCAAGCTCCTCTCCTGTGGAACCAGCTTCCAATCCAAATTCGGGGAGCAGACACCCTCTCTACTTTTAAGACTAGGCTTAAAACTTTCCTTTTTGATGAAGCTTATAGTTAAAAATCCTCACTCAACGCCAGTGCCTTATCCATTAGGCCACTGGGGCATCTCAAACACCTTTACTCATCAGTTCTTCCACCAAACAGTTGCTTCCTAGACAGAGCATAATGTGAGACATGCCATGTTGGCTTTGGGTAACACAATAATGGCCCCAAATGCAGTAGATATAGTGAGTAGAAGGGAAATTTTTAAAAGTGCAAAGAAAAAGATGTGAAACACGTAGAAACTAGATTGCCATGCTGATATGAAACTGGCATTGTACCCCAGATTGGACTCGAACCTTTTGGGTAGCACAATAATGACAATAAAAGCAGTTAGTATAGTAAGATGGAGGAAAGCATTTGAAAGAGCAGAGAAAAGAATGTGAAATATACAATAATTGCATTCCCAAGCGGATATGCATCTGGAATTGTACAGTAGGTGAATATGTACTTTCTGTATCTGGTTCACTTTACTAAGAGGTTGTAAAGGCCCTAAGTCAGCTTACAAAACACAGTTAGCAGAGGATGGTTTCGATCCATCGACCTCTGGGTTTTGGGCCCAGCACGCTTCCGCTGCGCCACTCTGCTTTCAACCACACCAGATTGGAGTCGAACCCTTTGGGTAACACAATAATGACAATAAAAGCAGTTAGTATAGTAAGATGGAGGAAAGCATTTGAAAGAGCAGAGAAAAGAATGTGAAATATACAAAAATTGCATTCCCAAGCTGATATGCATCTGGAATTGTACAGTAGGCGAATATGTATTTTCTGTATCTGGTTCACTTTACTAAAAGGTTGTAAAGGCCCTAAGTCAGCTTACAAAGCACAGTTAGCAGAGGATGGTTTCGATCCATCGACCTCTGGGTTATGGGCCCAGCACGCTTCCGCTGCGCCACTCTGCTTTCAACCACGCCAGATTGGACTCGAACCCTTTGGGTAACACAATAATGACAATAAAAGCAGTTAGTATGGTAAGATGGAGGAAAGCATTTGAAAGAGCAGAGAAAAGAATGTGAAATATACAAAAATTGCATTCCCAAGCTGATATGCATCTGGAATATTACAGTAGGTGAATATGTACTTTCTGTATCTGGATCACTTTACTTAAAGGTTGTAAAGGCCCTAAGTCAGCTTACAAAACACAGTTAGCAAAGGATGGTTTCAATCTATTGACCTCTGGGTTATGGGCCCAGCACGCTTCTGCTGCGCCACTCTGCTGTCAACCACCCCAGATGGGACTCGAACCCACAATCCCTGGCTTAGGAGGCCAGTGCATTATCCATTAGGCCACTGGGGCATCACAAACACCTTTACTCCTCAGTTCTTCCAACTAACAGTTGCTTCCTATATAGAGCATAATGTGAGACATGCCATGTTGGCTTTGGGTAACACAGTAATGGCCCCAAATGCAGTAGATATAGTGAGTAGAAGGGAAAAGATGTGAAATACGTAGAAACTAGATTGCCATGCTGAGATGAAACTGGCATTGTACACCAGATTAGACTCGAACCCTTTGGGTAACACAATAATGACAATAAAAGCAGTTAGTATAGTAAGATGGACGAAAGCATTTGAAAGAGCAGAGAAAGGAATTTGAAATATACAAAAATTGCATTCCCAAGCTGATATGCATCTGGAATTGTACAGTAGATGAATATGTACTGTCTGTATCTGGTTCATTTTACTAAGACATTGTAAAGGCTCTAAATCACTTTACAAAACACAGTTAGCAGAGGATGGATTCGATCCATCGACCTCTGGGTTATGGGCCCAGCACACTTCTGCTGCGCCACTCTGCTTTCAACCAAACCAGATTGGACTCGAACCCTTTGGGTAACACAATAATGACAATAAAAGCAGTTAGTATAGTAAGATTGAGGAAAGCATTTGAAAGAGCAGAGAAAAGAATGTGAAATATACAAAAATTGCATTCCCAAGCTGATATGCATCTGGAATTGTACAGTAGGTGAATATGTACATTCTGTATCTGGTTCACTTTACTAAAAAGTTGCAAAGGCCCTAAGTCAGCTTACAAAACACAGTTAGCAGAGGATGGTTTCGATCCATCGACCTCTGGGTTATGGGCCCAGCACGCTTCCGCTGCGCCACTCTGCTGTCAACCACCCCAGATGGGACTTGAACCCACAATCCCTGGCTTAGGAGGCCAGTGCCTTATCCATTAGGCCACTGGGGCCTCTCAAACACCTTTACTCATCAGTTCTTCCACCAAACAGTTGCTTCCTAGACAGAGCATAATGTGAGACATGCCATGTTGGCTTTGGGTAACACAATAATGGCCCCAAATGCAGTAGATATAGTGAGTAGAAGGGAAATTTTTAAAAGTGCAAAGAAAAAGATGTGAAACACGTAGAAACTAGATTGCCATGCTGATATGAAACTGGCATTGTACCCCAGATTGGACTCGAACCCTTTGGGTAACACAATAATGACAATAAAAGCAGTTAGTATAGTAAGATGGAGGAAAGCATTTGAAAGAGCAGAGAAAAGAATGTGAAATATACAATAATTGCATTCCCAAGCTGATATGCATCTGGAATTGTATAGTAGGTGAATATGTACTTTCTGTATCTGGTTCACTTTACTAAGAGGTTGTAAAGGCCCTAAGTCAGCTTACAAAACGCAGTTAGCAGAGGATGGTTTCGATCCATCGACCTCTGGGTTATGGGCCCAGCACGCTTCCGCTGCGCCACTCTGCTGTCAACCACCCCAGATGGGACTTGAACCGACAATCCCTGGCTTAGGAGGCCAGTGCCTTATCCGTTAGGCCACTGGGGCCTCTCAAACACCTTTACTCATCAGTTCTTCCACCAAACAGTTGCTTCCTAGACAGAGCATAATGTGAGACATGCCATGTTGGCTTTGGGTAACACAATAATGGCCCCAAATGCAGTAGATATAGTGAGTAGAAGGGAAATTTTTAAAAGTGCAAAGAAAAAGATGTGAAACACGTAGAAACTAGATTGCCATGCTGATATGAAACTGGCATTGTACCCCAGATTGGACTCGAACCCTTTGGGTAGCACAATAATGACAATAAAAGCAGTTAGTATAGTAAGATGGAGGAAAGCATTTGAAAGAGCAGAGAAAAGAATGTGAAATATACAATAATTGCATTCCCAAGCTGATATGCATCTGGAATTGTATAGTAGGTGAATATGTACTTTCTGTATCTGGTTCACTTTACTAAGAGGTTGTAAAGGCCCTAAGTCAGCTTACAAAACACAGTTAGCAGAGGATGGTTCCGATCCATCGACCTCTGGGTTATGGGCCCAGCACGCTTCCGCTGCGCCACTCTGCTGTCAACCACCCCAGATGGGACTTGAACCCACAATCCCTGGTTTAGGAGGCCAGTGCCTTATCCATTAGGCCACTGGGGCATCTCAATCACCTTTACTCATCAGTTCTTCCACCAAACAGTTGCTTCCTATACAGAGCATAATGTGAGACATGCCATGTTGGCTTTGGGTAACACAATAATGGCCCCATATGCAGTAGATATAGTGAGTTCAATTCAATTCAACTTTATTTATATAGTGCCAATTCACAACAAAGTCATCTCAGGGCACTTTACAGAATAAAGTCAAGATTATAAAGATATATAAAGAGAACCCAACAATTCCCCCTGGAGCAAGCCATAGGCAACAGTGGAGAGGAAAAACTCCCTTTAACGGAAGAAACCTCCAGCAGAACCAGGCTCAGGGTGGACGGCCATTTGCCTCGACCGGTTGGGGTGAGTGGAAAGGGGAGAGGGAAAAGAACAGAGCAACAAAAAGCAACAACAAAACATTGGGCAGATTGGTAGGACCAGTAGCTTCACGCTGGAAGACACACAGCTTCAAAGCCGGGGGACACCTGCAGAAAGGGACAGAGAGAAGGGGACAGAGGATGACAAAGACAACTACGGGAGAGAACACACAGAGTTAATGACATACAGTGGTGACAATTGCGGGATGAGAGGAGAGGAGAGATGGTCAAGAGGAGGAAAGGAGCTCAGTGCATTGGGGGGTGGGTCCCCCAGCAGTCTAAGCCTATGGCAGCATAACTATAAATAACTATATGCTTTATTAAAAAGGAAGGTTTTAAGCCTAGACTTAAAAGTAGAGAGGCTGTCTGCTTCCCGAATCTGAACTGGGAGCTGGTTTCACAAGAGAGGAGTTTGATAGCTAAAGGCTCTACCTCCCATTCTACTTTTGGAAATTCTGGGAACCACAAGTAGGCCTGCATTCTGAGAGCAAAGTGGTCTACTGGGATGATATGGTGCTATGAGGTCTTCTAAATATGATGGAGCCTGACCATTCAGAGCTTTATATGTAAGAAGCAGGGTTTCAAATTCTATTCTACATTTAATTGGAAGCCAATGGAGAGAAGCTAGTGAAGGTGAAATATGATCTCTCTTGCTAGTTCCAGTCAGCACTCTTGCTGCAGCATTTTGGATTAATTGCAGGCTCTTTAGGGAGTTACTGGGGCATCCTGAAAGTAGGGAATTACAGTAGTCAAACCTAGAGGTAACAAATGCATGGACCAGTTTTTCGGCATCACTTTGAGACAGGATGCTCCTAATTTTGGCAATGTTCCGTAGGTGGAAGAAGGCTGTTCTAGAGATTTGTTTTATATGTGAGTTAAAGGACAGATCCTGATCAAACATAACTCCAAGGTTCCTTGCAGTAGTACTGGAGGCCAGGCTTATGCCATCTAGTGTAACAATATGGTTGGACATCATATCTCTGAGATTTTTGGGCCCAAATACTATGAATTCAGTTTTGTCTGAGTTTAAAAGTAAAAAATTGTGGGACATCCAGGCCTTTATGTCTTGTAGGCATGCTTGAAGCTTTATTAACTGATTATTTTCATCTGGTTCCATATATAAATATAGCTGGGTATCATCAGCATAACAGTGGAAGGGATATTTTTAAAAGTGCAAAGAAAAAGATGTGAAACACGTAGAAACTAGATTGCCATGCTGATATGAAACTGGCATTGTACCCCAGATTGGACTCGAACCCTTTGGGTAACACAATAATGACAATAAAAGCAGTTAGTATAGTAAGATGGAGGAAAGCATTTGAAAGAGCAGAGAAAAGAATGTGAAATATACAAAAATTGCATTCCCAAGCTGATATGCATCTGGAATATTACAGTAGGTGAATATGTACTTTCTGTATCTGGATCACTTTACTTAAAGGTTGTAAAGGCCCTAAGTCAGCTTACAAAACACAGTTAGCAAAGGATGGTTTCAATCTATTGACCTCTGGGTTATGGGCCCAGCACGCTTCCGCTGCGCCACTCTGCTTTCAACCACGCCAGATTGGACTCGAACCCTTTGGGTAACACAATAATGACAATAAAAGCAGTTAGTATAGTAAGATGGAGGAAAGCATTTGAAAGAGCAGAGAAAAGAATGTGAAATATACAAAAATTGCATTCCCAAGCTGATATGCATCTGGAATATTACAGTAGGTGAATATGTACTTTCTGTATCTGGATCACTTTACTTAAAGGTTGTAAAGGCCCTAAGTCAGCTTACAAAACACAGTTAGCAAAGGATGGTTTCAATCTATTGACCTCTGGGTTATGGGCCCAGCACGCTTTTGCTGCGCCACTCTGCTGTCAACCACCCCAGATGGGACTTGAACCCACAATCCCTGGCTTAGGAGGCCAGTGCATTATCCATTAGGCCACTGGGGCATCACAAACACCTTTACTCCTCAGTTCTTCCAACTAACAGTTGCTTCCTATACAGAGCATAATGTGAGACATGCCATGTTGGCTTTGGGTAACACAGTAATGGCCCCAAATGCAGTAGATATAGTGAGTAGAAGGGAAAAGATGTGAAATACGTAGAAACTAGATTGCCATGCTGAGATGAAACTGGCATTGTACACCAGATTGGACTCGAACCCTTTGGGTAACACAATAATGGCCCCAAATGCAGTAGATATAGTGAGTAGAAGGGAAATTTTTAAAAGTGCAAAGAAAAAGATGTGAAACACATAGAAACTAGTTTCCAATGCTGATATGAAACTGGCATTGTACCCCAGATTGGACTCGAACCCTTTGGGTAACACAATAATGACAATAAAAGCAGTTAGTATAGTAAGATGGAGGAAACCATTTAAAAGAGCAGAGAAAGGAATTTGAAATATACAAAAATTGCATTCCCAAGCTGATATGCATCTGGAATTGTACAGGAGGTGAATATTTACTTTCTGTATCTGGTTCAGTTTACTTAAAGGTTGTAAAGGCCCTAAGTCAGCTTACAAAACACAGTTAGCAAAGGATGGTTTCAATCTATTGACCTCTGGGTTATGGGCCCAGCACGCTTCCGCTGCGCCACTCTGCTTTCAACCAAACCAGATTGGACTCGAACCCTTTGGGTAACACAATAATGGCCCCAAATGCAGTAGATATAGTGAGTAGAAGGGAAATTTTTAAAAGTGCAAAGAAAAAGATGTGAAACACGTAGAAACTAGATTGCCATGCTGATATGAAACTGGCATTGTAGGATGCTCCTAATTTTGGCAATGTTCCGTAGGTGGAAGAAGGCTGTTCTAGAGATTTGTTTTATATGTGAGTTAAAGGACAGATCCTGATCAAACATAACTCCAAGGTTCCTTGCAGTAGTACTGGAGGCCAGGCTTATGCCATCTAGTGTAACAATATGGTTGGACATCATATCTCTGAGATTTTTGGGCCCAAATACTATGAATTCAGTTTTGTCTGAGTTTAAAAGTAAAAAATTGTGGGACATCCAGGCCTTTATGTCTTGTAGGCATGCTTGAAGCTTTATTAACTGATTATTTTCATCTGGTTCCATATATAAATATAGCTGGGTATCATCAGCATAACAGTGGAAGGGATATTTTTAAAAGTGCAAAGAAAAAGATGTGAAACACGTAGAAACTAGATTGCCATGCTGATATGAAACTGGCATTGTACCCCAGATTGGACTCGAACCCTTTGGGTAACACAATAATGACAATAAAAGCAGTTAGTATAGTAAGATGGAGGAAAGCGTTTGAAAGAGCAGAGAAAAGACTGTGAAATATACAAAAATTGCATTCCCAAGCTCATATGCATCTGGAATTGTATAGTAGATGAATATGTACTGTCTGTATCTGGTTCATTTTACTAAGACATTGTAAAGGCCCTAAATCACCTTACAAAACACAGTTAGCAGAGGATGGTTTCGATTCATCGACCTCTGGGTTATGGGCCCAGCACGCTTCCGCTGCGCCACTCTGCTTTCAACCACTCTGCTTTCAACCACTCTGCTTTCAACCACTCTGCTTTCAACCACTCTGCTTTCAACCACTCTGCTTTCAACCACTCTGCTTTCAACCACGCCAGATGGGACTCGAACCCTTTGGGTAACACAATAATGACAATAAAAGCAGTTAGTATAGTAAGATGGAGGAAAGCATTTGAAAGAGCAGAGAAAAGAATGTGAAATATACAAAAATTGCATTCCCAAGCTGATATGCATCTGGATTTGTATAGTAGGTGAATATGTACTTTCTGTATCTGGTTCACTTTACTAAAAGGTTGTAAAGGCCCTAAGTCAGCTTACAAAACACAGTGAGCAGAGGATGGTTTCGAGCCATTGACCTTTGGGTTATGGGCCCAGCACGCTTCCACTGCACCACTCTGCTGTCAACCACCCCAGATGGGATTTGAACCCACAATCATTGGCTTAGGAGGCCAGTGCCTTATCCATTAGGCCACTGGGGCATCTCAAACACCTTTACTCATCAGTTCTTCCACCAAACAGTTGCTTCCTATACAGAGCATAATGTGAGACATGCTATGTTGGCTTTGGGTAACACAATAATGGCCCCAAATGCAGTAGATATAGTGAGTAGAAGGGAAATTTTTAAAAGTGCAAAGAAAAAGATGTGAAACACATAGAAACTAGTTTCCAATGCTGATATAAAACTGGCATTGTACCCCAGATTGGACTCGAACCCTTTGGGTAACACAATAATGACAATAAAAGCAGTTAGTATAGTAAGATGGAGGAAACCATTTAAAAGAGCAGAGAAAGGAATTTGAAATATACAAAAATTGCATTCCCAAGCTGATATGCATCTGGAATTGTACAGTAGGTGAATATGTACTTTCTGTATCTGGTTCACTTTACTAAAAGGTTGTAAAGGGCCTAAGTCAGCTTACAAAACACAGTTAGCAGAGGATAGTTTCGAACCATCGACCTTTGGGTTATGGGCCCAGCACGCTTCCGCTGAGCCACTCTGCTGTCAACCACCCCAGATGGGACTCGAACCCTTTGGGTAACACAATAATGACAATAAAAGCAGTTAGTATAGTAAGATGGAGGAAAGCATTTGAAAGAGCAGAGAAAAGAATGTGAAATATACAAAAATTGCATTCCCAAGCTCATATGCATCTGGAATTGTACAGTAGGTGAATATGTACTTTCTGTATCTGGTTCACTTTACTAAAAGGTTGTAAAGGCCCTAAGTCAGCTTACAAAACACAGTTAGCAGAGGATGGTTTCGATCCATCGACTTCTGGGTTATGGGCCCAGCACGCTTCCGCTGCGCCACTCTGCTTTGAACCACACCAGATTGGACTCGAACCCTTTGGGTAATACAACTGCTCATACTGAACCAAAACCCAAAACTTTTAAATGTGGATTATTAAACATCAGATCTCTCTCTTCTAAATCTTTGTTAGTAAATGACTTGATAAATGATCATCAAATTGGTTCATTTTGTCTCACTGAAACGTGGTTGCAGCAGGAAGAATATGTCAGTTTAAATGAGTCAACCCCCCAAAGTCATATTAATTATCATGTTCCTAGATGCACAGGCCGAGGTGGAGGAGTAGCAGCAATATTTCACTCTAGCTTATCAATAATTCCTAGACCTAAACATAGTTATACCTCATTTGAGAGTCTTACTCTTAGCCTTTCACACCCAAACTGGAAAACTCAAAAACCACTATTATTTGTTATCGTGTACCGTCCTCCAGTCCCTTATTCAGAGTTTTTGATTGAATTTTCTGATTTTCTATCTGATTTAGTGCTTAGTACAGATAAAGTCATTATAGTGGGTGACTTTAACATTCATGTAGATGCTGACAGTAACTGTCTGAGCACTGCGTTTAATTCATTATTAGATTCAATTGGTTTTTCCCAAAATGTAAATAAACCCACTCATTGTTTTAGTCACACGTTAGACCTTGTCCTTACATATGGCATTGAAACTGATAATTTAATAGTATTTCCTCATAATTCTCTTCTGTCTGACCATTTTCTAATAACATTTGAATTTACAATAACGGACTATACAGCAGTTAGGAAAAAATTCCACTACAGCAGATGTTTATCTGAAAATGCTGTGAATACATTTAAAGAAATTATTTCTTCATCTTTTTCACCACCATGTGTCAATACTATGGTGAGTAGCCATCTTACTCCTGTGCAAATTGATTATTTAGTTGACGATTCTGCCGCCTCACTGCGTAGGATACTAGATACAGTTGCCCCTTTGAAATAGAAGGCAGTGAATCAGAGGAGCCGACCTCCATGGTACAATTCACAAATGCACAGCTTAAAGCAGGCAACACGAAAGTTAGAGAGGAAGTGGCGTTCCACTAATTTAGAAGAATCCCGGTTAGCCTGGAAAAACAGTTTAAAAACATACAAAAAAGCTCTCCGTGATGCCAGAACAGCATATTATTCCGCATTAATAGAGGAAAACAAGAACAACCCCCGGTTTCTGTTCAGCACTGTAGCCAGGCTGACTAAGAGCCATAGTTCTGTTGAGCCTAGTATTCCCTTAACTTTGAGCAGCAATGACTTTATGACTTTCTTTACTAGTAAAATTGTAGCCATTAGGGAAAAGATTCACCAGATCCTCCCTACAAATATTACGGCTAGATCTTCATGTACAACAGCTATAGAATCCTCAATAAGGCCCCAATCCATCTTAGACTGCTTTTCACCCATAGATCTCACTGAGCTAAGTTCAACTACCGCCTCCTCAAAACTAACAACATGTCTTTTAGACCCTGTTCCAACCAAATTGCTTAAAGATGTTCTACCTTTAATAGACACTTTCATATTAGATTTGATTAACCTATCTTTAGAAACTGGCTATGTACCAAAGGCCTATAAAGTTGCTGTAATCAAACCATTACTTAAAAAACCTTGTCTTGATCCAGGGGATTTAGCCAACTATAGACCAATATCAAATCTCCCGTTTATTTCTAAAATCCTTGAAAAAGTAGTTGCAAAACAATTATGTGATCACCTTTACAGGAATAATTTGTATGAAGACTTTCAGTCAGGATTTAGAGCTCATCACAGTACAGAAACAGCACTGGTAAAAGTCTCCAATGATCTTCTCCTGGCTTCAGATAATGGACTTGTGTCTGTACTCGTCTTACTAGACCTTAGTGCCGCATTTGACACCATTGACCACAACATTTTATTACAGAGACTAGAACATGGATTTGGGATTAAAGGAACCACATTACATTGGTTTAAATCTTATCTGTCAGACAGATTCCAACTTGTTCATGTTAATGATGACTCTTCTTTATGCACCAAAGTCAGCTATGGAGTTCCACAGGGCTCTGTGTTAGGACCAATACTTTTTAATCTCTACATGTCACCTTTAGGCAAAATCATTAGGAAACATTCCATAAACTTCCACTGATATGCAGATGATACCCAGCTCTATTTATCTGTGAAACCAGAAGATACTAACCAATTAGTCAAATTTGAAGCATGTCTAAAAGACATAAAGAACTGGATGTCCTACAATTTCCTACTTCTAAATTCAGACAAAACTGAAATCATCCTCTTTGGGCCTAAAAACATGAGAAATATGCTGTCTAACAATATAGTTACTCTAGATGACATAACTTTGGCCTCTAGTACTACGGTGAGGAACCTTGGAGTTATCTTTGACCAAGATTTGGCGTTTACGTCACATAAAAGACAAATGTCTAGAACAGCCTTCTTCCACCTACGGAACATTGCTAAAATTAGAAGCATCCTGTCTCAAAGTGATGCCGAAAAACTGGTCCATGCATTTGTTACTTCTAGGTTGGACTACTGTAATTCCCTACTTCTGGGGTGTCCTAATAACTCTCTAAAAAGCCTTCAATTAATCCAAAATGCTGCAGCAAGAGTGCTGACTGGATTAGGAAAGAGAGATCATATTTCACCTTCACTAGCTTCTCTTCATTGGCTTCCCATAAAATCTAGAATAGAGTTCAAAACCCTCCTCCTTACATACAAAGCTCTTAATGGTCAAGCTCCATCATATTTAAAAGATCTCATAGTCCTGTATCGCCCAATTAGACCACTTCGATCCCAAAATACTGGCCTACTTGTGGTTCCCAGAGTTTGCAAAAGTAGAATGGGAGGCAGAGCCTTTAGCTATCAAGCTCCTCTCCTGTGGAACCAGCTTCCAATCCAAATTCGGGGAGCAGACACCCTCTCTACTTTTAAGACTAGGCTTAAAACTTTCCTTTTTGATAAAGCTTATAGTTAAAAATCCTCACTCAACGCCAGTGCCTTATCCATTAGGCCACTGGGGCATCTCAAACACCTTTACTCATCAGTTCTTCCACCAAACAGTTGCTTCCTAGACAGAGCATAATGTGAGACATGCCATGTTGGCTTTGGGTAACACAATAATGGCCCCAAATGCAGTAGATATAGTGAGTAGAAGGGAAATTTTTAAAAGTGCAAAGAAAAAGATGTGAAACACGTAGAAACTAGATTGCCATGCTGATATGAAACTGGCATTGTACCCCAGATTGGACTCGAACCCTTTGGGTAGCACAATAATGACAATAAAAGCAGTTAGTATAGTAAGATGGAGGAAAGCATTTGAAAGAGCAGAGAAAAGAATGTGAAATATACAATAATTGCATTCCCAAGCGGATATGCATCTGGAATTGTACAGTAGGTGAATATGTACTTTCTGTATCTGGTTCACTTTACTAAGAGGTTGTAAAGGCCCTAAGTCAGCTTACAAAACACAGTTAGCAGAGGATGGTTTCGATCCATCGACCTCTGGGTTTTGGGCCCAGCACGCTTCCGCTGCGCCACTCTGCTTTCAACCACACCAGATTGGAGTCGAACCCTTTGGGTAACACAATAATGACAATAAAAGCAGTTAGTATAGTAAGATGGAGGAAAGCATTTGAAAGAGCAGAGAAAAGAATGTGAAATATACAAAAATTGCATTCCCAAGCTGATATGCATCTGGAATTGTACAGTAGGCGAATATGTATTTTCTGTATCTGGTTCACTTTACTAAAAGGTTGTAAAGGCCCTAAGTCAGCTTACAAAACACAGTTAGCAGAGGATGGTTTCGATCCATCGACCTCTGGGTTATGGGCCCAGCACGCTTCCGCTGCGCCACTCTGCTTTCAACCACGCCAGATTGGACTCGAACCCTTTGGGTAACACAATAATGACAATAAAAGCAGTTAGTATAGTAAGATGGAGGAAAGCATTTGAAAGAGCAGAGAAAAGAATGTGAAATATACAAAAATTGCATTCCCAAGCTGATATGCATCTGGAATATTACAGTAGGTGAATATGTACTTTCTGTATCTGGATCACTTTACTTAAAGGTTGTAAGGGCCCTAAGTCAGCTTACAAAACACAGTTAGCAAAGGATGGTTTCAATCTATTGACCTCTGGGTTATGGGCCCAGCACGCTTCTGCTGCGCCACTCTGCTGTCAACCACCCCAGATGGGACTCGAACCCACAATCCCTGGCTTAGGAGGCCAGTGCATTATCCATTAGGCCACTGGGGAATCACAAACACCTTTACTCCTCAGTTCTTCCAACTAACAGTTGCTTCCTATATAGAGCATAATGTGAGACATGCCATGTTGGCTTTGGGTAACACAGTAATGGCCCCAAATGCAGTAGATATAGTGAGTAGAAGGGGAAAGATGTGAAATACGTAGAAAATAGATTGCCATGCTGAGATGAAACTGGCATTGTACACCAGATTGGACTCGAACCGTTTGGGTAACACAATAATGACAATAAAAGCAGTTAGTATAGTAAGATGGACGAAAGCATTTGAAAGAGCAGAGAAAGGAATTTGAAATATACAAAAATTGCATTCCCAAGCTGATATGCATCTGGAATTGTACAGTAGATGAATATGTACTGTCCTTATCTGGTTCATTTTACTAAGACATTGTAAAGGCTCTAAATCACTTTACAAAACACAGTTAGCAGAGGATGGATTCAATCCATCGACCTCTGGGTTATGGGCCCAGCACACTTCTGCTGCGCCAATCTGCTTTCAACCAAACCAGATTGGACTCGAACCCTTTGGGTAACACAATAATGACAATAAAAGCAGTTAGTATAGTAAGATTGAGGAAAGCATTTGAAAGAGCAGAGAAAAGAATGTGAAATATACAAAAATTGCATTCCCAAGCTGATATGCATCTGGAATTGTACAGTAGGTGAATATGTACATTCTGTATCTGGTTCACTTTACTAAAAAGTTGCAAAGGCCCTAAGTCAGCTTACAAAACACAGTTAGCAGAGGATGGTTTCGATCCATCGACCTCTGGGTTATGGGCCCAGCACGCTTCCGCTGCGCCACTCTGCTGTCAACCACCCCAGATGGGACTTGAACCCACAATCCCTGGCTTAGGAGGCCAGTGCCTTATCCATTAGGCCACTGGGGCCTCTCAAACACCTTTACTCATCAGTTCTTCCACCAAACAGTTGCTTCCTAGACAGAGCATAATGTGAGACATGCCATGTTGGCTTTGGGTAACACAATAATGGCCCCAAATGCAGTAGATATAGTGAGTAGAAGGGAAATTTTTAAAAGTGCAAAGAAAAAGATGTGAAACACGTAGAAACTAGATTGCCATGCTGATATGAAACTGGCATTGTACCCCAGATTGGACTCGAACCCTTTGGGTAACACAATAATGACAATAAAAGCAGTTAGTATAGTAAGATGGAGGAAAGCATTTGAAAGAGCAGAGAAAAGAATGTGAAATATACAATAATTGCATTCCCAAGCTGATATGCATCTGGAATTGTATAGTAGGTGAATATGTACTTTCTGTATCTGGTTCACTTTACTAAGAGGTTGTAAAGGCCCTAAGTCAGCTTACAAAACACAGTTAGCAGAGGATGGTTTCGATCCATCGACCTCTGGGTTATGGGCCCAGCACGCTTCCGCTGCGCCACTCTGCTGTCAACCACCCCAGATGGGACTTGAACCGACAATCCCTGGCTTAGGAGGCCAGTGCCTTATCCGTTAGGCCACTGGGGCCTCTCAAACACCTTTACTCATCAGTTCTTCCACCAAACAGTTGCTTCCTAGACAGAGCATAATGTGAGACATGCCATGTTGGCTTTGGGTAACACAATAATGGCCCCAAATGCAGTAGATATAGTGAGTAGAAGGGAAATTTTTAAAAGTGCAAAGAAAAAGATGTGAAACACGTAGAAACTAGATTGCCATGCTGATATGAAACTGGCATTGTACCCCAGATTGGACTCGAACCCTTTGGGTAGCACAATAATGACAATAAAAGCAGTTAGTATAGTAAGATGGAGGAAAGCATTTGAAAGAGCAGAGAAAAGAATGTGAAATATACAATAATTGCATTCCCAAGCTGATATGCATCTGGAATTGTATAGTAGGTGAATATGTACTTTCTGTATCTGGTTCACTTTACTAAGAGGTTGTAAAGGCCCTAAGTCAGCTTACAAAACACAGTTAGCAGAGGATGGTTCCGATCCATCGACCTCTGGGTTATGGGCCCAGCACGCTTCCGCTGCGCCACTCTGCTGTCAACCACCCCAGATGGGACTTGAACCCACAATCCCTGGCTTAGGAGGCCAGTGCCTTATCCATTAGGCCACTGGGGCATCTCAATCACCTTTACTCATCAGTTCTTCCACCAAACAGTTGCTTCCTATACAGAGCATAATGTGAGACATGCCATGTTGGCTTTGGGTAACACAATAATGGCCCCATATGCAGTAGATATAGTGAGTTCAATTCAATTCAACTTTATTTATATAGTGCCAATTCACAACAAAGTCATCTCAGGGCACTTTACAGAATAAAGTAAAGATTATAAAGATATATAAAGAGAACCCAACAATTCCCCCTGGAGCAAGCCATAGGCAACAGTGGAGAGGAAAAACTCCCTTTAACGGAAGAAACCTCCAGCAGAACCAGGCTCAGGGTGGACGGCCATTTGCCTCGACCGGTTGGGGTGAGTGGAAAGGGGAGAGGGAAAAGAACAGAGCAACAAAAAGCAACAACAAAACATTGGGCAGATTGGTAGGACCAGTAGCTTCACGCTGGAAGACACACAGCTTCAAAGCCGGGGGACACCTGCAGAAAGGGACAGAGAGAAGGGGACAGAGGATGACAAAGACAACTACGGGAGAGAACACACAGAGTTAATGACATGCAGTGGTGACAATTGCGGGATGAGAGGAGAGGAGAGATGGTCAAGAGGAGGAAAGGAGCTCAGTGCATTGGGGGGTGGGTCCCCCAGCAGTCTAAGCCTATGGCAGCATAACTATAAATAACTATATGCTTTATTAAAAAGGAAGGTTTTAAGCCTAGACTTAAAAGTAGAGAGGCTGTCTGCTTCCCGAATCTGAACTGGGAGCTGGTTTCACAAGAGAGGAGCTTGATAGCTAAAGGCTCTACCTCCCATTCTACTTTTGGAAATTCTGGGAACCACAAGTAGGCCTGCATTCTGAGAGCAAAGTGGTCTACTGGGATGATATGGTGCTATGAGGTCTTCTAAATATGATGGAGCCTGACCATTCAGAGCTTTATATGTAAGAAGCAGGGTTTCAAATTCTATTCTACATTTAATTGGAAGCCAATGGAGAGAAGCTAGTGAAGGTGAAATATGATCTCTCTTGCTAGTTCCAGTCAGCACTCTTGCTGCAGCATTTTGGATTAATTGCAGGCTCTTTAGGGAGTTACTGGGGCATCCTGAAAGTAGGGAATTACAGTAGTCAAACCTAGAGGTAACAAATGCATGGACCAGTTTTTCGGCATCACTTTGAGACAGGATGCTCCTAATTTTGGCAATGTTCCGTAGGTGGAAGAAGGCTGTTCTAGAGATTTGTTTTATATGTGAGTTAAAGGACAGATCCTGATCAAACATAACTCCAAGGTTCCTTGCAGTAGTACTGGAGGCCAGGCTTATGCCATCTAGTGTAACAATATGGTTGGACATCATATCTCTGAGATTTTTGGGCCCAAATACTATGAATTCAGTTTTGTCTGAGTTTAAAAGTAAAAAATTGTGGGACATCCAGGCCTTTATGTCTTGTAGGCATGCTTGAAGCTTTATTAACTGATTATTTTCATCTGGTTCCATATATAAATATAGCTGGGTATCATCAGCATAACAGTGGAAGGGATATTTTTAAAAGTGCAAAGAAAAAGATGTGAAACACGTAGAAACTAGATTGCCATGCTGATATGAAACTGGCATTGTACCCCAGATTGGACTCGAACCCTTTGGGTAACAAAATAATGACAATAAAAGCAGTTAGTATAGTAAGATGGAGGAAAGCATTTGAAAGAGCAGAGAAAAGAATGTGAAATTTACAAAAATTGCATTCCCAAGCTGATATGCATCTGGAATATTACAGTAGGTGAATATGTACTTTCTGTATCTGGATCACTTTACTTAAAGGTTGTAAAGGCCCTAAGTCAGCTTACAAAACACAGTTAGCAAAGGATGGTTTCAATCTATTGACCTCTGGGTTATGGGCCCAGCACGCTTCCGCTGCGCCACTCTGCTTTCAACCACGCCAGATTGGACTCGAACCCTTTGGGTAACACAATAATGACAATAAAAGCAGTTAGTATAGTAAGATGGAGGAAAGCATTTGAAAGAGCAGAGAAAAGAATGTGAAATATACAAAAATTGCATTCCCAAGCTGATATGCATCTGGAATATTACAGTAGGTGAATATGTACTTTCTGTATCTGGATCACTTTACTTAAAGGTTGTAAAGGCCCTAAGTCAGCTTACAAAACACAGTTAGCAAAGGATGGTTTCAATCTATTGACCTCTGGGTTATGGGCCCAGCACGCTTTTGCTGCGCCACTCTGCTGTCAACCACCCCAGATGGGACTCGAACCCACAATCCCTGGCTTAGGAGGCCAGTGCATTATCCATTAGGCCACTGGGGCATATTTCACATGGGGCAAAAAATTGTGGGACATCCAGGCCTTTATGTCTTGTAGGCATGCTTGAAGCTTTATTAACTGATTATTTTCATCTGGTTCCATATATAAATATAGCTGGGTATCATCAGCATAACAGTGGAAGGGATATTTTTAAAAGTGCAAAGAAAAAGATGTGAAACACGTAGAAACTAGATTGCCATGCTGATATGAAACTGGCATTGTACCCCAGATTGGACTCGAACCCTTTGGGTAACACAATAATGACAATAAAAGCAGTTAGTATAGTAAGATGGAGGAAAGCATTTGAAATACGTAGAAACTAGATTGCCATGCTGAGATGAAACTGGCATTGTACACCAGATTGGACTCGAACCCTTTGGGTAACACAATAATGGCCCCAAATGCAGTAGATATAGTGAGTAGAAGGGAAATTTTTAAAAGTGCAAAGAAAAAGATGTGAAACACATAGAAACTAGTTTCCAATGCTGATATGAAACTGGCATTGTACCCCAGATTGGACTCGAACCCTTTGGGTAACACAATAATGACAATAAAAGCAGTTAGTATAGTAAGATGGAGGGAACCATTTAAAAGAGCAGAGAAAGGAATTTGAAATATACAAAAATTGCATTCCCAAGCTTATATGCATCTGGAATTGTACAGGAGGTGAATATTTACTTTCTGTATCTGGTTCAGTTTACTAAAAGGTTGTAAAGGCCCTAAGTCAGCTTACAAAACACAGTTAGCAGAGGATGGTTTCGATCCATCGACCTCTGGGTTATGGGTCCAGCACGCTTCCGCTGTACCACTCTGCTGTCAACCACCCCAGATAGGACTTGAACCCACAATCCCTGGCTTAGGAGGCCAGTGCCTTATCCAATAGGCCACTGGGGCATCTCAAACACCTTTACTCATCAGTTCTTCCACCAAACAGTTGCTTCCTATACAGAGCATAATGTGAGCCATGCCATGTTGGCTTTGGGTAACACAATAATGGCCCCAAATGCAGTAGATATAGTGAGTAGAAGGGAAATTTTTAAAAGTGCAAAGAAAAAGATGTGAAACACGTAGAAACTAGAATGCCATGCTGATATGAAACTGGCATTGTACCCCAGATTGGACTCGAACCCTTTGGGTAACACAATAATGACAATAAAAGCAGTTAGTATAGTAAGATGGAGGAAAGCATTTGAAAGAGCAGAGAAAAGAATGTGAAATATACAAAAATTGCATTCCCAAGCTGATATGCATCTGGAATATTACAGTAGGTGAATATGTACTTTCTGTATCTGGTTCACTTTACTAAAAGGTTGTAAAGGCCCTAAGTCAGCTTACAAAACACAGTTAGCAGAGGATAGTTTCGAACCATCGACCTTTGGGTTATGGGCCCAGCACGCTTCCGCTGAGCCACTCTGCTGTCAACCACCCCAGATGGGACTCGAACCCTTTGGGTAACACAATAATGACAATAAAAGCAGTTAGTATAGTAAGATGGAGGAAAGCATTTGAAAGAGCAGAGAAAAGAATGTGAAATATACAAAAATTGCATTCCCAAGCTCATATGCATCTGGAATTGTACAGTAGGTGAATATGTACTTTCTGTATCTGGTTCACTTTACTAAAAGGTTGTAAAGGCCCTAAGTCAGCTTACAAAACACAGTTAGCAGAGGATGGTTTCGATCCATCGACCTCTGGGTTATGGGCCCAGCACGCTTCCGCTGCGCCACTCTGCTTTGAACCACACCAGATTGGACTCGAACCCTTTGGGTAATACAACTGCTCATACTGAACCAAAACCCAAAACTTTTAAATGTGGATTATTAAACATCAGATCTCTCTCTTCTAAATCTTTGTTAGTAAATGACTTGATAAATGATCATCAAATTGGTTTATTTTGTCTCACTGAAACGTGGTTGCAGCAGGAAGAATATGTCAGTTTAAATGAGTCAACCCCCCAAAGTCATATTAATTATCATGTTCCTAGATGCACAGGCCGAGGTGGAGGAGTAGCAGCAATATTTCACTCTAGCTTATCAATAATTCCTAGACCTAAACATAGTTATACCTCATTTGAGAGTCTTACTCTTAGCCTTTCACACCCAAACTGGAAAACTCAAAAACCACTATTATTTGTTATCGTGTACCGTCCTCCAGTCCCTTATTCAGAGTTTTTGATTGAATTTTCTGATTTTCTATCTGATTTAGTGCTTAGTACAGATAAAGTCATTATAGTGGGTGACTTTAACATTCATGTAGATGCTGACAGTAACTGTCTGAGCACTGCGTTTAATTCATTATTAGATTCAATTGGTTTTTCCCAAAATGTAAATAAACCCACTCATTGTTTTAGTCACACGTTAGACCTTGTCCTTACATATGGCATTGAAACTGATAATTTAATAGTATTTCCTCATAATTCTCTTCTGTCTGACCATTTTCTAATAACATTTGAATTTACAATAACGGACTATACAGCAGTTAGGAAAAAATTCCACTACAGCAGATGTTTATCTGAAAATGCTGTGAATACATTTAAAGAAATTATTTCTTCATCTTTTTCACCACCATGTGTCAATACTATGGTGAGTAGCCATCTTACTCCTGTGCAAATTGATTATTTAGTTGACGATTCTGCCGCCTCACTGCGTAGGATACTAGATACAGTTGCCCCTTTGAAATAGAAGGCAGTGAATCAGAGGAGCCGACCTCCATGGTACAATTCACAAATGCACAGCTTAAAGCAGGCAACACGAAAGCTAGAGAGGAAGTGGCGTTCCACTAATTTAGAAGAATCCCGGTTAGCCTGGAAAAACAGTTTAAAAACATACAAAAAAGCTCTCCGTGATGCCAGAACAGCATATTATTCCGCATTAATAGAGGAAAACAAGAACAACCCCCGGTTTCTGTTCAGCACTGTAGCCAGGCTGACTAAGAGCCATAGTTCTGTTGAGCCTAGTATTCCCTTAACTTTGAGCAGCAATGACTTTATGACTTTCTTTACTAGTAAAATTGTAGCCATTAGGGAAAAGATTCACCAGATCCTCCCTACAAATATTACGGCTAGATCTTCATGTACAACAGCTATAGAATCCTCAATAAGGCCCCAATCCATCTTAGACTGCTTTTCACCCATAGATCTCACTGAGCTAAGTTCAACTACCGCCTCCTCAAAACTAACAACATGTCTTTTAGACCCTGTTCCAACCAAATTGCTTAAAGATGTTCTACCTTTAATAGACACTTTCATATTAGATTTGATTAACCTATCTTTAGAAACTGGCTATGTACCAAAGGCCTATAAAGTTGCTGTAATCAAACCATTACTTAAAAAACCTTGTCTTGATCCAGGGGATTTAGCCAACTATAGACCAATATCAAATCTCCCGTTTATTTCTAAAATCCTTGAAAAAGTAGTTGCAAAACAATTATGTGATCACCTTTACAGGAATAATTTGTATGAAGACTTTCAGTCAGGATTTAGAGCTCATCACAGTACAGAAACAGCACTGGTAAAAGTCTCCAATGATCTTCTCCTGGCTTCAGATAATGGACTTGTGTCTGTACTCGTCTTACTAGACCTTAGTGCCGCATTTGACACCATTGACCACAACATTTTATTACAGAGACTAGAACATGGATTTGGGATTAAAGGAACCACATTACATTGGTTTAAATCTTATCTGTCAGACAGATTCCAACTTGTTCATGTTAATGATGACTCTTCTTTATGCACCAAAGTCAGCTATGGAGTTCCACAGGGCTCTGTGTTAGGACCAATACTTTTTAATCTCTACATGTCACCTTTAGGCAAAATCATTAGGAAACATTCCATAAACTTCCACTGATATGCAGATGATACCCAGCTCTATTTATCTGTGAAACCAGAAGATACTAACCAATTAGTCAAATTTGAAGCATGTCTAAAAGACATAAAGAACTGGATGTCCTACAATTTCCTACTTCTAAATTCAGACAAAACTGAAATCATCCTCTTTGGGCCTAAAAACATGAGAAATATGCTGTCTAACAATATAGTTACTCTAGATGACATAACTTTGGCCTCTAGTACTACGGTGAGGAACCTAGGAGTTATCTTTGACCAAGATTTGGCGTTTACGTCACATAAAAGACAAATGTCTAGAACAGACTTCTTCCACCTACGGAACATTGCTAAAATTAGAAGCATCCTGTCTCAAAGTGATGCCGAAAAACTTGTCCATGCATTTGTTACTTCTAGGTTGGACTACTGTAATTCCCTACTTCTGGGGTGTCCTAATAACTCTCTAAAAAGCCTTCAATTAATCCAAAATGCTGCAGCAAGAGTGCTGACTGGATTAGGAAAGAGAGATCATATTTCACCTTCACTAGCTTCTCTTCATTGGCTTCCCATAAAATCTAGAATAGAGTTCAAAACCCTCCTCCTTACATACAAAGCTCTTAATGGTCAAGCTCCATCATATTTAATAGATCTCATAGTCCTGTATCGCCCAATTAGACCACTTCGATCCCAAAATACTGGCCTACTTGTGGTTCCCAGAGTTTGCAAAAGTAGAATGGGAGGCAGAGCCTTTAGCTATCAAGCTCCTCTCCTGTGGAACCAGCTTCCAATCCAAATTCGGGGAGCAGACACCCTCTCTACTTTTAAGACTAGGCTTAAAACTTTCCTTTTTGATGAAGCTTATAGTTAAAAATCCTCACTCAACGCCAGTGCCTTATCCATTAGGCCACTGGGGCATCTCAAACACCTTTACTCATCAGTTCTTCCACCAAAAAGTTGCTTCCTAGACAGAGCATAATGTGAGACATGCCATGTTGGCTTTGGGTAACACAATAATGGCCCCAAATGCAGTAGATATAGTGAGTAGAAGGGAAATTTTTAAAAGTGCAAAGAAAAAGATGTGAAACACGTAGAAACTAGATTGCCATGCTGATATGAAACTGGCATTGTACCCCAGATTGGACTCGAACCCTTTGGGAAGCACAATAATGACAATAAAAGCAGTTAGTATAGTAAGATGGAGGAAAGCATTTGAAAGAGCAGAGAAAAGAATGTGAAATATACAATAATTGCATTCCCAAGCGGATATGCATCTGGAATTGTACAGTAGGTGAATATGTACTTTCTGTATCTGGTTCACTTTACTAAGAGGTTGTAAAGGCCCTAAGTCAGCTTACAAAACACAGTTAGCAGAGGATGGATTCGATCCATCGACCTCTGGGTTATGGGCCCAGCACACTTCTGCTGCGCCACTCTGCTTTCAACCAAACCAGATTGGACTCGAACCCTTTGGGTAACACAATAATGACAATAAAAGCAGTTAGTATAGTAAGATTGAGGAAAGCATTTGAAAGAGCAGAGAAAAGAATGTGAAATATACAAAAATTGCATTCCCAAGCTGATATGCATCTGGAATTGTACAGTAGGTGAATATGTACATTCTGTATCTGGTTCACTTTACTAAAAAGTTGCAAAGGCCCTAAGTCAGCTTACAAAACACAGTTAGCAGAGGATGGTTTCGATCCATCGACCTCTGGGTTATGGGCCCAGCACGCTTCCGCTGCGCCACTCTGCTGTCAACCACCCCAGATGGGACTTGAACCCACAATCCCTGGCTTAGGAGGCCAGTGCCTTATCCATTAGGCCACTGGGGCCTCTCAAACACCTTTACTCATCAGTTCTTCCACCAAACAGTTGCTTCCTAGACAGAGCATAATGTGAGACATGCCATGTTGGCTTTGGGTAACACAATAATGGCCCCAAATGCAGTAGATATAGTGAGTAGAAGGGAAATTTTTAAAAGTGCAAAGAAAAAGATGTGAAACACGTAGAAACTAGATTGCCATGCTGATATGAAACTGGCATTGTACCCCAGATTGGACTCGAACCCTTTGGGTAGCACAATAATGACAATAAAAGCAGTTAGTATAGTAAGATGGAGGAAAGCATTTGAAAGAGCAGAGAAAAGAATGTGAAATATACAATAATTGCATTCCCAAGCTGATATGCATCTGGAATTGTATAGTAGGTGAATATGTACTTTCTGTATCTGGTTCACTTTACTAAGAGGTTGTAAAGGCCCTAAGTCAGCTTACAAAACACAGTTAGCAGAGGATGGCTTCGATCCATCGACCTCTGGGTTATGGGCCCAGCACGCTTCCGCTGCGCCACTCTGCTGTCAACCACCCCAGATGGGACTTGAACCCACAATCCCTGGCTTAGGAGGCCAGTGCCTTATCCATTAGGCCACTGGGGCATCTCAATCACCTTTACTCATCAGTTCTTCCACCAAACAGTTGCTTCCTATACAGAGCATAATGTGAGACATGCCATGTTGGCTTTGGGTAACACAATAATGGCCCCATATGCAGTAGATATAGTGAGTTCAATTCAATTCAACTTTATTTATATAGTGCCAATTCACAACAAAGTCATCTCAGGGCACTTTACAGAATAAAGTCAAGATTATAAAGATATATAAAGAGAACCCAACAATTCCCCCTGGAGCAAGCCATAGGCAACAGTGGAGAGGAAAAACTCCCTTTAACGGAAGAAACCTCCAGCAGAACCAGGCTCAGGGTGGACGGCCATCAGCCTCGACCGGTTGGGGTGAGTGGAAAGGGGAGAGGGAAAAGAACAGAGCAACAAAAAGCAACAACAAAACATTGGGCAGATTGGTAGGACCAGTAGCTTCACGCTGGAAGACACACAGCTTCAAAGCCGGGGGACACCTGCAGAAAGGGACAGAGAGAAGGGGACAGAGGATGACAAAGACAACTACGGGAGAGAACACACAGAGTTAATGACATACAGTGGTGACAATTGCGGGATGAGAGGAGAGGAGAGATGGTCAAGAGGAGGAAAGGAGCTCAGTGCATTGGGGGGTGGGTCCCCCAGCAGTCTAAGCCTATGGCAGCATAACTATAAATAACTATATGCTTTATTAAAAAGGAAGGTTTTAAGTCTAGACTTAAAAGTAGAGAGGCTGTCTGCTTCCCGAATCTGAACTGGGAGCTGGTTTCACAAGAGAGGAGCTTGATAGCTAAAGGCTCTACCTCCCATTCTACTTTTGGAAATTCTGGGAACCACAAGTAGGCCTGCATTCTGAGAGCAAAGTGGTCTACTGGGATGATATGGTGCTATGAGGTCTTCTAAATATGATGGAGCCTGACCATTCAGAGCTTTATATGTAAGAAGCAGGGTTTCAAATTCTATTCTACATTTAATTGGAAGCCAATGGAGAGAAGCTAGTGAAGGTGAAATATGATCTCTCTTGCTAGTTCCAGTCAGCACTCTTGCTGCAGCATTTTGGATTAATTGCAGGCTCTTTAGGGAGTTACTGGGGCATCCTGAAAGTAGGGAATTACAGTAGTCAAACCTAGAGGTAACAAATGCATGGACCAGTTTTTCGGCATCACTTTGAGACAGGATGCTCCTAATTTTGGCAATGTTCCGTAGGTGGAAGAAGGCTGTTCTAGAGATTTGTTTTATATGTGAGTTAAAGGACAGATCCTGATCAAACATAACTCCAAGGTTCCTTGCAGTAGTACTGGAGGCCAGGCTTATGCCATCTAGTGTAACAATATGGTTGGACATCATATCTCTGAGATTTGTGGGCCCAAATACTATGAATTCAGTTTTGTCTGAGTTTAAAAGTAAAAAATTGTGGGACATCCAGGCCTTTATGTCTTGTAGGCATGCTTGAAGCTTTATTAACTGATTATTTTCATCTGGTTCCATATATAAATATAGCTGGGTATCATCAGCATAACAGTGGAAGGGATATTTTTAAAAGTGCAAAGAAAAAGATGTGAAACACGTAGAAACTAGATTGCCATGCTGATATGAAACTGGCATTGTACCCCAGATTGGACTCGAACCCTTTGGGTAACACAATAATGACAATAAAAGCAGTTAGTATAGTAAGATGGAGGAAAGCGTTTGAAAGAGCAGAGAAAAGACTGTGAAATATACAAAAATTGCATTCCCAAGCTGATATGCATCTGGAATATTACAGTAGGTGAATATGTACTTTCTGTATCTGGATCACTTTACTTAAAGGTTGTAAAGGCCCTAAGTCAGCTTACAAAACACAGTTAGCAAAGGATGGTTTCAATCTATTGACCTCTGGGTTATGGGCCCAGCACGCTTCCGCTGCGCCACTCTGCTTTCAACCACGCCAGATTGGACTCGAACCCTTTGGGTAACACAATAATGACAATAAAAGCAGTTAGTATAGTAAGATGGAGGAAAGCATTTGAAAGAGCAGAGAAAAGAATGTGAAATATACAAAAATTGCATTCCCAAGCTGATATGCATCTGGAATATTACAGTAGGTGAATATGTACTTTCTGTATCTGGATCACTTTACTTAAAGGTTGTAAAGGCCCTAAGTCAGCTTACAAAACACAGTTAGCAAAGGATGGTTTCAATCTATTGACCTCTGGGTTATGGGCCCAGCACGCTTTTGCTGCGCCACTCTGCTGTCAACCACCCCAGATGGGACTCGAACCCACAATCCCTGGCTTAGGAGGCCAGTGCATTATCCATTAGGCCACTGGGGCATCACAAACACCTTTACTCCTCAGTTCTTCCAACTAACAGTTGCTTCCTATACAGAGCATAATGTGAGACATGCCATGTTGGCTTTGGGTAACACAGTAATGGCCCCAAATGCAGTAGATATAGTGAGTAGAAGGGAAAAGATGTGAAATACGTAGAAACTAGATTGCCATGCTGAGATGAAACTGGCATTGTACACCAGATTGGACTCGAACCCTTTGGGTAACACAATAATGGCCCCAAATGCAGTAGATATAGTGAGTAGAAGGGAAATTTTTAAAAGTGCAAAGAAAAAGATGTGAAACACATAGAAACTAGTTTCCAATGCTGATATGAAACTGGCATTGTACCCCAGATTGGACTCGAACCCTTTGGGTAACACAATAATGACAATAAAAGCAGTTAGTATAGTAAGATGGAGGAAACCATTTAAAAGAGCAGAGAAAGGAATTTGAAATATACAAAAATTGCATTCCCAAGCTGATATGCATCTGGAATTGTACAGGAGGTGAATATTTACTTTCTGTATCTGGTTCAGTTTACTAAAAGGTTGCAAAGGCCCTAAGTCAGCTTACAAAACACAGTTAGCAGAGGATGGTTTCGAACCATCGACCTCTGGGTTATGGGTCCAGCACGCTTCCGCTGTACCACTCTGCTGTCAACCACCCCAGATAGGACTTGAACCCACAATCCCTGGCTTAGGAGGCCAGTGCCTTATCCAATAGGCCACTGGGGCATCTCAAACACCTTTACTCATCAGTTCTTCCACCAAACAGTTGCTTCCTATACAGAGCATAATGTGAGACATGCCATGTTGGCTTTGGGTAACACAATAATGGCCCCAAATGCAGTAGATATAGTGAGTAGAAGGGAAATTTTTAAAAGTGCAAAGAAAAAGATGTGAAACACATAGAAACTAGTTTCCAATGCTGATATAAAACTGGCATTGTACCCCAGATTGGACTCGAACCCTTTGGGTAACACAATAATGACAATAAAAGCAGTTAGTATAGTAAGATGGAGGAAACCATTTAAAAGAGCAGAGAAAGGAATTTGAAATATACAAAAATTGCATTCCCAAGCTGATATGCATCTGGAATTGTACAGTAGGTGAATATGTACTTTCTGTATCTGGTTCACTTTACTAAAAGGTTGTAAAGGGCCTAAGTCAGCTTACAAAACACAGTTAGCAGAGGATAGTTTCGAACCATCGACCTTTGGGTTATGGGCCCAGCACGCTTCCGCTGAGCCACTCTGCTGTCAACCACCCCAGATGGGACTCGAACCCTTTGGGTAACACAATAATGACAATAAAAGCAGTTAGTATAGTAAGATGGAGGAAAGCATTTGAAAGAGCAGAGAAAAGAATGTGAAATATACAAAAATTGCATTCCCAAGCTCATATGCATCTGGAATTGTACAGTAGGTGAATATGTACTTTCTGTATCTGGTTCACTTTACTAAAAGGTTGTAAAGGCCCTAAGTCAGCTTACAAAACACAGTTAGCAGAGGATGGTTTCGATCCATCGACTTCTGGGTTATGGGCCCAGCACGCTTCCGCTGCGCCACTCTGCTTTGAACCACACCAGATTGGACTCGAACCCTTTGGGTAATACAACTGCTCATACTGAACCAAAACCCAAAACTTTTAAATGTGGATTATTAAACATCAGATCTCTCTCTTCTAAATCTTTGTTAGTAAATGACTTGATAAATGATCATCAAATTGGTTCATTTTGTCTCACTGAAACGTGGTTGCAGCAGGAAGAATATGTCAGTTTAAATGAGTCAACCCCCCAAAGTCATATTAATTATCATGTTCCTAGATGCACAGGCCGAGGTGGAGGAGTAGCAGCAATATTTCACTCTAGCTTATCAATAATTCCTAGACCTAAACATAGTTATACCTCATTTGAGAGTCTTACTCTTAGCCTTTCACACCCAAACTGGAAAACTCAAAAACCACTATTATTTGTTATCGTGTACCGTCCTCCAGTCCCTTATTCAGAGTTTTTGATTGAATTTTCTGATTTTCTATCTGATTTAGTGCTTAGTACAGATAAAGTCATTATAGTGGGTGACTTTAACATTCATGTAGATGCTGACAGTAACTGTCTGAGCACTGCGTTTAATTCATTATTAGATTCAATTGGTTTTTCCCAAAATGTAAATAAACCCACTCATTGTTTTAGTCACACGTTAGACCTTGTCCTTACATATGGCATTGAAACTGATAATTTAATAGTATTTCCTCATAATTCTCTTCTGTCTGACCATTTTCTAATAACATTTGAATTTACAATAACGGACTATACAGCAGTTAGGAAAAAATTCCACTACAGCAGATGTTTATCTGAAAATGCTGTGAATACATTTAAAGAAATTATTTCTTCATCTTTTTCACCACCATGTGTCAATACTATGGTGAGTAGCCATCTTACTCCTGTGCAAATTGATTATTTAGTTGACGATTCTGCCGCCTCACTGCGTAGGATACTAGATACAGTTGCCCCTTTGAAATAGAAGGCAGTGAATCAGAGGAGCCGACCTCCATGGTACAATTCACAAATGCACAGCTTAAAGCAGGCAACACGAAAGTTAGAGAGGAAGTGGCGTTCCACTAATTTAGAAGAATCCCGGTTAGCCTGGAAAAACAGTTTAAAAACATACAAAAAAGCTCTCCGTGATGCCAGAACAGCATATTATTCCGCATTAATAGAGGAAAACAAGAACAACCCCCGGTTTCTGTTCAGCACTGTAGCCAGGCTGACTAAGAGCCATAGTTCTGTTGAGCCTAGTATTCCCTTAACTTTGAGCAGCAATGACTTTATGACTTTCTTTACTAGTAAAATTGTAGCCATTAGGGAAAAGATTCACCAGATCCTCCCTACAAATATTACGGCTAGATCTTCATGTACAACAGCTATAGAATCCTCAATAAGGCCCCAATCCATCTTAGACTGCTTTTCACCCATAGATCTCACTGAGCTAAGTTCAACTACCGCCTCCTCAAAACTAACAACATGTCTTTTAGACCCTGTTCCAACCAAATTGCTTAAAGATGTTCTACCTTTAATAGACACTTTCATATTAGATTTGATTAACCTATCTTTAGAAACTGGCTATGTACCAAAGGCCTATAAAGTTGCTGTAATCAAACCATTACTTAAAAAACCTTGTCTTGATCCAGGGGATTTAGCCAACTATAGACCAATATCAAATCTCCCGTTTATTTCTAAAATCCTTGAAAAAGTAGTTGCAAAACAATTATGTGATCACCTTTACAGGAATAATTTGTATGAAGACTTTCAGTCAGGATTTAGAGCTCATCACAGTACAGAAACAGCACTGGTAAAAGTCTCCAATGATCTTCTCCTGGCTTCAGATAATGGACTTGTGTCTGTACTCGTCTTACTAGACCTTAGTGCCGCATTTGACACCATTGACCACAACATTTTATTACAGAGACTAGAACATGGATTTGGGATTAAAGGAACCACATTACATTGGTTTAAATCTTATCTGTCAGACAGATTCCAACTTGTTCATGTTAATGATGACTCTTCTTTATGCACCAAAGTCAGCTATGGAGTTCCACAGGGCTCTGTGTTAGGACCAATACTTTTTAATCTCTACATGTCACCTTTAGGCAAAATCATTAGGAAACATTCCATAAACTTCCACTGATATGCAGATGATACCCAGCTCTATTTATCTGTGAAACCAGAAGATACTAACCAATTAGTCAAATTTGAAGCATGTCTAAAAGACATAAAGAACTGGATGTCCTACAATTTCCTACTTCTAAATTCAGACAAAACTGAAATCATCCTCTTTGGGCCTAAAAACATGAGAAATATGCTGTCTAACAATATAGTTACTCTAGATGACATAACTTTGGCCTCTAGTACTACGGTGAGGAACCTTGGAGTTATCTTTGACCAAGATTTGGCGTTTACGTCACATAAAAGACAAATGTCTAGAACAGCCTTCTTCCACCTACGGAACATTGCTAAAATTAGAAGCATCCTGTCTCAAAGTGATGCCGAAAAACTGGTCCATGCATTTGTTACTTCTAGGTTGGACTACTGTAATTCCCTACTTCTGGGGTGTCCTAATAACTCTCTAAAAAGCCTTCAATTAATCCAAAATGCTGCAGCAAGAGTGCTGACTGGATTAGGAAAGAGAGATCATATTTCACCTTCACTAGCTTCTCTTCATTGGCTTCCCATAAAATCTAGAATAGAGTTCAAAACCCTCCTCCTTACATACAAAGCTCTTAATGGTCAAGCTCCATCATATTTAAAAGATCTCATAGTCCTGTATCGCCCAATTAGACCACTTCGATCCCAAAATACTGGCCTACTTGTGGTTCCCAGAGTTTGCAAAAGTAGAATGGGAGGCAGAGCCTTTAGCTATCAAGCTCCTCTCCTGTGGAACCAGCTTCCAATCCAAATTCGGGGAGCAGACACCCTCTCTACTTTTAAGACTAGGCTTAAAACTTTCCTTTTTGATAAAGCTTATAGTTAAAAATCCTCACTCAACGCCAGTGCCTTATCCATTAGGCCACTGGGGCATCTCAAACACCTTTACTCATCAGTTCTTCCACCAAACAGTTGCTTCCTAGACAGAGCATAATGTGAGACATGCCATGTTGGCTTTGGGTAACACAATAATGGCCCCAAATGCAGTAGATATAGTGAGTAGAAGGGAAATTTTTAAAAGTGCAAAGAAAAAGATGTGAAACACGTAGAAACTAGATTGCCATGCTGATATGAAACTGGCATTGTACCCCAGATTGGACTCGAACCCTTTGGGTAGCACAATAATGACAATAAAAGCAGTTAGTATAGTAAGATGGAGGAAAGCATTTGAAAGAGCAGAGAAAAGAATGTGAAATATACAATAATTGCATTCCCAAGCGGATATGCATCTGGAATTGTACAGTAGGTGAATATGTACTTTCTGTATCTGGTTCACTTTACTAAGAGGTTGTAAAGGCCCTAAGTCAGCTTACAAAACACAGTTAGCAGAGGATGGTTTCGATCCATCGACCTCTGGGTTTTGGGCCCAGCACGCTTCCGCTGCGCCACTCTGCTTTCAACCACACCAGATTGGAGTCGAACCCTTTGGGTAACACAATAATGACAATAAAAGCAGTTAGTATAGTAAGATGGAGGAAAGCATTTGAAAGAGCAGAGAAAAGAATGTGAAATATACAAAAATTGCATTCCCAAGCTGATATGCATCTGGAATTGTACAGTAGGCGAATATGTATTTTCTGTATCTGGTTCACTTTACTAAAAGGTTGTAAAGGCCCTAAGTCAGCTTACAAAACACAGTTAGCAGAGGATGGTTTCGATCCATCGACCTCTGGGTTATGGGCCCAGCACGCTTCCGCTGCGCCACTCTGCTTTCAACCACGCCAGATTGGACTCGAACCCTTTGGGTAACACAATAATGACAATAAAAGCAGTTAGTATAGTAAGATGGAGGAAAGCATTTGAAAGAGCAGAGAAAAGAATGTGAAATATACAAAAATTGCATTCCCAAGCTGATATGCATCTGGAATTGTACAGTAGATGAATATGTACTGTCCTTATCTGGTTCATTTTACTAAGACATTGTAAAGGCTCTAAATCACTTTACAAAACACAGTTAGCAGAGGATGGATTCAATCCATCGACCTCTGGGTTATGGGCCCAGCACACTTCTGCTGCGCCAATCTGCTTTCAACCAAACCAGATTGGACTCGAACCCTTTGGGTAACACAATAATGACAATAAAAGCAGTTAGTATAGTAAGATTGAGGAAAGCATTTGAAAGAGCAGAGAAAAGAATGTGAAATATACAAAAATTGCATTCCCAAGCTGATATGCATCTGGAATTGTACAGTAGGTGAATATGTACATTCTGTATCTGGTTCACTTTACTAAAAAGTTGCAAAGGCCCTAAGTCAGCTTACAAAGCACAGTTAGCAGAGGATGGTTTCGATCCATCGACCTCTGGGTTATGGGCCCAGCACGCTTCCGCTGCGCCACTCTGCTGTCAACCACCCCAGATGGGACTTGAACCCACAATCCCTGGCTTAGGAGGCCAGTGCCTTATCCATTAGGCCACTGGCGCCTCTCAAACACCTTTACTCATCAGTTCTTCCACCAAACAGTTGCTTCCTAGACAGAGCATAATGTGAGACATGCCATGTTGGCTTTGGGTAACACAATAATGGCCCCAAATGCAGTAGATATAGTGAGTAGAAGGGAAATTTTTAAAAGTGCAAAGAAAAAGATGTGAAACACGTAGAAACTAGATTGCCATGCTGATATGAAACTGGCATTGTACCCCAGATTGGACTCGAACCCTTTGGGTAACACAATAATGACAATAAAAGCAGTTAGTATAGTAAGATGGAGGAAAGCATTTGAAAGAGCAGAGAAAAGAATGTGAAATATACAATAATTGCATTCCCAAGCTGATATGCATCTGGAATTGTATAGTAGGTGAATATGTACTTTCTGTATCTGGTTCACTTTACTAAGAGGTTGTAAAGGCCCTAAGTCAGCTTACAAAACACAGTTAGCAGAGGATGGTTTCGATCCATCGACCTCTGGGTTATGGGCCCAGCACGCTTCCGCTGCGCCACTCTGCTGTCAACCACCCCAGATGGGACTTGAACCGACAATCCCTGGCTTAGGAGGCCAGTGCCTTATCCGTTAGGCCACTGGGGCCTCTCAAACACCTTTACTCATCAGTTCTTCCACCAAACAGTTGCTTCCTAGACAGAGCATAATGTGAGACATGCCATGTTGGCTTTGGGTAACACAATAATGGCCCCAAATGCAGTAGATATAGTGAGTAGAAGGGAAATTTTTAAAAGTGCAAAGAAAAAGATGTGAAACACGTAGAAACTAGATTGCCATGCTGATATGAAACTGGCATTGTACCCCAGATTGGACTCGAACCCTTTGGGTAGCACAATAATGACAATAAAAGCAGTTAGTATAGTAAGATGGAGGAAAGCATTTGAAAGAGCAGAGAAAAGAATGTGAAATATACAATAATTGCATTCCCAAGCTGATATGCATCTGGAATTGTATAGTAGGTGAATATGTACTTTCTGTATCTGGTTCACTTTACTAAGAGGTTGTAAAGGCCCTAAGTCAGCTTACAAAACACAGTTAGCAGAGGATGGTTCCGATCCATCGACCTCTGGGTTATGGGCCCAGCACGCTTCCGCTGCGCCACTCTGCTGTCAACCACCCCAGATGGGACTTGAACCCACAATCCCTGGCTTAGGAGGCCAGTGCCTTATCCATTAGGCCACTGGGGCATCTCAATCACCTTTACTCATCAGTTCTTCCACCAAACAGTTGCTTCCTATACAGAGCATAATGTGAGACATGCCATGTTGGCTTTGGGTAACACAATAATGGCCCCATATGCAGTAGATATAGTGAGTTCAATTCAATTCAACTTTATTTATATAGTGCCAATTCACAACAAAGTCATCTCAGGGCACTTTACAGAATAAAGTAAAGATTATAAAGATATATAAAGAGAACCCAACAATTCCCCCTGGAGCAAGCCATAGGCAACAGTGGAGAGGAAAAACTCCCTTTAACGGAAGAAACCTCCAGCAGAACCAGGCTCAGGGTGGACGGCCATTTGCCTCGACCGGTTGGGGTGAGTGGAAAGGGGAGAGGGAAAAGAACAGAGCAACAAAAAGCAACAACAAAACATTGGGCAGATTGGTAGGACCAGTAGCTTCACGCTGGAAGACACACAGCTTCAAAGCCGGGGGACACCTGCAGAAAGGGACAGAGAGAAGGGGACAGAGGATGACAAAGACAACTACGGGAGAGAACACACAGAGTTAATGACATGCAGTGGTGACAATTGCGGGATGAGAGGAGAGGAGAGATGGTCAAGAGGAGGAAAGGAGCTCAGTGCATTGGGGGGTGGGTCCCCCAGCAGTCTAAGCCTATGGCAGCATAACTATAAATAACTATATGCTTTATTAAAAAGGAAGGTTTTAAGCCTAGACTTAAAAGTAGAGAGGCTGTCTGCTTCCCGAATCTGAACTGGGAGCTGGTTTCACAAGAGAGGAGCTTGATAGCTAAAGGCTCTACCTCCCATTCTACTTTTGGAAATTCTGGGAACCACAAGTAGGCCTGCATTCTGAGAGCAAAGTGGTCTACTGGGATGATATGGTGCTATGAGGTCTTCTAAATATGATGGAGCCTGACCATTCAGAGCTTTATATGTAAGAAGCAGGGTTTCAAATTCTATTCTACATTTAATTGGAAGCCAATGGAGAGAAGCTAGTGAAGGTGAAATATGATCTCTCTTGCTAGTTCCAGTCAGCACTCTTGCTGCAGCATTTTGGATTAATTGCAGGCTCTTTAGGGAGTTACTGGGGCATCCTGAAAGTAGGGAATTACAGTAGTCAAACCTAGAGGTAACAAATGCATGGACCAGTTTTTCGGCATCACTTTGAGACAGGATGCTCCTAATTTTGGCAATGTTCCGTAGGTGGAAGAAGGCTGTTCTAGAGATTTGTTTTATATGTGAGTTAAAGGACAGATCCTGATCAAACATAACTCCAAGGTTCCTTGCAGTAGTACTGGAGGCCAGGCTTATGCCATCTAGTGTAACAATATGGTTGGACATCATATCTCTGAGATTTTTGGGCCCAAATACTATGAATTCAGTTTTGTCTGAGTTTAAAAGTAAAAAATTGTGGGACATCCAGGCCTTTATGTCTTGTAGGCATGCTTGAAGCTTTATTAACTGATTATTTTCATCTGGTTCCATATATAAATATAGCTGGGTATCATCAGCATAACAGTGGAAGGGATATTTTTAAAAGTGCAAAGAAAAAGATGTGAAACACGTAGAAACTAGATTGCCATGCTGATATGAAACTGGCATTGTACCCCAGATTGGACTCGAACCCTTTGGGTAACAAAATAATGACAATAAAAGCAGTTAGTATAGTAAGATGGAGGAAAGCATTTGAAAGAGCAGAGAAAAGAATGTGAAATTTACAAAAATTGCATTCCCAAGCTGATATGCATCTGGAATATTACAGTAGGTGAATATGTACTTTCTGTATCTGGATCACTTTACTTAAAGGTTGTAAAGGCCCTAAGTCAGCTTACAAAACACAGTTAGCAAAGGATGGTTTCAATCTATTGACCTCTGGGTTATGGGCCCAGCACGCTTCCGCTGCGCCACTCTGCTTTCAACCACGCCAGATTGGACTCGAACCCTTTGGGTAACACAATAATGACAATAAAAGCAGTTAGTATAGTAAGATGGAGGAAAGCATTTGAAAGAGCAGAGAAAAGAATGTGAAATATACAAAAATTGCATTCCCAAGCTGATATGCATCTGGAATATTACAGTAGGTGAATATGTACTTTCTGTATCTGGATCACTTTACTTAAAGGTTGTAAAGGCCCTAAGTCAGCTTACAAAACACAGTTAGCAAAGGATGGTTTCAATCTATTGACCTCTGGGTTATGGGCCCAGCACGCTTTTGCTGCGCCACTCTGCTGTCAACCACCCCAGATGGGACTCGAACCCACAATCCCTGGCTTAGGAGGCCAGTGCATTATCCATTAGGCCACTGGGGCATATTTCACATGGGGCAAAAAATTGTGGGACATCCAGGCCTTTATGTCTTGTAGGCATGCTTGAAGCTTTATTAACTGATTATTTTCATCTGGTTCCATATATAAATATAGCTGGGTATCATCAGCATAACAGTGGAAGGGATATTTTTAAAAGTGCAAAGAAAAAGATGTGAAACACGTAGAAACTAGATTGCCATGCTGATATGAAACTGGCATTGTACCCCAGATTGGACTCGAACCCTTTGGGTAACACAATAATGACAATAAAAGCAGTTAGTATAGTAAGATGGAGGAAAGCATTTGAAATACGTAGAAACTAGATTGCCATGCTGAGATGAAACTGGCATTGTACACCAGATTGGACTCGAACCCTTTGGGTAACACAATAATGGCCCCAAATGCAGTAGATATAGTGAGTAGAAGGGAAATTTTTAAAAGTGCAAAGAAAAAGATGTGAAACACATAGAAACTAGTTTCCAATGCTGATATGAAACTGGCATTGTACCCCAGATTGGACTCGAACCCTTTGGGTAACACAATAATGACAATAAAAGCAGTTAGTATAGTAAGATGGAGGGAACCATTTAAAAGAGCAGAGAAAGGAATTTGAAATATACAAAAATTGCATTCCCAAGCTTATATGCATCTGGAATTGTACAGGAGGTGAATATTTACTTTCTGTATCTGGTTCAGTTTACTAAAAGGTTGTAAAGGCCCTAAGTCAGCTTACAAAACACAGTTAGCAGAGGATGGTTTCGATCCATCGACCTCTGGGTTATGGGTCCAGCACGCTTCCGCTGTACCACTCTGCTGTCAACCACCCCAGATAGGACTTGAACCCACAATCCCTGGCTTAGGAGGCCAGTGCCTTATCCAATAGGCCACTGGGGCATCTCAAACACCTTTACTCATCAGTTCTTCCACCAAACAGTTGCTTCCTATACAGAGCATAATGTGAGCCATGCCATGTTGGCTTTGGGTAACACAATAATGGCCCCAAATGCAGTAGATATAGTGAGTAGAAGGGAAATTTTTAAAAGTGCAAAGAAAAAGATGTGAAACACGTAGAAACTAGAATGCCATGCTGATATGAAACTGGCATTGTACCCCAGATTGGACTCGAACCCTTTGGGTAACACAATAATGACAATAAAAGCAGTTAGTATAGTAAGATGGAGGAAAGCATTTGAAAGAGCAGAGAAAAGAATGTGAAATATACAAAAATTGCATTCCCAAGCTGATATGCATCTGGAATATTACAGTAGGTGAATATGTACTTTCTGTATCTGGTTCACTTTACTAAAAGGTTGTAAAGGCCCTAAGTCAGCTTACAAAACACAGTTAGCAGAGGATAGTTTCGAACCATCGACCTTTGGGTTATGGGCCCAGCACGCTTCCGCTGAGCCACTCTGCTGTCAACCACCCCAGATGGGACTCGAACCCTTTGGGTAACACAATAATGACAATAAAAGCAGTTAGTATAGTAAGATGGAGGAAAGCATTTGAAAGAGCAGAGAAAAGAATGTGAAATATACAAAAATTGCATTCCCAAGCTCATATGCATCTGGAATTGTACAGTAGGTGAATATGTACTTTCTGTATCTGGTTCACTTTACTAAAAGGTTGTAAAGGCCCTAAGTCAGCTTACAAAACACAGTTAGCAGAGGATGGTTTCGATCCATCGACCTCTGGGTTATGGGCCCAGCACGCTTCCGCTGCGCCACTCTGCTTTGAACCACACCAGATTGGACTCGAACCCTTTGGGTAATACAACTGCTCATACTGAACCAAAACCCAAAACTTTTAAATGTGGATTATTAAACATCAGATCTCTCTCTTCTAAATCTTTGTTAGTAAATGACTTGATAAATGATCATCAAATTGGTTTATTTTGTCTCACTGAAACGTGGTTGCAGCAGGAAGAATATGTCAGTTTAAATGAGTCAACCCCCCAAAGTCATATTAATTATCATGTTCCTAGATGCACAGGCCGAGGTGGAGGAGTAGCAGCAATATTTCACTCTAGCTTATCAATAATTCCTAGACCTAAACATAGTTATACCTCATTTGAGAGTCTTACTCTTAGCCTTTCACACCCAAACTGGAAAACTCAAAAACCACTATTATTTGTTATCGTGTACCGTCCTCCAGTCCCTTATTCAGAGTTTTTGATTGAATTTTCTGATTTTCTATCTGATTTAGTGCTTAGTACAGATAAAGTCATTATAGTGGGTGACTTTAACATTCATGTAGATGCTGACAGTAACTGTCTGAGCACTGCGTTTAATTCATTATTAGATTCAATTGGTTTTTCCCAAAATGTAAATAAACCCACTCATTGTTTTAGTCACACGTTAGACCTTGTCCTTACATATGGCATTGAAACTGATAATTTAATAGTATTTCCTCATAATTCTCTTCTGTCTGACCATTTTCTAATAACATTTGAATTTACAATAACGGACTATACAGCAGTTAGGAAAAAATTCCACTACAGCAGATGTTTATCTGAAAATGCTGTGAATACATTTAAAGAAATTATTTCTTCATCTTTTTCACCACCATGTGTCAATACTATGGTGAGTAGCCATCTTACTCCTGTGCAAATTGATTATTTAGTTGACGATTCTGCCGCCTCACTGCGTAGGATACTAGATACAGTTGCCCCTTTGAAATAGAAGGCAGTGAATCAGAGGAGCCGACCTCCATGGTACAATTCACAAATGCACAGCTTAAAGCAGGCAACACGAAAGCTAGAGAGGAAGTGGCGTTCCACTAATTTAGAAGAATCCCGGTTAGCCTGGAAAAACAGTTTAAAAACATACAAAAAAGCTCTCCGTGATGCCAGAACAGCATATTATTCCGCATTAATAGAGGAAAACAAGAACAACCCCCGGTTTCTGTTCAGCACTGTAGCCAGGCTGACTAAGAGCCATAGTTCTGTTGAGCCTAGTATTCCCTTAACTTTGAGCAGCAATGACTTTATGACTTTCTTTACTAGTAAAATTGTAGCCATTAGGGAAAAGATTCACCAGATCCTCCCTACAAATATTACGGCTAGATCTTCATGTACAACAGCTATAGAATCCTCAATAAGGCCCCAATCCATCTTAGACTGCTTTTCACCCATAGATCTCACTGAGCTAAGTTCAACTACCGCCTCCTCAAAACTAACAACATGTCTTTTAGACCCTGTTCCAACCAAATTGCTTAAAGATGTTCTACCTTTAATAGACACTTTCATATTAGATTTGATTAACCTATCTTTAGAAACTGGCTATGTACCAAAGGCCTATAAAGTTGCTGTAATCAAACCATTACTTAAAAAACCTTGTCTTGATCCAGGGGATTTAGCCAACTATAGACCAATATCAAATCTCCCGTTTATTTCTAAAATCCTTGAAAAAGTAGTTGCAAAACAATTATGTGATCACCTTTACAGGAATAATTTGTATGAAGACTTTCAGTCAGGATTTAGAGCTCATCACAGTACAGAAACAGCACTGGTAAAAGTCTCCAATGATCTTCTCCTGGCTTCAGATAATGGACTTGTGTCTGTACTCGTCTTACTAGACCTTAGTGCCGCATTTGACACCATTGACCACAACATTTTATTACAGAGACTAGAACATGGATTTGGGATTAAAGGAACCACATTACATTGGTTTAAATCTTATCTGTCAGACAGATTCCAACTTGTTCATGTTAATGATGACTCTTCTTTATGCACCAAAGTCAGCTATGGAGTTCCACAGGGCTCTGTGTTAGGACCAATACTTTTTAATCTCTACATGTCACCTTTAGGCAAAATCATTAGGAAACATTCCATAAACTTCCACTGATATGCAGATGATACCCAGCTCTATTTATCTGTGAAACCAGAAGATACTAACCAATTAGTCAAATTTGAAGCATGTCTAAAAGACATAAAGAACTGGATGTCCTACAATTTCCTACTTCTAAATTCAGACAAAACTGAAATCATCCTCTTTGGGCCTAAAAACATGAGAAATATGCTGTCTAACAATATAGTTACTCTAGATGACATAACTTTGGCCTCTAGTACTACGGTGAGGAACCTAGGAGTTATCTTTGACCAAGATTTGGCGTTTACGTCACATAAAAGACAAATGTCTAGAACAGACTTCTTCCACCTACGGAACATTGCTAAAATTAGAAGCATCCTGTCTCAAAGTGATGCCGAAAAACTTGTCCATGCATTTGTTACTTCTAGGTTGGACTACTGTAATTCCCTACTTCTGGGGTGTCCTAATAACTCTCTAAAAAGCCTTCAATTAATCCAAAATGCTGCAGCAAGAGTGCTGACTGGATTAGGAAAGAGAGATCATATTTCACCTTCACTAGCTTCTCTTCATTGGCTTCCCATAAAATCTAGAATAGAGTTCAAAACCCTCCTCCTTACATACAAAGCTCTTAATGGTCAAGCTCCATCATATTTAATAGATCTCATAGTCCTGTATCGCCCAATTAGACCACTTCGATCCCAAAATACTGGCCTACTTGTGGTTCCCAGAGTTTGCAAAAGTAGAATGGGAGGCAGAGCCTTTAGCTATCAAGCTCCTCTCCTGTGGAACCAGCTTCCAATCCAAATTCGGGGAGCAGACACCCTCTCTACTTTTAAGACTAGGCTTAAAACTTTCCTTTTTGATGAAGCTTATAGTTAAAAATCCTCACTCAACGCCAGTGCCTTATCCATTAGGCCACTGGGGCATCTCAAACACCTTTACTCATCAGTTCTTCCACCAAAAAGTTGCTTCCTAGACAGAGCATAATGTGAGACATGCCATGTTGGCTTTGGGTAACACAATAATGGCCCCAAATGCAGTAGATATAGTGAGTAGAAGGGAAATTTTTAAAAGTGCAAAGAAAAAGATGTGAAACACGTAGAAACTAGATTGCCATGCTGATATGAAACTGGCATTGTACCCCAGATTGGACTCGAACCCTTTGGGAAGCACAATAATGACAATAAAAGCAGTTAGTATAGTAAGATGGAGGAAAGCATTTGAAAGAGCAGAGAAAAGAATGTGAAATATACAATAATTGCATTCCCAAGCGGATATGCATCTGGAATTGTACAGTAGGTGAATATGTACTTTCTGTATCTGGTTCACTTTACTAAGAGGTTGTAAAGGCCCTAAGTCAGCTTACAAAACACAGTTAGCAGAGGATGGATTCGATCCATCGACCTCTGGGTTATGGGCCCAGCACACTTCTGCTGCGCCACTCTGCTTTCAACCAAACCAGATTGGACTCGAACCCTTTGGGTAACACAATAATGACAATAAAAGCAGTTAGTATAGTAAGATTGAGGAAAGCATTTGAAAGAGCAGAGAAAAGAATGTGAAATATACAAAAATTGCATTCCCAAGCTGATATGCATCTGGAATTGTACAGTAGGTGAATATGTACATTCTGTATCTGGTTCACTTTACTAAAAAGTTGCAAAGGCCCTAAGTCAGCTTACAAAACACAGTTAGCAGAGGATGGTTTCGATCCATCGACCTCTGGGTTATGGGCCCAGCACGCTTCCGCTGCGCCACTCTGCTGTCAACCACCCCAGATGGGACTTGAACCCACAATCCCTGGCTTAGGAGGCCAGTGCCTTATCCATTAGGCCACTGGGGCCTCTCAAACACCTTTACTCATCAGTTCTTCCACCAAACAGTTGCTTCCTAGACAGAGCATAATGTGAGACATGCCATGTTGGCTTTGGGTAACACAATAATGGCCCCAAATGCAGTAGATATAGTGAGTAGAAGGGAAATTTTTAAAAGTGCAAAGAAAAAGATGTGAAACACGTAGAAACTAGATTGCCATGCTGATATGAAACTGGCATTGTACCCCAGATTGGACTCGAACCCTTTGGGTAGCACAATAATGACAATAAAAGCAGTTAGTATAGTAAGATGGAGGAAAGCATTTGAAAGAGCAGAGAAAAGAATGTGAAATATACAATAATTGCATTCCCAAGCTGATATGCATCTGGAATTGTATAGTAGGTGAATATGTACTTTCTGTATCTGGTTCACTTTACTAAGAGGTTGTAAAGGCCCTAAGTCAGCTTACAAAACACAGTTAGCAGAGGATGGCTTCGATCCATCGACCTCTGGGTTATGGGCCCAGCACGCTTCCGCTGCGCCACTCTGCTGTCAACCACCCCAGATGGGACTTGAACCCACAATCCCTGGCTTAGGAGGCCAGTGCCTTATCCATTAGGCCACTGGGGCATCTCAATCACCTTTACTCATCAGTTCTTCCACCAAACAGTTGCTTCCTATACAGAGCATAATGTGAGACATGCCATGTTGGCTTTGGGTAACACAATAATGGCCCCATATGCAGTAGATATAGTGAGTTCAATTCAATTCAACTTTATTTATATAGTGCCAATTCACAACAAAGTCATCTCAGGGCACTTTACAGAATAAAGTCAAGATTATAAAGATATATAAAGAGAACCCAACAATTCCCCCTGGAGCAAGCCATAGGCAACAGTGGAGAGGAAAAACTCCCTTTAACGGAAGAAACCTCCAGCAGAACCAGGCTCAGGGTGGACGGCCATCAGCCTCGACCGGTTGGGGTGAGTGGAAAGGGGAGAGGGAAAAGAACAGAGCAACAAAAAGCAACAACAAAACATTGGGCAGATTGGTAGGACCAGTAGCTTCACGCTGGAAGACACACAGCTTCAAAGCCGGGGGACACCTGCAGAAAGGGACAGAGAGAAGGGGACAGAGGATGACAAAGACAACTACGGGAGAGAACACACAGAGTTAATGACATACAGTGGTGACAATTGCGGGATGAGAGGAGAGGAGAGATGGTCAAGAGGAGGAAAGGAGCTCAGTGCATTGGGGGGTGGGTCCCCCAGCAGTCTAAGCCTATGGCAGCATAACTATAAATAACTATATGCTTTATTAAAAAGGAAGGTTTTAAGTCTAGACTTAAAAGTAGAGAGGCTGTCTGCTTCCCGAATCTGAACTGGGAGCTGGTTTCACAAGAGAGGAGCTTGATAGCTAAAGGCTCTACCTCCCATTCTACTTTTGGAAATTCTGGGAACCACAAGTAGGCCTGCATTCTGAGAGCAAAGTGGTCTACTGGGATGATATGGTGCTATGAGGTCTTCTAAATATGATGGAGCCTGACCATTCAGAGCTTTATATGTAAGAAGCAGGGTTTCAAATTCTATTCTACATTTAATTGGAAGCCAATGGAGAGAAGCTAGTGAAGGTGAAATATGATCTCTCTTGCTAGTTCCAGTCAGCACTCTTGCTGCAGCATTTTGGATTAATTGCAGGCTCTTTAGGGAGTTACTGGGGCATCCTGAAAGTAGGGAATTACAGTAGTCAAACCTAGAGGTAACAAATGCATGGACCAGTTTTTCGGCATCACTTTGAGACAGGATGCTCCTAATTTTGGCAATGTTCCGTAGGTGGAAGAAGGCTGTTCTAGAGATTTGTTTTATATGTGAGTTAAAGGACAGATCCTGATCAAACATAACTCCAAGGTTCCTTGCAGTAGTACTGGAGGCCAGGCTTATGCCATCTAGTGTAACAATATGGTTGGACATCATATCTCTGAGATTTTTGGGCCCAAATACTATGAATTCAGTTTTGTCTGAGTTTAAAAGTAAAAAATTGTGGGACATCCAGGCCTTTATGTCTTGTAGGCATGCTTGAAGCTTTATTAACTGATTATTTTCATCTGGTTCCATATATAAATATAGCTGGGTATCATCAGCATAACAGTGGAAGGGATATTTTTAAAAGTGCAAAGAAAAAGATGTGAAACACGTAGAAACTAGATTGCCATGCTGATATGAAACTGGCATTGTACCCCAGATTGGACTCGAACCCTTTGGGTAACACAATAATGACAATAAAAGCAGTTAGTATAGTAAGATGGAGGAAAGCGTTTGAAAGAGCAGAGAAAAGACTGTGAAATATACAAAAATTGCATTCCCAAGCTGATATGCATCTGGAATATTACAGTAGGTGAATATGTACTTTCTGTATCTGGATCACTTTACTTAAAGGTTGTAAAGGCCCTAAGTCAGCTTACAAAACACAGTTAGCAAAGGATGGTTTCAATCTATTGACCTCTGGGTTATGGGCCCAGCACGCTTCCGCTGCGCCACTCTGCTTTCAACCACGCCAGATTGGACTCGAACCCTTTGGGTAACACAATAATGACAATAAAAGCAGTTAGTATAGTAAGATGGAGGAAAGCATTTGAAAGAGCAGAGAAAAGAATGTGAAATATACAAAAATTGCATTCCCAAGCTGATATGCATCTGGAATATTACAGTAGGTGAATATGTACTTTCTGTATCTGGATCACTTTACTTAAAGGTTGTAAAGGCCCTAAGTCAGCTTACAAAACACAGTTAGCAAAGGATGGTTTCAATCTATTGACCTCTGGGTTATGGGCCCAGCACGCTTTTGCTGCGCCACTCTGCTGTCAACCACCCCAGATGGGACTCGAACCCACAAGCCAGTGCATTATCCATTAGGCCACTGGGGCATCACAAACACCTTTACTCCTCAGTTCTTCCAACTAACAGTTGCTTCCTATACAGAGCATAATGTGAGACATGCCATGTTGGCTTTGGGTAACACAGTAATGGCCCCAAATGCAGTAGATATAGTGAGTAGAAGGGAAAAGATGTGAAATACGTAGAAACTAGATTGCCATGCTGAGATGAAACTGGCATTGTACACCAGATTGGACTCGAACCCTTTGGGTAACACAATAATGGCCCCAAATGCAGTAGATATAGTGAGTAGAAGGGAAATTTTTAAAAGTGCAAAGAAAAAGATGTGAAACACATAGAAACTAGTTTCCAATGCTGATATGAAACTGGCATTGTACCCCAGATTGGACTCGAACCCTTTGGGTAACACAATAATGACAATAAAAGCAGTTAGTATAGTAAGATGGAGGAAACCATTTAAAAGAGCAGAGAAAGGAATTTGAAATATACAAAAATTGCATTCCCAAGCTGATATGCATCTGGAATTGTACAGGAGGTGAATATTTACTTTCTGTATCTGGTTCAGTTTACTAAAAGGTTGCAAAGGCCCTAAGTCAGCTTACAAAACACAGTTAGCAGAGGATGGTTTCGAACCATCGACCTCTGGGTTATGGGTCCAGCACGCTTCCGCTGTACCACTCTGCTGTCAACCACCCCAGATAGGACTTGAACCCACAATCCCTGGCTTAGGAGGCCAGTGCCTTATCCAATAGGCCACTGGGGCATCTCAAACACCTTTACTCATCAGTTCTTCCACCAAACAGTTGCTTCCTATACAGAGCATAATGTGAGCCATGCCATGTTGGCTTTGGGTAACACAAT